>NC_133331.1:21373090-21746824 GCF_042186555.1 Aquarana catesbeiana
AAATAACTCAACACACAGCCATTAATGTCTAAACCGCTGGCAACAAAAATGAGTTTACCCCTAAGTGCAAATGTCAACATTGGGTCCACTCCAAAGTCTTAATATTTTGTGTGGTCACCAATTTCTCGCACTGCTTTAACCCTCTTGTGCATGGGAGTTCACTGGAGCTTCAAGGTTGCTACTGGAGTCCTCTGGCTCTTCCACTCCTCCATGACGACATCACGGAGCGGAGCTGTTGAATGTTTGATACCTTCCGCTCCTCCACTTGCAGTTTGAGGATGCCCCAACGATGCTCAATCTGGTTTAGGTATGGAGATATGCTTGGCCAGTCCATCACCTTTAAACTCCTGAGTCTATTTCCCAAAGACAACCCTTGGATATGGCGCTGAAAACGTGCACTCTCTGACTCAACTTCTTTGGTCGACCATTGGCGAGGCCTGATCTGAGTTTAACCTGTCCTGCTAAACCGCTGTATGTTCTTGGCCACCATGCTTCGGCTCAGTTTCAGGTTATTCGCAATCTTGGAGCCAAGGCCATCTTTATATAGAGATCCTCAGTTCTTTCCCATGAGGTGCCACCGTGGCATGTATTTAGATCTTCCAGTATCAGAGCAATAACACCAAGTTTCACACCTGAGACCTTGTTGTAACACTAGCGACTAACGAATCACATGAAACTGGGACGGAAAATGGCAAATTTGGCCCAATTTACCCCCCAATTTGGGGGGTATACTCTTGCCAGCAGTTTAGACCTTAATGGCTGTGTGCGTTATTTTGAGGGGACAAATTTACACTGTTATACAATCTGTACACTCACAAATTGTAGCAAACTGACATTTCATCAGTGTTGTCAGATGTAAAGATAGAATAAAAGATTTACAAAAATGTGAGGGGTGTACTCTTGTGAGATGCTATATGTACCCCTTTATTGCAAAATTATTTCCTACAGTAAGACAATGTCTGAACAAGTACAATTGTTAGTGAATTTAATCGAATGTATGCCATAGTAGCAGACAAAGCAAGGAAGGGATAAAAGAAGGCAGCAACTTTGTATCTGTGCAAGCAATGTTCAACCAGACACAAGTGCTGTCAAATCTTTCAGTTCACAAAATCCCAGGAAATGTTCTAAGTGCAGATCCAATAATAGAAAATCTTCAAAAGATTCTCTGGCGTATCACTTGTTTAGACAATCTCTTCTCTGTCTTACTCAGACATCAAAAATTAGTTACCAAAAATGGAATATTGTAATACTATACTACAGTTTAAAAATGATGGCACTTTACAGTACAGATTGTTTACTATATGGTTAACGAGTTGTAATATTTGTAGTTTTACTACAACAAATTGTTTGCACTTTTATTTAAAGTTTTAAACTGGTGTATTTTCAACTCATGAAGCAACTTGCACTTTTTTTTTTGGTTTGTTTTTCAAGAAACTCCAAATTGTAGTGAATCAAAATACAAATGGCAAAGATCAAGCTATGGATACTACTAGTACTACAGTCGATTTTGGAGAATTTCTCCATATTGGTTATTTTTACCTCCATTTAGCATTTTGATCTTTGCTATCGTTTGGAGTTTATTGAATAAACCACTGTTATGTGTTAAATAAGTGTTATAACAAGTGTCCTAAATATCGACAAAGCAACCCATGCCATGTTTAGGGTATTCTCTCCTTCCAGTATACCTCTATGAGTCTGACCCTAAAAGTGGGATAGTTCTATCTATACTATAGTCTATAGGCACCAAAATAACTTTAGCTTAATGAACCATTTTTTGTGTATTATTAATCCTGCCCCTGCAATCTGTCTCACTGCTCAATTCTCTGCCATTTAGCTGTTAAATCACTGAATATTTTTTTATTTTTTTGTTTTTCAGCCTAGTCATAACCCTGCCTTGTGTGACTAACACAGCTTCCTTAAAATGTTGCTGTCAAGAGACATCCAATGTTTAGACTTCCTTTACTGTACATTGGGGTTTATTTTCTAAAACTAGAGTGCAAAATGTGGTGCATCTGTGCATAGTAACCAATCAGCTTCCAGGTGGTATTGTGAAAGCTGAACTGAACAAGCTGAAGTTAGAAGCTGATTGGCTACCGTGCACAGCTGCACCACCAGATTTTGCACTCTGTTTTGTGTTTACAATTTCTCATCTGATTCATGCACTGTAATTTGCCTGTAGGAGCCACCTCCTATATGTTATGTGCTTAAGGTTCAATTTACAGAGGACTCAGAGGAGATTAAAAACCTCTACAGTGTGCAAATTCTTATGGGAAAATTAAACCCTTTTTTCATGGCTGTGTGAGTTGTCAGTCACATCCTGGGGACGAGGTTTAACTAGGGCTGCCTCACCTGCATCCATTCCATGGACAGAAACAAAAGTGATTAAACGCCTAAATGGCAGAGAAACTAAAGGTGTGTGGTCTATACACAAACTGATTGAGCTAGTTTTGTTGTCGATTACTTGTAGTATCCCTTCTAGTAGCGAATTGATGTGTGTAAGCTGCATTTTATGGGTAGTTTTTGAATTTTATATTTAAACAGATGTGTATTTCACATCAGTGAGTACCTTGCACTTTTAAGTAGTGAATTGATGTGTGTAACCTGCATCTGTTTGTATTGGATGTTGATAACTTTGTTTTAAGTATAATAAAAATACAACTTATTAAGACATTTTGTATGCTTTTTTTTTTTTTTTACTTGAGACAAGTTGATAGTCTGAATTTACTCTTCTGCCAATGTGTTTTGGTGTGTGCATTTAACAAAGGGGATGTGTGTGCGCAATGCCCAAGCATATATTCTATTTTGCTCCCTGCATAAGATTACTACTGACTTAAACATAGGTTTTTATAATACTCGTCGTAGGTGAGGTCAGTGTATGTCAGTTAGCTAGGTCAGTGTAGTGTATGTATGTCAGGTAGGTAGGTAAGGTGAGGTCAGTGTATGTATGTCGGGTAGGTGAGGTCAGTGTAATGGTCAGTGTGTCAGTTAGGTGAGTTTAGTGCCCATCATTGATGGGCAGCACTGGTAAGCCTGGCAGCAACCAGCAAGTTAGCTTACCCCCCACCACACAACCCCACCACCCAGCCAAAAACACCCGCGACATGACAACCCCGGATCCCCCCATGGTGCCACCATCGGACTTCGGGCTGAAGCCCCTGGTCTTTTTGACACCTAGCAACGCCCCTGCTGCATGGGGTCCAAGCTCTTGATTTGATAGATTGATAGCAGCGCAGCCATTGGCCCCCGCTGCTGTCAATCAAATCCAATGACTCGGGTGCCGGGGGGAAGGGCCGAGTGCGGAATTTGTGTCTATGGACGCAAATGCTGGACTCGGGAGCATGCCCGCAAGGTAACCCCCTGGGAGACCGCTTCTCCTAGGGGGTTATCTGATGCGAGGAGGAGCTGCAAGAGCCGCCGAGGGATCTCAGAAGAGGAGGATCGGGGCCACTCTGTGCAAAACGAGCTGCACAGTGGAGGTAAGTATGACATGTTTGTTATTTAAAAAAAATAAAACGCAAAGGTTTACAATCACTTTAATGGAAAATACCACATTTGGCCACTGGATGGTGCTAAGTATCATAGAAAATTCCTTTGATATTTACTACCATTTAGCAGCCAAATGCAGTACATTGACACGCTTATTTTGACATACTTCATCGCATGTAAACCAAGATCAAGATCCTGTTCCTTACAATCACTTAAAGCAGAAATAAACCCATCAACTTAAAAGTTTAAAAAAACAGTAACATTACCGGCTCTCAAGCAAACTGTCAAACCATCAAATGGTTGGTGTCATACAGTAACTGATCATATGTGCAGCATTATGTTAGTTGAAGATCAAACAGAACCTAAGATAGCCGCTTCCTTGGCTGAAAATGATGTTCTTTTATACCCAGAGTCCTGTTCACTAAGGGAACTGTGAACCAGCACTAATAGAAGCGCAGTACTTTTTCCTACAGACATATATATATATATATATATATATATATATACTGTATTTATTGGCGTATAACACTCACTTTTTCACCCTAAAAATTGGGTGCAAATAGCACGTGCGTGTTATACGCCAATACTTCAATTTTAGATGCCTTGGAGGGGACAGGGAGGAGGGTGGGACGAGCGCTGTCAGATTACATACAGTGAGAATCTCCAGTTTACTTGGCGGCCTCTGTAAAAGGAAGTCCCGTCTCCTGGGCCACCCCCCTCCCTATCCCCTCTAGGCTGCAGATGGGCATCGATCAGGCTGCACTGATGACAATGGTGAGGCTGCTGCATTGATGGCAATGGTGAGGCTGCTGCATTGATGGCAATGGTGAGGCTGCTGCATTGATGGCAATGGTGAGGCTGCTGCATTGATGTGGACTGATGAGGTTGCATTGATGGCACTTGTGAGGCTGCAGATGGGCATGGATGAGGCTGCATTGGTGGCAATGGTGAGGCTGCAAATGGGCATTGGACGGGCTGTGTTAATGGCAATGGTGAGACTGCAGATGGGCACTGACCCTTTTTTTGCTTCAAAGTTCCTTATTTAAAATTTAATTTTTTTTCCTGAAACTTCCATCTTAAAATTAATGTGCATGTTATACACCTGTGCGTGTTATACGCCGATAAATACGGTATATATGTTCACTTGCTAAGTCAGGAAAGATAGTGTGTGCATGTGAATGTATGCATATTTACATTTCTCTGTATGATATTAATTATTTCCTGTAACTGTAAGTAATCTGTATGCATGCAGTTATTCAGTATTAACATTCTACCAATCTAGCAATAACATTCTACCAGACTTGTTTCTTTGGCTTTAGTGCAAGAGTTAAGACAATTTGTCATATTGTCACATGACTGCTGAAAAGGACATATGACAAATGTTCACATTACAGTCATCTTACCAAAATAATGATACAGAAATAATTTTTAACTGGAGAAGAGCAACATTTCAGCTTTAATTTTAATGCTATTAAACATAAGCACCTAAACAAAATTCACATTTGCCTGAATGTCTGTCCCTACCTTGAGTTCTGGACCAGCATACAACTAACCCAACAACCCACTTAAAGTGAAACTTCACTCTCTCAAGCAACATTGATTATTTGTAATCCTCATGCTGTAAGCATTAATAAATAGGCACAAAGGTATATTATATTTACTTCTTAAACATTTTGTTTTACATTTCTTCAGTTACTTCCTGTATTTTATGCCTTGACAAATGATGTCATAAATCCCATGGGTCTTAAGAAGAGGAAGTTTGGAGGAGGGTTTTTTTCAGCTAAGCACACCCTCCTGCCTGCACGCCTGAGCTAAGGGCAGATGGATTCCAGGAAGTAAATTCTACATGAAACATCTGCCCTTGTTTAAAGTGGTTTAAAGGTTTAAAGTGATTCCTCAGCAAAATAAAGCATGGAGACATGAATGAATAGGGGCGTTTGCTTTGAATATTAAAAATGAATCAAATAGGGTTTTCATTTTGTGGTGCTCAGATGCAGTGTAGTTTCACTTTAAGGGATAAACCATGAACTACCATCCAAACACTGGCAAGGTGACAACCACCAATAAAGCTCTGACCATCAAACTAAATTTAGAATTGGAGGGTGGGGAACTTGTCAGATGGCAGGAATCTTGAAGGTCACTGCCTATACCCCCAATAAAGCCCCAAGCCCACCCCTGCACAACTTCATCCAATCAGGCTAGTGTGTAAATCAAAACTTTTTTAAAGCCCAAGTGCAGCCAAAAACAAAAATAGAAAAATCAGCACAAGTGAAGTATGACTCCTTGATCTCTTGTGAAAGAGAGCCTGGACTGCTGGGAGCATGGTGTTTTAGGTGGCTTTGCATATTTAGCATGTTAAAGCCTAAGTGCAGCCAAGAACAGTAATGGAAAAATCAGCACTTACAGTTAGTTTGGTGTGTCCCTTGTACTGATTCTTGGTCCTTTAGGAGAAATCTTCCTCTATCCTACCTCCCCCATATCCTACATAGACATACAGCTTCTATGAATTGCAGATAAGGCAGGAAAGGACAGGCATTGTCTGGCTCTCTTGATGAGAGCTCCTGAAAGCCCTTTAGCTGTATTAACCCCCACAACACCAGAAGATTACAGCAGCCAGGGTTAATGAGGGGTTGGGGGTGCAGGACCAAGTGGATTACTACAAAAGAAGAAGATACGACGCAAGGGACACATTATACTAAATGCAAATTTTGTCCCTTGTGCTGATTTTTTGATCTTTGTTGCACTTAGGCTTTAAAATGCTAAATTTGCAGATACACTTAAGGAACCATGCTCCCAGTAGTCAAGGTTCTCTTTCACCAGTGATCAAGGAGCTGTCATTCACTGAATTAAAAATGCAAACATTTTCCTCAAGGGGGAAGTGGATTCCTAGCGTCTAGAATGTGAGGATATAAGATATTGGAAGCAATCTTCTTGCAATACTTTATATTATGAATGAATGAATGAATTGTAAAGCGCTGCAAATGCGAACTGAATCGCCTCAAGGCGCTAAATGCGTTTTGTGTTGTCAGCTTCTTAGAAGAGGAAGGTCTTGAGTTTTTTCCTGAAGGCCAAATGCTTTTCTTCCATGCGGATTTGCGTCGGAAGGGTGTTCCATAGCCGAGGTCCCTGGACTGCAAATCTTCGTTCTCCCTTTGCTTTGTAGCGGTATTTGGGAATGAGGAGGAGGTTTTGGTTAGATGATTGCAGATTGCGATTGGGTGTGTATTATGGGTCAAGCAGAGTGTCTGTATGTTGGGAGGAATCTGTCAGATCTTCAGGGCTCTCTTCTGACAAATCCAGTTGTGTTTGGATTCACATTTATCATAATAATATGCGGGTCGTACTCGAATTGTTATACAGTTTCCTGAAGATCCTCCTGATATCTGGAATCTGGGTAATAAATAAAAATGAGAAGTTATGAGTATTTATTGTTTTCTGGATGAACAACATTCATATTCTCAGTGTAGATGAAGAGTCACTTACAGGCCGGTATTATAGAGCCGACCGTCCACCCATCTCCATCCATCTCCATCTCTGTACAGACCGATCCAGAACAGGTCATTGGCTTGTCCTTTGCTGGATTTGTCTATAAAGTTCTGTGAGAAGAGAACATCATCTGTCACAATCCAATCACAGACATCGGACACACACAATGGATAGAAGTCTAAAGATCTGTCTATTCCATCACTTCCACAAAAGCTCTATTGCAGACAAATGTCACCAGGAAAAATTATCTGCCTAAGAAGGAGCCCCCCTCCCCCACCCCCACCCCAACCACCACCACCGCTGTGTATCCCCAGTTCTTCTGTCCCTCCTGTGGACCCCGAACCAGAATGGGGGGATCTGTGTGAGTATACCAGAGGGAGATCAGCACACATACACCATCTGATCCCACCTCCTAAGGATTTTGTCACTTCCAATATCAGGCTGTCCTTCCTCCAGTTTGCTCTGGGAGAAGAAGCTGGTGAAGCATGGTCTGTGCTTCATCAGCTTCAATGGGGTCCATTCATTGGGGGCTCCTTCACTTTTAGCTATAATCCCTCGATACATGCACCATCAGTAAGCAAAGGGGCATTTTTAATTTTCTGCTCAGAAAAAACACTCCCCCTACTGGCTGTTTTACTACAATGGTTAGTAAGGAGGTAGGTAAAAAAGCAGTTTTACTGTTAATAAAAATTTTTTACATGTTTTTATTTTATTATTATGAGACAATGAAAAAAAAACCCCAAACAAACAGAACAAATTAAAATGAAAAAAAAAAAAAAAATATATATATATATATTAATGGAAAAAAACGAATTTAAAGTAAAAATCCACAAAAAATAACAGCTAAAAGGAGAAGGGGGAATAAGTAATTTATATCAGAATTTACAAAAGGGTTAATATGGAGTTAAATAGCAATAAATTCAATAAATTTTACTAAGTAAGATTTCTTCAGCTGATGTCATACGTAAATCAAGGTCCACATATTTGATCTAAGCATGAATGAAATACATTGTTACATTGTATATACTAATTGACATTGCAGGCCTTCTACAAGTGTCATTTTATACAGTGGCTGCATTTTGATAGGCATTCCTGATGTGCAATACAAAGCAAAAATAGTTAGCGATAATGGCCGCAAGGGTTGGGAAGCTAGATGTAAGAGATGTATCCTAAAAACTTTGTTGAAGTTTTTTTAGGATGTATGCTTAAAAATGTAACTCCACTTTCATGGGAAAAAATAGCAAATACAAAAAATAAAATAATATAGTGTAAACAGTTGCTACACAAGTCATATTGCAATTACATTTTATTAAAATTCCCTTTGCTTTTCAATCTGCAGCTGCTGTAATTATCTGTAAAATGCAATATGGTAACCAGAAGGTGATCTGTACACAGTTGGTGTTTATGGAACACCCCCAGTAATGTAATTTCCTGCTTGTGTGATTGGCTGACTGAAGTCTATGATACAAATCAGATTTTAGGCATCCCCTGCAACAAAATGTCAGTGTTGGAGTTATGCCTCTATGGGGTTAAACATGTCTAAAGGGTTCTAAAACATAAAGTGCAGCGCAACCACCTACCACCACCTAATTATCCAATATACGGTATATCATGAATAATTTACAATAAATAATGTAAAATCAAAAGGTGCGTGTTGTTATTTATTAAGTAAAAGTCATAAAACCCTTATGTCTTCTGTGTAAAATATAAACTGTGCCACCAATATTTTTGTGTGACTGTGACACTAATATTATTATTCACCACCAGTGTCGTGCTCCTCCACCATCCAAACTAACTGCTTACCCAAAAATGTACCCACTTTGCAGTAAAATCTACATGGACTTTGCTCTTCAAATAGGGCCACTGCACTCTGCTACACCCAGTATAGTGAGCTGGCACTGCTCCTCCAGCAGTGCCAGCTCAGAGCTATAAAAAAGCTCTCATCGCGCAGTATATAGTGAAATTATCTTCCCTTTGAAAAAGTCACACACAGTGGTGTGACGAAACACGTCAGGGGTGTGGCTATATGATGTCATCACATAGGAATGGAATAGGAAGTGAGATATTCTGTGCATGTAACCAATGCTAATGTTTTCCTTAAGAGAGCAACTAATCTATTAAGGAGGTGATTGTTTTATGTGCGTTGGGATACAATGAACTCATTTTGTGAGTGTTTTAATCTTGGTTTTAATAAATTAATGGTGATTTCACTATATGCTGCACAATGAGAGCTTTTTTTATATTTCTGAGCTAACACTGCTGGAGGAGCCATTGGCCAAGCACTTTATTTATGTTGTAGATTTTGCTCGATGTGGAAACATAACAGTGACATATACACATGTTGCAGCTATTTATTTATATTTGGAAGTATTTAGGTTGGTAAGCACCAAGGATATATTTTTTGTATTTCTGCACTATTAAAGGGATCCAGACACTGCAATTTTCCTTATTAAAACACTGCAAGTGCATCAGCTGATTAATTGTGAAATAGTCACTCCCATTCAGAATCAGTACCCAAAAGTCATTAGATAAAAACAGCTTTCTTTTCAGAACAAAAACAAATAAGAATCTGCAACAAAGTTTCTTAAAATCCCTGCAATGTACATAGATCACTCAGAGGAGAAGGGTTTTGTCTCAACAAAAGTGGAGTTACTCTTTAAAGTTATACTGAAGTCTCGTTTTTTTTTTTAGTTAAAAATAACAAACATGTTATACTTGCCTGCTCTGTGTAATGGTTTTGCACAGAGCAGCCTGGATTCTTCTCTTCTTGGGTCCCTCTTCTGTGCTCCTGGCCCCTCCCTCCTGTTGAGTGTCCCCACAGCAAGCAGCTTGCTATGAGGGCACCCAAGCCGAGTCACAGCTCAGACACGGAGCCGTGGCATGGCCCCACCCCCTTTCTCTCCTCATTGGCTGACTGGCTTTGGTTGACAGCAGCAAGAGCCAATGGCACTGCGCTGCTGTCTCAGCCAATGAGGAGGGGAGTCCCAGGCAGCCGCTAGACACTCTTGCATATCACTGGATCTAGATGGTGCTCAGGTAAGTATTAAAGGAGCTGCACACACATGGCTTTTTATCTTAATGCATAGAATGCATTAAGATAAAAAAAACTTCTGACTTTGCAATCTCTTTAAGTTCAACATTCTTAAGTTGATAAGGACCTACCTAAACCATCCAATTGATTTGCATCCAATCAGAGATGCTCTCATATCACATTACTGTTGTTGGTAGATTTAAATTATGCAATCAGATTGTAATGTGTGTGGTGAGCTGTAGACAATCCTTTGACTCACAATCCTGAGAGTCACAATCCTTATGACTCAGTCATAAATTTAAATGATCTATTGAAAACAATCATATGGTCGATTTATTTTACCATTGGTTTTAAAGTGGTTGTAAACCCACATGAAAAAAAAAAAAAAGACCTGCAAGACAAAGGCATAATGAGCTAGTATGCATAGCATACTAGCTCATTATGTAATACTCACCTGAGATCGAAGCCCCCGTTGCGGTGCCCATACACAGCACTGGCCGGCGACATCTCTCCCCGGAGTTACTTCCGGGTATCGTACATGCCATTGCTTCAGTGCGCATGTGCCGATGACGTTGGCACATGCAGATACAGGGGATGTCTCCTAAACCGTGCAGGTTTAGAAGATATCCGGGGTAGCTACAGGTAAGCCTTATCATAGGCTTGGATAAAGAACACTGCGCTCTATAGAAAACAAAAGTGAATAAGCAGCAGCATACGTTGTGACAAACAACAAAAGAGTGAAGATAAAAAATGCAGCGCTAAACAATAATATAATTAAAAAAAAAGGGAAACATACATTTATGTTTTCCTTTTCTTTAATTATATCATTGTTTAGCGCGATCGGACTTTCCGACAACAAAACCGTGGAATTTTGTTTGAAGGTTGTTGGCTCCAACTTGTCTTGCATGCACACGGTCACACAAATGTTGGCCAACAATTACAAACGTAGTGACGTACTAGATGTACTAGGTGTTTTTTCATTCTTTAGCGCCACCCTTTGGGCTCCTTCTGCTAATTTCGTGTTAGTAGAAGTTTTGTGAGTGTTGATTCACACACCTTCAAGTTAGCCTCCCTTGTCCTCTTAATTATTGTACTTAACATTTTTTAATCTTTATTACCCAGATCATAACTTGTATTTTTCTGTTATACATCTAGGTCCTATTGTGGGCATGCAATCTTGATCTATTGATATTATTGGGGTATGGTATGATCGGACTGCCCTGCCGCCCGGCTTTATTCTCACTTCTGGGAGTTGCGACACGCTCTGCGGGCCCCCCCCCGCCCCCGCCTCAGTTGATGCCTGGGGGGGGCAGATGCACCGCATTGCGTGTCGATGTCATGCTTCCCACGTTGGACGCGCAACGTCAATCTGACACAGTCAGGCCCATGCAGGTGGTCTCCATACTCGCAACATGGGAGTTTTCACTGTGCCATTCGGCCAGAGACATTGCTGTCCTACTGATGGCGTCCCTCCTCCCTGTTTGTCACGTGTCGTGACGTTGGTGGGCGTTCATTGGTGACGCACATATAGGTGCTTCCCTGTGCAGTGTCTGGTACTCTAGGCTCTCCACACACCGCACCACATGCAGCTGGGGTCCTTTTTCCCCCTCATACATTTTCTCAACACAGGTAATCGTGTATTCCTCACCTTTTCACGTGTCACACACACTCACTTCTTTATGGTCACCAGTGAGTCATTACTTTTCTCATCCACTAGTTTTCTTATTCACCTTCTTTTACACTGCTCTTGGTCACTTGGTTAACTTTCACTTAAGTCCAGTTTACCATCACTGCTTCATTTGTCCCCTCCCTCACCAGCACGGGTCTCTTACCTACCTCTCCTTTCTACCCATATTCCCTATGGACTCTCCTGGCTCACCCTATTTTTTCACCTACTTCACAGGAGTGAAGCTATTCCGAGCTGTCCACCTCAGCTCCCGGTGGTGGATGTCCCTGGATGGCTTGTGGCACCCGGCCACCCTACCACCAATTCACGTATCCGAGTAAGTACACATGTACTGAGTGTAGGGTTCATCTACACTTCCCCTGTTCATGTTATTTATCATTTTAACTTGGTTATCTGTATACCACTATCTCATTATAGAATCATCACATGCTTTGCTCCTGATGAGTGGTTCAAAAACCACGAAACGCGTAGAGATACCAACTGCTGTGCTTCTACCAATATATACCTGAATTTCAAGTTATTACTCTATTACCTGTCTATAGGCCTAGGGAGGCAACAGGTCCTGCAGGCCCTACTGCGCTAATTACCTTACCCAACTATGGTCTTGGTGAACTTTGGAACGTTATTGTTTTTTATGAGCTATTATTGTTACCAATATGTTTAACACGAGCTATCATTGTTATTAATATGTTTAATATGAGATATCATTGTTATTGATATGTCCAATATGAAGTTTTTGACACCAATGCTATATTTTTGTATCAGTATTTTGTGTCTGTATTACTGTCATAATCAATACAATTCCTACATATTCACCAATTTAATCTATTGCTACCTTGTGCTTCACACAAAGTCCCGCCCCCTCTTGCTCTTCTTTTCTTCATTAAATGGGATGGAAACGCATGACCTTACCAGATTCATTCAAAGTCCCCAGGGATGGAATTACATGTCCTTACCAGGACATGACTTTATCAAAGTCTCTAACAAACCCTTTCAGTATCACCAGTAGGGATGAGCCGAACACCCCCCTGTTCGGTTCGCACCAGAACATGCGAACAGGAAAAAAGTTCTTTTGAACACGCGAACACCATTAAAGTCTATGGGACACGAACATGAATAATCAAAAGTGCTAATTTTAAAGGCTTATATGCAAGTTATTGTCATAAAAAGTGTTTGGGGACCCGGGTCCTGCCCCAGGGGACATGGATCAATGCAAAAAAAAGTTTTAAAATTGGTGATTTTAATAATGCTTAAAGTCAAACAATAAAAGTGTAATATCCCTTTAAATTTCGTAGTTGGGGGGTGTCTATAGTATGCCTGTAAAGGGGCGCATGTTTCCCGTCTTTAGAACAGTCTGACAGCAAAATGACATTTCGAAGGAAAAAACCCATTTAAAACTACTCGCGGCTATTGCATTGCCGCTCCGACAATACACATAGAAGTTCATTGATAAAAACGGCATGGGAATTCCCCACAGGGGAACCCTGAACCAAAATTTAAAAAAACAAAATGATGTGGGGGTCCCCCTAAATTCCATACCAGGCCCTTCAGGTCTGGTATGGATATTAAGGGGAACCCCGGCCAAAATGTAAAAAAAAATGACGTGGGGGTCCCCCTAAATTCCATAACAGACCCTTTAGGTCTGGTACGGATTTTAAGGGGAACCCCGCTCCAAAAAAAAAAAACGGCGTGGGGTCCCCCCAAAAATCCGTACCAGACCCTTATCCGAGCACGCAACCTGGAAAAGAGGGGGGGACGAGAGAGCGCCCACCCCCTCCTGAACCGTACCAGGCCACATGCCCTCAACATTTGGAGGGTGCTTTGGGGTAGCCCCCCAAAACACCTTGTCCCCATGTTGATGAGGACAAGGGCCTCATCCCCACAACCCTGGCCGGTGGTTGTGGGGGTCTGCGGGCAGGGGGCTTATCGGAATCTGGAAGCCCCCTTTAACAAGGGGACCCCCAGATCCCGCCCCTCCCCCCTGTGTGAAATGGTAAGGGGGTACTTACCCCTACCATTTCACTAAAAAACTGTCAAAAATGTTAAAAATGACAAGAGACAGTTTTTGACAATTCCTTTATTTAAATGCTTCTTCTTTCTTCTATCTTCCTTCATCTTCTTCTTCTTCTGGTTCTTCTGGTTCTTCCTCCGGTGTTCTCGTCCAGCATCTCCTCCGCGGCGTCTTCTATCTTCTTTTCCTCGGGCCGCTCCGCACCCATGGCATGGGGGAGGCTCCCGCTCTTTTCTTCATCTTCTTCATCTTCTTCTTTTCTTCTTCATTTTCTTCTCCGGGCCGCTCCGCATCCATGCTGGCATGGAGGGAGGCTCCCGCTGTGTGACGGCATCTCCTCGTCTGACGGTTCTTAAATAACGGGGGGCGGGGCCACCCGGTGACCCCGCCCCCCTCTGACGCACGGTGACTTGACGGGACTTCCCTGTGACGTCACGGGGAATGCCACAGGGATGTCCCGTCATGTCCCGTGCGTCAGAGGGGGCGGGGTCACCGGGTGGCCCCGCCCCCGTTATTTAAGAACCGTCAGACGAGGAGACGCCGTCACACAGCGGGAGCCTCCCTCCATGCCAGCATGGATGCGGAGCGGCCCGGAGAAGAAAATGAAGAAGAGAAGAAGAGAAGAAAAGAATAAGAGAAGAAGATGAAGAAAATGAAGAGAAGAGCGGGAGCCTCCCCCCATGCCATGGGTGCGGAGCGGCCCGAGGAGAAGAAGATAGAAGACGCCGCGGAGGAGATGCTGGACGAGAACGCCGGAGGAAGAACCAGAAGAAGAAGAAGATGAAGGAAGATAGAAGAAAGAAGAAGCATTTAAATAAAGGAATTGTCAAAAACTGTCTCTTGTCATTTTTAACATTTTTGACAGTTTTTTAGTGAAATGGTAGGGGTAAGTACCCCCTTACCATTTCACACAGGGGGGGCCGGGATCTGGGGGTCCCCTTGTTAAAGGGGGCTTCCAGATTCCGATAAGCCCCCCGCCCACAGACCCCCACAACCACCGGCCAGGGTTGTGGGGATGAGGCCCTTGTCCTCATCAACATGGGGACAAGGTGTTTTGGGGGGCTACCCCAAAGCACCCTCCCAATGTTGAGGGCATGTGGCCTGGTACGGTTCAGGAGGGGGGGGCCGCACTTTCGTCCCCCCCTCTTTTCCTGCAGCCTGCCAGGTTGCGTGCTTGGCTAAGGGTCTGATATGGATCTTTGGGGAACCCCACGCCGTTTTTTTTTTTTTTTGGCGCGGGGTTCCCCTTAAAATCCATACCAGACCTGAGGGGTCTGGTATGGAATTTAGGGGGACCCCTACGTCATTTTTTTAAAAAATTTTGGCCGGGGTTCCCCTTAATATCCATACCCGACATGAAGGGCCTGGTATGGAATTTAGGGGGACCCCCACGTCATTTTTTTTGTAAAATTTTGGTTTGGGGTTCCCCTGTGGGGAATTCCCATGCTGTTTTTATCAATGAACTTCTATGTGTATTGTTGGAGCAGCAATGCAATAGCCGCGAGTAGTTTTAAATGGGTTTTTTCCTTCAAAATGTCATTTTGCTGTCAGACTGTTCTAAACACAGGAAACATGCACCCCTTTACAGGCATACTATAGACACCCCCCAGCTATGAAATTTAAAGGGATATTACACTTTTATTGTTTGACTTTAAGCATTATTAAAATCACTGCTCCTGAAAAAACGGCCGTTTTTAAAACTTTTTTTTTGCATTGATCCATGTCCCCTGGGGCAGGACCCAGGTCCCCAAACACTTTTTATGACAATAACTTGCATATAAGCCTTTAAAATGAGCACTTTTGATTTCTCCCATAGACTTTTAAAGGGTGTTCCGCGGCATTCGAATTTGCCGCGAACACCCCAAATTGTTCGCTGTTCGGCGAACTTGCGAACAGCCAATGTTCGAGTCGAACATGAGTTCGACTCAAACTCGAAGCTCATCCCTAATCACCAGCAAAGCAGCTTCATTATTATTCCATTAAAGGAGAAGCGAATTGTGCGCTGCATTTGGAGATTTCATAATTTGCCGCGTCACGAATGTTAATTCTCCATTACGAACGCTAGCTTACAAAACCGGCTGCTTCTGCTTCTGAGCATGCGTGGACTTTTGTACACACGATTGGACAATCCGACAACAAAAATTTGTTGGCGGAAAATTTGAGAACATGCTAGCCAACATTTGTTGGCGGAAAGTCCGACAACAAATGTTTGATGGAGCATACACCATACATACATACATCAGACTTTCCGCCAACAAGCTCACATCTAACATTTGTTGTCGGAAAATCTGATCGTGCGTACGTGGCATTAGGGTTTACAACCACTTTAAGACACAAAGAAGTGATCCACCTTGGCTGAGTTGAAATCAATCAAGTCTTTATTGTGTATTTTTTGAAGGCATGATTGTATAATCAAATCGACATGTGGCCACCATTAAGCTGACATGTCATAGTGTGATCTCATCTGTTCTGGTCATTCCTGTATAATAATCATGCATATGATGGAACAATGGAGTATAAACCCTCTCTATCTGTCCATCCATCTCACATCTATTTCCATATTGTACCATACCTGCTGTTCCGGGTCCTCTATGACCAGTAGATGGGCTCCCATCTCTTCACACACTTCCCGACTCTCATTCCATGTCCTGAGATCTCCTCCAGATGAAAAGTAATAACAGTTCTCTCTGTCCCACAACCAGCCACTGGGACACACCACACACCCTATAAGAAAATGTTTTAATTGCTTTAAATATCTGTATAAATCCATGTCTATAATTATTTTCCTTCAAAGCTCAGCTGTCTTGGCTAAACAATGACAACTTATATATTTCTCACATTGCAGCTGTATTCCAACCTCTTCAGCTCTCACACATGTACACCTCCGAGGGATCAGAACTATTTTTACATTTTCATTATGGTCCTATTGATTGGACATACCACATCCATCCAAAGTATTTCTATGACAGTTTTCATGCTGTATGTGGGATGTCCAAGTCTTTGTTAACCTCTTGTCGACTGCCTTCCGCATATATACTGTGGCAAGGTGGCTCGGCTGCGCAAACCGACGTACCTGTACATCGATCCGTGCACGTGATAATGTGGGCCCGCACCGGCCACCCATGATCGCGGTACAGAGAGACAGAACGGGGATCTTCCTATGTAAACAAGGCGGATTCCCGTTCTGACAGGGAACAATACTGAGATCTGCTGTTCCCAGTGATCAGGAACAGCGATCTTTGTTGTCCCAGTAAGCCCATCCCCCACACGGTTAGAACGCACCTAGGGAACACAGTTAACCCCTTTATCGCCCCCCCTAGTGTTAACTTCTTCCCTGCCAGTGTCATTTATATAGTGACAGTGCATTTTTTTAACACTGATCACTGTAATAATGTCACTGCACCCCAAAAAGTGTCACTTGGGGTCAGATTTGTCCGCCGCAATGTCGCAGTCCCGCTAAAAATTACCAGTAAAAACAATAAAAATAAATGAAAGTCCATAAATCTAACCAATAGTTTGTAGACGCGATAACTTTTGCGCAAAACAATCAATATACTCTTATTGCGTTTTTTTTTTACCAAAATGTGTATGTAGAAGAATACATAATAGCCTAAACTGATGAATACATTTTTTTATATATATATATATATGTATTATAACAGAAATTTAAAAATATAGTTTTTAAAAAAAAATTGTGGGCCTTTTTTTGTGTATAAAAAAATAATAAGAATTTGTTGCACTATAGATCTTTAGTATCAGCTGGTTCAATAAGATATAAGCAGCCAGCACAATATTGAAGGACGTCAATAACAAGATATATATGGTAAGTGTGCAGTGCTTTAAATCCCAAAAGGACAACCCAGGAACAAAAGTTCAATAGTAGTTCAATCTGCGATAGACAGGGAATAGGGAGACCCGTCACCAGCACCTGACAATACAGCCGCTTACCCCATGTGGTGGACCCTCCATCACAAAGGTCACATCAGCTTATATAAAGTAAACTCAGGTAAGAAGGAAGCCCATCAATCTTCATACACTTAGTGGCAGCAGACCAGATAGTGGATGCAGCAAACCTGAATGCCTGGACTCTCCTTGTTCAAAAATTATCCTCCAGCGGTAATCATCAAATATATGTCATCCCATGCAGACAAAAGTAGATAAACGCGCCCCTCCAGCCTGTGTCTGAGAATAAGAGGGAGGTGAAGCCTCCATCAATCAAGATGTAATATCCCACCCTATTGTGTTTAGCTGGTTAGTGGGCATGGAAGAGGAGGGAGGGAATGGGCTGTCATTACCACTGTGTATACGCCCACATGTGTGACCCTACAGTCACATGGGCTGATCAGATGTGATAGGGAGGAAATGCTCAGCCTAGAAACTCACTGAAAACTGAGCATGTGCAGAGCTGCCAATGCTGCGCTGCAAAATCCCCAGTTAAATTGGGGACACGGACAGAAGGGGGAGATAGAGAGCAGCAGGATCAACCAGGTTTTTTGCAGAACACAGAAAAGGAATCCCATAGTGACAGTGAGTATGAACAGCATGTAATACACCATTTATTGATATTTGTTTTACTGATGGGGCTTTAGTGACACTTTAAGGGCCAATTTCTTCCTTGTGTAAATCCCAAGTTTGCATTTGTACACCATTCCAGATATTCTCTACCTGGTACGATCACATGGACAGTAGGAAACAGGAATTACCCTCAGGTTTTGCACTGGTGGCCACACAGAGCTGTTTCTTTAATTCCATCATCCTGATTTCCCCATCACAGAGCTGATCTATAAACAAGGAAAGTAATAGGATAATAAGTCTTTTATGTAAGAGATTTTTTTTCCCCATGGGGGGATGTTAAAGACATCGAAAACATTCTATGTATTTTCTATATATTTCAAATTCTGCTTTAACCACTTCAGCCTCGGACCATTTGGCTGGCCAAGGACCAGAGCACTTTTTGCGTTTCGGCACTGCGTCACTTTAACTGACAATTGAGCGGTCGTGCGACGTGGCTCCCAAACAAGATTGACGTCCTTTTTTTCCCACAAATAGAGATTTCTTTTGGTCTTATTTGATCCCCTCTGCGGTTTTTATTTTTTGCGCTGTAAACAAAAAAATTTGTGACAATTTTGAAAAAAACGCATTATATTTTACTTTTTGCTATAATAAATATCCCCAAAAAATATATAAAAAAACATTTTTTTTCCTCAGTTTAGGCCGATATGTATTCTTCTACATAGTTTTGGTAAAAAAAAATCGCAATAAGCGTTTATTGATTGGTTTGCACAAAAGTTATAGCGTCTATAAAATAGGGGATAGTTTTATGCCGTTTTTATTAATTTTTTTTTTTTTTTACTAGTAATGGTGGCAATCAGCGATTTTTATCATGACTGCAACATTATGGTGAACACATCGGACACTTTTGGCGCTATTTTGGGACCATTCACATTTATACAGCGATCAGTGCGATTAAAAATGCATTGATTACTGTGTAAATGAGACTGGCAGTGAAGGGGTTAACACTAGGTGGCGCTGTAGGGGTTAAGTGTGTCCTAGGGAGTGATTCTAACTGTGGGGGGGAGGGGCTACGTGTGACACGACACTGATCACCGCTCCCGATTACAGGGAGCGGTGATCAGTGACAGTGTCACTAGGCGTTCTTCCTCTCCAAGAGACGATTGCGGGCATCCCAGCGGACATCGATCACACTCAGGGAGCTCGCAGTGGGCATGCGCGCACGCCGCCGGCGCGCACGCAGTGAAAAATTTAAAGGGACGTACATGTACGCCCATTTGCCTGTCTGTGCCATTGTGTCGACGTAAATGTACATACGGCGGTCGGCAAGCGGTTAAATAAAGTAAATTATGTGAAGCATTATTTCTTTAATTTATCATGTAATTCCAGTTGCAGAGCTACAGTAAATACATAACAAGATAAACTTTCCAAAAACACAATACAAAGCACTTTTACACTTTTAGTTCTTTTACCTTTTGCTGCGCACTTAACACATATAAGCTGCAGGAAAAAGGTGGAGTTTATCGTCTATATGCTGCACCTACAGTGCCTTGAAAAAGTATTCATACCTCTTGAAATTGTCCACATTTTGTCATGTTACAACCAAAAACGTAAATGTATTTTATTGGGATTTTATGTGATAGACCAACACAAAGTGACACATAATTGTGAAGTGGAAGGAAAATGATAAATGGTTTTCAATTTTTTTTTACAAATAAATATATGAAAAGTGTGGGGGGCATTTGTATCCAGCCCCCTTTACTCTGATACCCCTAACTAAAATCTAGTGGAATCAATTGCCTTCAGAAGTCACCTAATTAGCAAATAGAGTCCACCTGTGTGAAATGTAATCTCAGTATAAATACAGCTGTTCTGTGAAGCCCTCAGAGGTTTGTTAGAGAACCTTAGTGGACAAATGGCATCATGAAGGCAAAGAAACACACCAGACAGGTCAGGGATAAAGTTGTGGAGAAGTATAAAGCAGGGTTAGGTTATAAAAAAATATCCCAAGCTTTGAACATCTCACGGAGCTCTGTTCAATCCATCATCTGAAAATGGAAAGAGTATGGCACAACTGCAATCCTACCAAGACATGGCCGTCCACCTAAACTGACAGGCCGGGCAAGGAGAGCATTCATCAGAGAAGCAGCCAAGAGGCCCATGGTAAATATGGAGTTGCAGAGATCCACAGCTCAGGTGGGAGAATCTGTCCACAGGACAACTATTAGTCGTGTTCTCCACAAATCTGACCTTTATGGAAGAGTGGCAAGAAGAAGGACATTGGTGAAAGAAAACCATAAGAAGTTCTGTTTGCGAGAAGCCATGTGGGGGACACAGCAAACGTGTGGAAGAAGGTGCTCTGGTCAGATGAGACTAAAATTTAACTTTTTCTCCTAAAAGCAAAATGCTATGTGTGGCGGAAAACTAACACTGCACATAACCCTGAACACACCATCCCCACTGTGAAACATGGTGGTGGCAGCATCATGATGTGGGGATGCTTTTCTTTAGCAGGGACAGGGAAGCTGGTCAGAGTTGATGGGAAGATGAATGCAGCTAAATACAGGGCAATCTTAGAAGAAAACCTGTTATGCCGCGTACACACGGCCGGATTTCCCGACAGAAAAAGTCTGATGGGAGCTTTCGGTCGGACATTCCGACCGTGTGTATGCCCCATCGGACTTTTTCTGTCGGCATTTCCGATGGACTCATGTTCTAAATCATTCCGTCGGAAATGCCGATGGAGTTTAGCCCGTTGGCAAGTCCGGCCATGTGTACGCGACATTGGATTGGGCAAAAGACTTGAGACTGGGGCAGAGGTTCACCTTCAAGCAGGACAACGACCCTAAACATACAGCCAGAGCTACAATGGAATGGTTTAGATCAAAGCATATTCATGTGTTAGAATGGCTCAGTCAAAGTCCAGACCTAAATCCAATTGAGAATCTGTGGCAAGACTTGAGAATTGCTGTTCACAGACGTTCTCCATCCAATCTGACAGAGCTTGAGCTATTTTACAAAGAAGAATGGGTAATTCTCTCTAGATGTACAAAGCTGGTAGAGACATCCCGAAAAAGACTTGCAGCTGTAATTGCAGTGAAAGGGGGTTCTACAAATTATTGACTCAGAGGGGCTGAATATAAATGCACACCACACTTCTCACATATTTATTTGTAAAAAATTTTGAAAACCATTTATCATTTTCCTTCCACTTCACAATTATGTGCCACTTTGTGTTGGTCTATCGCATAAAATACCAATAAAATACATTTACGTTTCTGGTTGTAACATGACAAAATGTGGAAAATTTCAAGGGGTATGAATACTTTTTCAAAGCACTGTATGTGTCAACGGACGGCTGAGGTTTCTCTGCAGATGCTCTCACTGCACCCTCCCAGAACCGAGGCCGAGCTGTCAAAGACAGATTTCTGTCCCCACCAACGATCAGTAGCCAACAGGATCAACTTCTGGTCATGTGACCACCAGTGTTAATACTGACATCAAATATCGATTTAGCTTTAGTCATAGTCTTTTGACTAAAATGCCATTTTAGTTTTAGTCATATTTTAGTCCTCCTTTTAGTCCCCCCTTACATCAGGTGTCCCCATTGGAGAAGCCCCCCTTAAATCAGGTGTCCCCAGTGGAGAAGCCGCCCTTACATCAGGTGTCCCCAGTGGAGAAGCCCCCCTTACATCAGGTGTCCCCAGTGGAGAATCCCCCATCAGGTGTCCCCAGTGGAGAAGCCCTCCTTACATCAGGTGTCCCCAGTGGCGAAGCCCCCCCTTACATCCGGTGTCCCCAGTGGAGAAGCCCCCTCTTACATCCGGTGTCCCCAGTGGAGAAGCCCCCCTCTACATCAGGTGTCCTCAGTGGAGAAGCCCCCATCAGGTGTCCCAGTGGAGAAGCCCCCCTTACATCAGGTGTACCCAGTGGAGAAGCCCACCTTACATCAGGTATCCCCAGTGGAGAAGCCCCCCCTTACATCAGGTATCCCCAGTGGAGAAGCCCCCCCTTACATCAGGTATCCCCAGTGGAGAAGCCCCCTTTACATCCGGTGTCCCCAGTGGAGAAGCCCACCTTACATCAGGTGTCCCCAGTGGAGAAGCCCCCATCAGGTATCCTCAGTGGAGAACCCCCCATCAGGTGTCCCCAATGGAGAAGGCCCCCTTACATCCGGTGTCCCCAGTGGAGAAGCCCCCCTTTACATCCGGTGTCCCCAGTGGAGAAGCCCCCTTACATCAGGTGTCCCCAGTGGAGAAGCCCCCCCTTACATCCAGGGTCCCCAGTGGAGAAGCCCCCCCTTACATCAGGTGTCCCCAGTGGAGAAGCCCCCTTTACATCCGGTGTCCCCAGTGGAGAAGCCCACCTTACATCAGGTGTCCCCAGTGGAGAAGCCCCCATCAGGTATCCTCAGTGGAGAACCCCCCATCAGGTGTCCCCAATGGAGAAGGCCCCCTTACATCCGGTGTCCCCAGTGGAGAAGCCCCCCTTTACATCCGGTGTCCCCAGTGGAGAAGCCCCCCTTACATCAGGTGTCCCCAGTGGAGAAGCCCCCCCTTACATCCAGGGTTCCCAGTGGAGAAGCCCCCCCTTACATCAGGTGTCCCCAGTGGAGAAGCCCCCCTTACATCCGGTGTCCCCAGTGGAGAAGCCCCCCTCCCCCAGCAGCGGAGACTCTCTAACAGGCAGCGTGGAACAATAGGAAGAGCCGGCCGGGTGGCTGCCAATAGAAATTGAGCCGGCTGGGAGGCTGCCCACCCTCCGCCCCACGGCCCTTCCCACAACATGGCACAGACTGTCAGACCAGCAGCGGAGCGGGGGGTGGGCGGCACCGCAGCTCAATTTCTATTGGCAGCCACAAGGTCTTCTGCAAAATGGTGGCTGGTGGAGACATTGTCTCTGTCGGCCGCGGACCTCTAGCAGCGGCGGCAAAAAAAAGGGTAAAATAAGGGGGGGGGAGGGCGGCTGCGAAAGCCGAGAAGTCGCCGCAGGAGCGGCGCCACCCCTGCACCACTGCCACCCAAGGCTCTGTACTATCAGGAGATGGATTGGGGTCAATAAAAGAAGGAGAACATAATAGGCGACAGGATCAAGCAGCCTTTTTACACCATGCAAAGGATTAACCCCTTAGGTTCCACAGTGAGTATAACAAGCATGCTTTACTGCAAATACGGACTGATTTTACTGTTGTGGGTTTAGTAACAGGTTTAGGAGTGTGTCTATGGGAATGTTTGACCATTCTTCCAGAAGCACATTTGTGAGGTTAGGCACTGATGTTGGATGAGAAGGCCTGGCTTGCATTCTCCGCTCTAATTCATCCCATAGGTGTTCTGTTGGGTTGAGGTCAGGACTCAGGCAGACAGGCAGAGTGGTTCAATGATAGTCCGGGTATAAGGCAGGCAGAGTTCAGAGAATAGTCTATATCTGAGGTCATAAATAGGGGATCCAAACAGCAGAGCAGGACAGAGAGCTTGCACGTATTACACACCCTATCACAAGCATGAGGCTTTAGGCTTGGCTGGATCAAATCAGGTTTCATCTCCGCCCAGAGACTGGCCACATTAATCACCTTGCAGGTGGACAGACAGACAGGGATGCATCGTTGCCAAAACCAGGATGCTGAAATGAGACCAGCAGCAGTCAAAGAAGAGGAGTGTTTACACACTCCTGACAGTTCTCTGGCTGTGGTGAGGGTTCACATATACTTTAATAAACATCTAATACATGAGAATGAATTCCCAGAGCACTATAGGTTAGCTAGAGACAGTGCTACTAATGTAGTTTGCTGTAAGGTAAGCTGTCTCTCATTGAAACCTTGGATGGGGGAGTCACTGCTCTGATTTATTCACTTGTGTGTTAATTTTAGCTGAAGCTATTGAGCTCTGTAAACAACATACGTTTTCCAATATATGGCCAGAAAACAGGGGTAAATATGTATCAAGGAGCCCAAAGCTCCACCTGCTGACTAGATAAAATGCTACAGCATTTTCATATGCAATATTTCATATTTCCCTGACTAAAAAAATATAATCTTTAAACTTTAATTCTGTCCATAAGAAAGAAAGAATGTACACAGATCCTATGTATTCCAATCCAAAGATAATTTTACTTTTTGCACCTTATCCCTTCATTACATTTTAGGTAACTTTGTACAATTATTATTATTATTATTATTATACAGTATTTATATAGCGCCAACAGTTTACGTAGCGCTTTACAACTTGAGGGTAGACAGTACAAATACAATACAATTTGATACAGTAGGAATCAAAGGGCCCTGCTCCTTAGAGCTTACAATCTAAGAGGGAAGGTCAAGAGATACAAGAGGTAATAACTGTGGGTGATGTGCTGATTGAGAAGATAAATATACAGTTGTTAGGTGGGGGCCAGATAGGCTTCTCTGAAGAGATATCGTGAATGCTTTTGTATAAATCCATAAATGTAAAGTGCGTTGTACATCTCACATTATCCCTCATTTTTTTATTTACTGGAAGGCTTTCATTCTAAGCCAGTGTTTCTCAACTCCAGTCCTCAAGGCGCCCCAACAGGTCATGTTTTCAGGGTTTCCCTCAGATGAAACGACTGTGGTAATTATTAAGGCAGTGAAACTGATCAAATCACCTGTGCAAAATAATGGCAAGTCTGAAAACATGACCTGTTGGGGCGCCTTAAGGACTGGAGTTGAGAAACACTGTTCTAAGTTGATAGTGTTCCCTGAGGAAGCCTAGTTTTAGGGCGAAACATGTCGGGAGTCAAATGCCGCTATAAATGCAAGAACTGTACTGTACGGGTCATATCTGTATATAGATTTACGTGGATATACTATTTTAGCCTATTGTTAAATAGATAAATAAATATTGATCTTTTAAAGAATTTATGCTCAGTTTTGTGTCGCACCTAAAAAAATCCCATGGAAATCTGCTATTGCTTTCCACACAGGGATGTGGTGTTATAATCAAATGGTGATCCATCCACAATACATTTCTCTCCATTGTTCCTCATTATTCCTTGCTCTAATTTTTCCAAGTTAATTTTCATTTTGGAAAAGATTCTTTCATATGAAGGCAATGAAAGGTTTGACAACATCCTAGGCTGTATCTAATGAAAATAACCTTACCTGTAGATGACTGGGTGAGGTTCATTCTTAGCTGGCTGCAGGGGCATTGCTGGGTCTACAAAGGATCTGGGGCTAGAGCCCATGGCAGCGAAGTAAAGAAAGTCATACGCTTGGGCGGGCATACACATGCATATAATATAAATGTGTGTGTGTGTGTGTGTGTGTGTGTGTGTATATATATATATATATATATATATATATATACATACATACATACAATATCTCACAAAAGTGAGTACACCCCTTACATTTTTGTAAATATTTTATTATATCTTTTCATGTGACAACACTGAAGAAATTACCCTTTGCTACAATGTAAAGTAGTGAGTGTACAGCTTGTAAAGCAGTGTAAATTTGCTGTCCCCTCAAAATAACTCAATACACAGCTATTAATGTCTAAACTGCTGGCAACAAAAGTGAGTACACCCCTAAGTGAAAATGTCCAAATTGAGCCCAATTAGCCATTTTCCCTTCCCGGTGTCATATGACTCCTTAGTGTTACAAGGTCTCAGGTGTAAATAGGGAGCAGGTGTGTTAAATTTGGTGTTATCGCTCTCACTCTCATACTGGTCACTGAAAGTTCAACATGGCACCTCATGGCAAGGAACTCTCTGAGGATCTGAAAAAAAGAATTGTTGCTCTACATAAAGATGACCTAGGCTATAAGAAGATTGCCAAGACCCTGAAACTGAGCTGCAGCACGGTGGCCAAGACCATACAGCGGTTTAACAGGACAGGTTCCACTCAGAACAGGCCTCGCCACGGTTGGCCAAAAAAGTTGAGTGCACATGCTCAGCATCATATCCAGAGGTTGTCTTTGTTCGAAATAGATGTATGAGTGCTGCCAGTATTGCTGCAGAGGTTGAAGGGGTGGGGGGGTCAGCCTATCAGTGCTCAGACCATACGCCACACACTGCATCAAATTGGTCTGCATGGCTGTCATCCCAGAAGGAAGCCTCTTCTAAAGATGATGCAGAAGAAAGCAGCAAACAGTTTGCTGAAGACAAGCAGACTAAGTGGATTACTGGATTACTGGAACCATGCCCTGTGGTCTGATGAGACCAAGATAAACTTATTTGGTTCAGATGGTGTCAAGCGTGTGTGGCGGCAACCAGGTGAAAAGTACAAAGACAAGTGTGTCTTGACTACAGTCAAGCATGGTGGTGGGAGTGTCATGGTCTGGGGCTGCATGGCAGTCTTCAGAGACTGAGCTGCAGGGCAGTATTCCAACATGATAAGAACCCCAAACACACCTCCAAGATGACCACTGTCTTGCTAAGCTGAGGGTGAAAGTGATGGACTGATGGACTGGCCAAGCATGTTTCCAGACCTAAACCCTATTGAGCATCTGTGGGGCATCCTCAAATGGAAGGTGGAGGAGCGCAAGGTCTCTAACATCCACCAGCTCCGTGATGTCGTCATGAAGAAGTGGAAGAGGACTTCAGTGGCAACCTGTGAAGCTCTGGTGAACTCCATGCCCAAGAGGGTTAAGGCAGTGCTGGAAAATAACAGTGGCCACACAAACTATTGACACTTTGGGCTTGGACATTTTCACTTAGGGGGGTGCTCACTTCTGTTGCCAGCGGTTTAGACATTAATGGCTCTGTGTTGAGTTATTTTGAGGGGACAGCAAATTTACACTGTTATACAAGCTGTACACTCACTACTTTACATTGTAGAAAAGTGTCATTTCTTCAGTGTTGTCACATGAAAAGCTATAATAAAATATTTACAAAAATGTAAGGGGTGTACTCAATTTTGTGAGATACTGTATATATTGATGGTACATGAGGCGATGCAGAGGCTGCGGGCATGGTACAGGAGATGCAGAGGCTGTGGGTATGGTACAGGAGATGCAGAGGCTGCGAGCTTGGTACAGAGAACCTCCCTCCATCAGTACAGACCACCCCTCAGTACAGACCCCCTCAGTACAGACCCCCCTCAGTACAGACCATCCCCCATCCATCAGTATAGACCTCCCCCCATCAGTATAGACACCCCCCCTCAGTGCAGACCCCCATCAGTATAGACACCCCCCCAGTGCAGACCCCCCATCAGTATAGGCATCCCCTCAGTGCAGACCCCCCATCAGTAGAGACACACCCCTCAGTACAGACCCCCCCATTAGTATAGACACCCCCCTCAATGCAGACCCCCCATCAGTATAGACAGCCCCACCCTCAATGCAGACCTTCAATTAGTATAGACACCCCCCTCAGTGCAGACCCCCCTCATCACTATAGACACCCCACTCAGTGCAGATCCCCCCATCAGTAGAGACCCCCCTCAGTGCAGATCCCATATTAGTATAGACACCCCCCACACTCCTCCTGTGTGGATGTAAACAGAGAGGAAGGGGAGGCGGCTTCGGTCGGTCTGCTCTGCTAAGGGAGATAGCCAGCAAGACCCGAGAGTGCAGGGCGGTGGGCAGCGTTAGCGGTGCCACTACCCACATGTGTCACCCCTCTGGCGGGTGTCACCCGGGTGCGGCACGCACCCCCCGCCCCCCCAAGTGACACCACTGCCTCAGACTCACGCTGTGTCACTCAGGTTACATCACATCACTGGTTGCTAGATGCCGGGCGGTTCTAGCAACCAGTGCAGTGGCAGAACAAAGTAAAACGGCCGAGATGTTAGTTATCTGCATGACACTCATATCCGCCGCTGATGGCACCACTGCACCGGGTGAGAGACTCAAGGCTATGGGCCCCAGATTCTGGGCTATGGTCCTAATAGCCACCCCCTAGCAATGCCTCTGGCTGGCTGTTCTCATTTTCCAAAGAATGACCTTTATAAACTGGAAGACACAAAGACAGGAGACATAAGGAGGAGGAATGAAAAGCTTAGGGTTCATTTACACTTGCTTCAACTTCAACACACATTGAAGCGCCTACCACTTCAACATGTTTTTGTGATGTGTTTTTGATGCCTCAATGATGTTTTTTGAAGCTTTAATGAAGATTGGCAAATGTCATCTGTGTGTGTGTTCAGTTTCTACTTGTTTTAAAGGGGCCCAGTAGAACCCCCAGCTCAGTAGTACTCCCAGTTATCAGATTCCCAGCTCAGTAGTAACCCCTATCTCTGCTGATCTCCCATTCATTAGCAAACCCCAGCTCTGCTGGTCCCCCACTAAGTAGTAACCCCCAGCTCTGCTGATCCTTCTCTGGTCCCTGCTCACCTCCTGCTATATTCCTCCCAAGCTGTGCAGCATGTGTGACATTGCTAGTTTCTCCTGCTTCGGTCCCCCAGCTCTGCTGATCCTTTGCTGCTCAGTCCTCTCTCTCTCAGTCCTACCTTCTGCTATAGTATTCCCATGTGTGCCGTCTGCTCTGTTCTGGTCCGGACCCTGCTCACTTTCCTGCTGCTCCACGCTGCACAAAGGATGTGACGTTTACACCAGACACTCCCAGAATATATACACATGAACCTGAAGTGACTGCTGACAATGTCTTTCTGAGAGCCAGCTGTTATCATATGATATCAGTAACACTCTAAAATCTCATGGAAAGCCTTCACAGAAAAATGGAGGCTGTTATAGCCATGAAGTGTGTGTCTGGATAAAATACTACATAATATTCATATGCAATATTTCTTATTTTCCTGACTAAAAAAGTCAAAAAATCTTTATATTGTTAGTACTGTCATAATAAAAGCATAAAAATGTACAGAACGACTATACTATACATTCCATTTAAATGATTAGGGTACTTTTTGGTACCTTATCCTACCATTTTTGTGCAGTACATATAGTGAATGTCTTTATATAAATACATCAAAGTGAAGTTCAATGTACATCTCACATTGTCCCTCATTAGTTCTAGATCAGATTGGTCCAAGTGGATTTTATTTTTGGGAAAAAACTTCCATATGGAGTGAATGGCAGGTCTGATAATCTCCTAGTTTTAGCTAAAAAAAATTAAAAATACCTGTAGATGACTGGGTGAGGTTCATCCTTAGCTGCCTGGTCTCATTTTTCAAAGACTGACCTTTATAAACTGGAAGACACAAAGTCAGGAGACATAATAGGTAGAATGAAACTCTTACATGTTAGGTCATCATTTATCTCAGTGCAAATCAGAGAGAATAATTATTTCTGATGGTCTTTGTGTCCTTTCAACAACCTATCAGATTCTGCATTTTTTAGATAGTTTGATGAATCAGGCCCAGAGGCTCTCCCTTCTTATGGATTTTGTCCACCATACTGTATAACTTACCCAGTGCTTCAATGATGCGGATGAGGATAATATTGGATCCCACAAGGAGGGTTATAATGACCCCTTTCCAGGAAGGCCACCAGAGGTTCTTCCCACTGATATCTGTAGAGATTATCAATAAATCAATCATTAATCATAATATTTCAATATGGATAAAATCCTTCCTACTTTATATTTCTAGAACTCAGTAGGGTGGAGGAATAACGTTCAATGGTCTGCTTCTTATCAGGTGAAGAGACGGGAGCCAATCCTATCCTACTTTATAGAGGAGGAAGTCATGTCACTGTGATGTAACTTCCTCCTCTACAGAATTACACATCCAGGAAGTAGAACTGTGGAACTTCCTGACCACAAGCCAATCACATGTTCATAAGTAACAAGTCCTACATCTCCATTAAAGAGTATCTAAATATAAAAACAAACATGTAATATATTGCAGCTTGCCAGTCCTTAGCAATAGCTTTAATTTTTCAAGCTAAGAACATTTTCAGCAAGTACAGAAAATACCTGTTGATCTTGCCAGAAATACAGTATCGTTTCCACTTCCTGTGAACTGAGAAGAAAGCATAAACAATGGTATTCCTCTTTTGTAGACCAATAGTCCCATCAATCCACAAAGTAACTGAGATGGACAAAGTCAGATATGTGTAAACTCCAGCCTGTGTGACAACCAAGGTCATACCTGGGAACTTTTTGAAAGAATTCTTGAGAATGGGGGCAGAGTAGGGACGCGTATTGGTGGGTGGGACTAATAGCAGGTGTAAAAAGGGCATGAAGGTTAAGGAAATGAATGGGGTTCCCCAAGTCCTGGGGTGGTGGACATGTTTCCATGTATAGTGGTAATCAAAGACCTTTTGTACCATTTAGCCAAAATAAATGGTGAAATATTTGAACATTTGAAAATATTTGAATATTTTAGATGGGAGGGCATGGATAAGTCCTGCCCATTATTGAGGTACCTTTTCAGAGGATTGCAATTAATTTGATCAGGCCATTGGTGGCTTCCACTGGGGCCGCCAGCATATTCTTGTTTTAGATTATGCGACCCGCTATCCAGAAGTGATTCTTTGTGAATGCCCTGGCAAAGACCATCACCAAAGATTACATACTGTATGTTCGCCAGCACTGGAATAGCAAAAGAGATCAATATGGATTGAGGGACTTCCTTAATATTAAAAGTGATGAAGGTTTTATGCACACTGCTGAAGATCAAATAGTTAGGAAACCTCCTTGAATCACCCACAAATTGACGGGTTGATGGAGTGGGTTAAACCTTTCATAACTAATGCCGCGTACACACGACCGGACTTTACGGCATACTTGGTCCGGCGAACTGGAGTCCGTCAGACAATTCGATTGTGTGTGGGCTCCAGCTGACTTTTTTTTTCTCAAAAGTTTGATGGACCTAGAAATGAAACATGTTTCAAATCTGTCCGACGAACTCGGTCGTACGTCATCACGTACGAATCCGTCGGAGTTTGGTTGATTGTGTGTAGGCAAGTCCGTTCATTCGGAAAGTCCGTCGTAAAGACAGTTGAAAAGTACGCTGGACAAAGTCTGCCGTAAAGTCCGCTCGTGTGTACGTGGCATAAGCCTATTTTTGAAATTTGGTGTTTACAAGTTAAAATCCGGATTTTTTGCTAGAAAATTACTTAGAACCCCCAAACATTATATATATTTTTTAGCAGAGAATCTAGAGAATAAAATGGAGATTGTTGCAATATTTTATATCACACGGTATTTGTGCAGCTGTGTTTTAAACGCACATTTTTGGGAAAAGGGACACTTTCATGAATTTTTAAAAAAAAACAAACAGTAAAGTTACCCCAATTTTTTTGTATAATGTGAAAGATGATGTTACACCGAGTAAATAGATACCAAACATGTCACGCTTTATAATTGCACGCATCCGTGTTAACAGGTTAGAGTTACAGAGGAGGTCTAGTGCTAGAATTATTGCTCTCGCTCTGGTGATCGCGGTGATACCTCACATGTGCGATTTGAACACTGTTTACATATGCTGGCACGACTTACGTATGCGTTTTCTTTGCTGCGCGAGCTCGCGGGGACGGGGGCGCTTTAAATTTTTTTTTCTTATTTATTTTATTTATTTTTATATTTATAAATTGTGTTTAAAAAAAAAAAAATTTGATTACTTTTATTGCTGTCACAAGGAATATAAACATCCCTTGTGACAGTAATAGGTGGTGACAGGTACTCTTTATGGAGGGATCGGGGGTCTAAAAGACCCCCAATCCCTCCTTTGTACTTCAAATTATTCATATCACCAAAAACAGCGATGAATACTGTGTATTTTTTTAAAACCGGCGCCATTGGCAGCCGAGTAAACGGGAAGTGACGTCATGACGTCGCTTCCATGTTTACGATTAAGAGGCTGGAAAGAAGCCGCCCACGGCTTTGTTCCAGCCCGCCCCCAGCCGGATGGAACAGGAGGCCCAGTAAAAGCAGCGGGAGGTGACCGGAGGGGGGATGTCCCCTCCCGCTCCTCCAGTATAACAGCCGAGTGGCTTTTAGCCGCATCGGTTGTTAGACCAGGAAAGCCGATCGCCCGCTCTAAAAAACGGTACTGGGATGATGCCTGCAGCTGCGGGCATCATCCCGGTATAACCCCCGAAAGCCGAGTACGGACATCTGCGTACGCTCGGCGGGAAGGGGTAACACTAAAAAGTATGTTGTGTAAGGTGACTGACAAAGATGGGTGGGACTGGAATTGTCTTCTTCCAGCATGGATTCATGAAGAATCGTTGTTGCCAAACCAATCTACTAACCTTCTATGAGGAGGTGAGTTGCCATCTAGATAAAGGAAGGCCCGTAGATGTGGTGTATCTGGATTTTGCAAAAGCATTTGACACAGTTCCCCATAAAAGTTTACTGTACAAAATAAGGTCCGTTGGCATGGACCATAGGGTGAGTAAATGGATTGAAAACTGGCTACAAGGGCGTGTTCAGAGGGTGGTGATAAATGGGGAGTACTCGGAATGGTCAGGGGTGGGTAGTGGGGTTCCCCAGGGTTCTGTGCTGGGACCAATCCTATTTAATTTGTTCATAAACGACCTGGAGGATGGGATAAACAGTTCAATCTCTGTATTTGCAGACGATACTAAGCTAAGCAGGGCAAAAACTTCTGTGGAAACCTTGCAAAAAGATCTGAGCAAATTAATGGGGTGGGCGACTACATGGCAAATGAGGTTCAATGTAGAAAAAAGTAAAATAATGCATTTGGGTGGCAAAAATATGAATGCAATCTATACACTGGGGGGAGAACCTCTGGGGGGATCTAGGATGGAAAAGGACCTGGGGGTGCTAGTAGATGGCATGCAATGCCAAGCTGCTGCTAACAAAGCAAACAGAATATTGGCATTCATTAAAAAGGGGATCAACTCCAGAGATAAAACGATAATTCTCCCGCTCTACAAGACTCTGGTCCGGCTTCACCTGGAGTATGCTGTCCAGTTCTGGGCACCAGTCCTCAGGAAGGATGTACTGGAAATGGAGCGAGTACAAAGAAGGGCAATAAAGCTAATAAAGGGTCTGGAGGATCTTAGATATGAGGAAAAGTTGCGAGCACTGAACTTATTCTCTCTGGAGAAGAGACGCTTGAGAGGGGATATGATTTCAATTTACAAATACCGTACTGGTGACCCTACAATAGAAATAAAACTTTTTCGCAGAAGAGAGTTTAACAAGACTCGTGGCCACTCATTAAAATTAGAAGAAAAGAGGTTTAACCTTAAACTACGTAGAGGGTTCTTTACTGTAAGAGCGGCAAGGATGTGGAATTCCCTTCCACAGGCGGTGGTCTCAGCGGGGAGCATCAATAGCTTTAAGAAACTATTAGATAAGCACCTGAATGACCGCAACATACAGGAATATACAATGTAATACTGACATATAATCACACACATAGGTTGGACTTGATGGACTTGTGTCTTTTTTCAACCTCACCTTCTATGTAACTATGTCTCACGTTCACTCTCTACTAGGTCCCACAATCTACAGAGGGGTTTTTCTCATATTAAGATGTATGGTAGATGGTCCCACAGCCTACTGGATATTACGAAAGAGATTTGGAAGTCACACCCCACAGGAGTTTGATTTACCATGTCTCTCAGAGGCAGGACCAAATCGTATAATGAGTGTTAAAAAACAGTGTGCTATGTCTATATGTACTCCGGTGTAGACGTTGGAGTGAAGAATGGAAAGGGTAAAATATGCGGTTTGTGTGTGAGACATAGGAAGAATGAATGAATACATGGAGAACCATTGCCTTTGTTTGGAAGCAGAATGAGGAAGAAACATTTTTACTTGAACCTGGCTGGGCAGAAGCACCTTGTCTGTCAGCAGCAGGTTTAAAGTATAATGAGAACCCTCACCTTGTAAAACAACCATCCAGTTTAATATAGAAATGAAAGGCAAAACATTTATGTATAGTTGTAAACAAACATTATAAATGCCTTTTTTTCCTCTGTTTTATAAGTGATCACATTTCCTTTAAGCTCCTTATGCAGCTGAGAACAGAGAGCTGGAGGAGGAGAAACAACAGCACATTGATCTTCTCAGTTAATAGCTATGGGGCGGGGGTGTAAGCACAGGTCTGATCATTGGAGAAGAGCAGGCTGAGTTCCCAGCACAGATAGAGAACTGACCACGCTGTGCTCTCATGCCTAATGTAGTCAGTTTTTAATAGGAAAGCAGAGGGACTGGCAGGAACACCAAGAGTTTCACACAAAGGAAGCAATACAAAGAGAACAGGAGACTTTTTCATACAAGTACATTGTACAGCAGGCATCAGGAATATGAAATGTTGGGTTTACATATTCTTTATGCAGCAGTGTTGGCAAGATTGTAAGAAAAGGTAGGAGAGCATATTGGAGAAAAAGTTAGGAGGGTGAAGGTTGAGTTTGGAGTATGACTATGTGTAATATGGAAGGATAATAGAGTTTTGACCTGATAAAGGACATGTATGTCTGAAATCATTGCCATTGTTATTTCTAAATCTTTAAAAAACCTGATTTGTGATGAATCTTGTGGTTTGGACATTTCTATATCAGGAGGTTAATGTGGGAATCCCTCCAGTTAATATTCCTATAGTCCTATGTACTGTCCTATTTGGTGCTTGAATATGTGTTTGATGCTCATTTACAGTTATGACATCATAACACATTTTCAATGTCTAATTTTTTGAGGTCAGGACCAAAGGACAGACAAGGAGGTTGCCCATAATAACCGCATGTCATCATCTTTTTCTTATCCTAAATCAGGAAAATGAAGCATGGAGTCTGAATTCCCCGAATCTTTTGACACAGGTGATTCTTAGTGATGACTATTAATACCAGTGATCACTGATCTGCAATGATGCCTAAATCCCATCAATCATTCTGACAATATTATAAGACAGAAGAGCTTCTTACCTGTTCTCTCCATGTCTGATAATACAAGGAAAGTCCTGACCTGCTGTACAGTGATGTCCGATCTAAAAGACTATATGTATGATATATCATGTAATACACTATACATGGTGTGACTGCACTGCCACCCCCCTGTTCCTGTGTGGTCACCCGGGCTGAGATCTGTCCAGTCCAGTCTAACCATGAAGAATAGTGTGAAGACCATAACATCCTGTATTTCAGAGTATATATGTGTGTTTGTGACCGTGCATGTACAGTATATTATATTGTTAGCCCCTATGGGGTGCAGGAAGTGATATGAACCAGCCTGTGTGTCCACCTAAAATCCAGAGAACTCCCCTGTATTTTACCACAAACTGGATATAATTCTGTTTCTAATCTTCGTATGTCATTGTGAGAGAGTCCTGCAATATATTTTCAGTATGATGGGTGTAATTGTCAATATCTGTTCTTATTCTCTATGTATGGACTCTGCACAATACTACTTATACCGGGTGTAATATGTTTACATGGACACTGCATGGTACTACTTTTAAGACCTTTAACTGATTTATATCTGTTCTTGTTTGCACTGCACAACTTTCTATGTCTGTTCAGCATCTTTTGTACTGTACACATTAAAAGGTTCTTAATGACAATCTCTCCCCTTCCCAAGCTGGACCTCCATGGGAAGGGGAGAGATTGGTTGGTGAACTTCTGACTTAAGGGGTCATGATTTGACTGTGTGAAAGTTCAGAAATTAGTTCACTTATCTCTTTCATCATTTTCTGCATTTTTATCCATCCTTTTTGGAATTGGAGGTGAATAATCAACTTTCAAGCCTGGGAACTTATCAAAGGATTCCTGGTATAGGTTTTTGGACCATTACCAGTGGCTGTACCTTAGATACATCCCCCTCTATGGCTATACCTGATGATCCGATCTTTCATATCCCTTTGACTCTGGAGCCTCAATTTACATACAAATAGTTTTTGAATATACAGTGCTCACTGTGCCTGATATCAATACATACTCCTGAAGAAGCCAATTACCAAGACGAAACATGTAGAGATTAAATCAGTTTGCACTTGTTTTAGTACTGTAATCTCAATACTTACCTTTTGGATGTTTGTTTTTAATGTTCCAATAAATTTCTACTTTTTATAGATGATTTTGTTATAATTGTACACCTTAAAAATCCCAAATACATCCTCAAGATTTCTATTAGTAAGTTCTTGTTTTACTGTGTCTTAAGCCAGGCCCCTTAACATTTGCCACAACCAGTTTTTGCTGCCGCATCTTCCTTATAACCCTATAAACTCTAATGCCGCGTACACAAGGTCGGACTTTTTGACCGGACTGGTCCGACGGACGCCGACAGACCAAATCCGGCAGACAATCCGATCGTGGGCTTCACCGGACCTAGAGCGGACTTTTCCAGTCGCAAATCTGACGGACTTTAGATTTGGAACATGCTTCAAATCTTTACGTCGTAACTACGCCGGACCACGAAATCCGCTCGTCTGTATGCTAGTCTGACGGACAAAAACCCACGCTAGGGCAGCTATTGTCTACTGGCTATCAACTTCCTCATTTTAGTCCGGTCGTACGTCATCACGTACGAATCCGTCGGACTTTTGTGTGATCGTATGTAGTGAAGTCTGTTCATTATAAAGTCCGCCGCAAGTCCGCCGAAAGTCTGTCGAAAGTCTGTCGGACGGGCTGTCGGACTTTTGTAGCCGAAAAGTCTGACCGTGTGTAAGCGGCATAAGTGATGGTTTTCTTTGAAAATCCTAAAAAATCCTGACTTGTTAATGAAGAATGTGCCATGAGTTTGAGTGTGTTTGAGTAGAACACCTGGGACAACCAAATCACCTTGAGTTTAAGGATGTTGATGGGAAGTTGAGTTCCCTCCAATGAGCAAGTCTCATCAGGGCATCCAAGAAGAGATCCATCGTGAGAATTTTCCATGTCTTTAGGGGAAAGCATTCCTTATGACTAGTTGGAAATCCACTGCACCAGGGAGGGCCAGGAAGATCAAGGCTATGCAGATGCAATATCAGCTCCTCCGACAGACTTCCACAAGAATGGACCCAAAAATGTGTCAATTTCATTAGTTCCACCACTCCCTCTACATGTTTGTGATGCATCTTTTAAAGTGTCACAGCCTGCACTCTGCAATAGTCACCAGCTATGGGGGTGACAGCACAATAAGACTAGAAATGGGCACAAGGCCCAGGACTTACCATGGTAGATGTCTTGCTCCTGGCAACAGAACTGTGTTGAACGGTATGGGTGACAAGAGAAGTAAATATTCATTCTCTTCAGATTTTTATTATGTGACAGAAGGTCTTTATGTTTTAAAACTCTAAACTTCTTTTTAGGTTTGCATATACAGATGATGGCTGATGAAGAACTTCTGTCAAGATTTTATTTGCTCAAGGTGTTTCAAAAAAAGAGAGTATGGTGGCCAGTCCAGATAAAGTTTATTTATCACAGTCACCATGAAACAACCAACTCATATCAGGAGATTGAAGAGGTCCTCTTCACCAGAGCTTAAAGAGGGAGTCCACCTAAACCGCCAAAAAAAAAAAAATATTAAAAGCCAGCAGCTACAAATACTGCAGCTGCTGACTTTTAAGAAACGGCCACTTACCTGTCCCAGGGTCCAGCGATGTCGGCAGGCGACGCCGAGAACCCGCTTGGTTCTCGGCAGCTGCCGCCGCCATCCTAGGTGAGGGAATCAGGAAGTGAAGCGTCGCGGATTCACTTCCCGGTTCCCTACTGCGCATGCGCGAGTCGCGCTGCGCATTGTAACTGGTCCCCGCTATCTCCTGGGAGCTGTGTGTTTCCCAGGGGACAGCGCGGAGGGACAGGAAGAGGCATAGACTCCCATGGGTGTCTATGCCGGAAGTGGGTGCAAATACCTGTCTTAGACAGGTATCTGCACCCCCCTCCCCCCTGAAAGGTGCCAAATGTGACACCGGAGGGGGGAGGGTTCCGAAAAGCGGAAGTTCCATTTTTGTGTGGAACTCCGCTTTAACAATGCTGGACTGTCAAGGAGATGATCTGTTATGATAACTGGTTTGGCAACCTCAATTTGCTACTAAACCATCACCATAGAAGCCCTTGTTCTGTTAATTAGTTTTAACCTCAGGATTCATAAAAAAAAATTGTTGGCCTAGAAATGTCTGTCCCGTCCCACATTGTCAGAGCCATTGTACAGCTGCTATTGCAATATTAAACTACACCATTGTGGATGTTGACTAAATGCTTCTGGGTGAATGATGAACAAATTTCCCTTCAACTCTTTAATAAATAGAGCCCTAAATAGCTATTATGACGCAATAAACATTGATGCATGTCAACATGACGTACTTGATGCCTGAACCCAGAGTTTTCTTTTATATGACTGTAGGTGTGCCAATAATTAAAGCATACAGCAGAATAATCTCATAAAAAGAGAAAGAGCTTGAAAAGCATGCAGGAATCCTTAGGTCGCTGGTTCAATTCCGTCTCAAAGGACTTTTTAGCTCCTTTGATAGCTCAGTAGGTAGAGCAGGAGGACTGCAGAGGAAAAAGAGAAAGAGCTACTAATGTTATACTAAACACACACTGTTTCATTTATATTGTCCCTTCTATTTCTGTATGTGGATGACGGCACTAATTATTTTGATTAAAAAAAAAAAAAACAACTAAGTATCTTATTTCCTAATCAATATACAGCTGTCACATGACCCAGCTCTCTCCAAGCCTGTCTGCAGGTAAACAGTGGCAGGAGGAGCTTCTAGTTCTCTGCTGCTGGTCACATGTTCAAAAAAAACAGCCTTTGTAGTACAGAGTAAAAATAACTAATTACTATCAATAAACTTTTATAAATTGTCATATAAATATATATTACAATTCAAATCTTTATTATTTTTTGGAAATAACATGGTGTGGGCAGATTTCTGCCAGTCACAGCCTGTGTCACCCCCTTCCAACCTGTGTCTAATATCCCACCCCCATTGGGTTTATCTGATTAGTTGGCATGGAGGAGGAGGGAGGGAGTGGTCTGTCATTTACCACTGTGTATACGCCCCACATGTGTGACTCTATAGTCACAGGGGCTGCTCAGATGTGATAGGGAGGAAATGCTCAGGGTAGAAAATGCACTGAAATCTGAGCATGTGCAGAGCTGTCAACACTACCCTACAAAATCCCCAACTGCAGTGGGGACATGGATAGAGAGGGGAGATAGCGAGCAGCAGGATCAACCAGGTTTTTTGCAGAATACAGAAAACGAATCTCTAGTGACTGAGTGAGTATAAACAACATGTAATCTACCATTTACTGAGTTTATATGATGTGGGTTTAGTGACACTTTATAAAGTGCCATCACAACCGAAGGATTAAAGTATATCTAAACCCAAATTTTTCAGTTTACCAGCCCTTAGATAAGATTTCTGCTTTCGTTTTCTCTTTCCTGACTTTTTCCCTTTATTTTCACGTCGTAATCCTGCTAATGACACACTTTGGGGGTTGATTTACTAAAACTAAGAAGTGCAAAATCTGGTGCAGCTGTGGATAGAAACCAATCCGCTTCCAGGTTTTATTGTCAAAGCGTAATTGGACAAACTGAAGTTAGAAGCTGATTGGCTACCATGCGGAGCTGCACCAGATTTTGCATCCTCCAATTTTAGTAAATCAACCCCATTGGTCCCCTGGGTGGCTACGCTCACTTCTCTACTGTAGCTAAGGAATACAACATGCTTGTCACCTAGGCCAGACTCTGATTGCCTTTGTTCATCCCCATTATGTGGATAGTAATAGGATTAGTAGCTTAAACATAGAAAAATAACATTGTATTTGCTTCCAGTTCATCCCACAAGAAGTGACAAGGACACAGCATTTCTGGCAGGATCAACCGGAATATTTTATGGACTTTCTGAAAATGTTCTGGTGTGTGAAAAATGAAAACAAAGGCAGTCACCACATCTAAGGACTGGTAAGATGTTGTTATGTTTAGTTATCCTTTAAGGCCACCTTGTTGTTAGGTATACAGTAATACCTGCCCATGCTTCACAAGTTAAAAAAAAAATTACCTTTTGCTTTATATGACTGCACTGATTTATCTATATATATTTTTATATAAGCATATATATGTTTTTATATACATACATATAATTGGCATTCACAGCTATTTAAATATTATGGAGCACATTTATTCTGGAGAAAATAAGCACCTTTGTCTGTTTGGATAAGCCAACAACCATGTATAAAATCAAAGAGGACAAGTACTGTACAGGTGAATGGAAATGAAGATTTTTGGCTTTTTTTATACTGTGTCCAATGTTTGGCAGCAAATACAAACTTACAATGGAGTTGAAGTTAAAAAAAGGAAAAAAAAAATCAAGGTTTGTACCGATCATGAGACTAGACATGTGCCCTGCCGAAAAATGTGTTCGTTTTAGTTTTTGTCTCATTCGCTTTTTTTTTTTTGGGGGGGGGGGGTAATTCGTTATGATTGCAATTCGTCAATTAGTAAATTAAAAAAAAAATCGGAAATTGAAAAAAATAAATAAAAAATCGGAAATTAAAAAAAAAAAAATCGGAAATTCAAAAACCCGAAAATTTGAAAACCTGAAATAATAACTAACTAATAATAACTTAACTATTAAATTATAGGTATTGGAATTTTCTTTCAAATTTGGCTGTTAGTGAAAATAACGAATACAAATTTATCCGAAGTTACGAATTATCTGAAATAAGGAATACCGCATCTAAACAAATGGAACGGAACTAATTAACCACTAGGTCGATATACGGCGGCAAAGTGGTTCGCGAATCGCCATATGGGTACAGCTGTACCTTTAAGGGCGATAGCAGACGCGCGCCCACTGCACAGCGGGGAACCCTATGCGCGTGGCCGGTGGGCGCCATCGTGTGCACGATAGCAGGAACAGTAAACACACAAATCCCTGTTCTCTCAGGGGAGAGGAGACATATTATTTGTTCCTACTAAGTAGGAACAACAATATGTCCCCTCCTCTAGTCAGTCCTATCCCCATACAGTTAGATCACACCCAGGGAACACATGTTTAAACCCCTTGATCGCCCCCTAGTGTTAACCCCTTTCCTGCCAGTGACATTTATACAGTAATCAGTGCTTTTTTATAGCACTGATCGCTGTATAAATGTCATTGGTCCAAAAAATGTGTTAAAAGTGTCCGATCTGTCTGCCGCAATGTCGCAGTACCGCTAAAAATTGCAGATCACTGGCATTAGTAAAAAAATAATAATAAAAATGCCATAAATCTATCCCCTATTTTGTAGACGCTATAACTTTTGCGCAAACCAATCAATATACGCTTATTGCGATTTTTTTTTACCAAAAATATGTAGAAGATTACATGTTGGCCTAAACTGAGGAAGAAATTCGTTTTTTAAAAACATTTTGGGGATATTTATTATAGCAAAAAGTAAAAAATATATAAATAGATAGATTTATAGCATTTTTATTAATTATTTTTTTTTTACTAGTAATGGCAGCAATCTGCGATTTTTATCATGACTACGACATTATTATGGTGGACACATCGGACACTTTTGACACTATTTTGGGACCATTGTCATTTATTCAGCGATCAGTGCTAAAAAAAAATGCACTGATTACTGTGTAAATGACACTGGCAGAGAAGGGGTTAAACACTAGGGGGCGATCAAGGGGTTAAGTGTATGCTAGGGAGTGATTCTAACTGTGGGGGGGAGGGGCTACCACTGACATGACAGCGATCACTGCTCTCGATGACAGGGAGGAGTAGATCTCTGTCATGTCACTAGGCAGAACGGTTAAATGCCTTGTTTACATAGGCATCTCCCCGTTCTGCCTCTCCGTGTCACAATCGCGGGTCGGTGGCGAACATCGAGTTCGCGGGGCTCGCGGGCACGGTCACGGAGAACGCCGCGGGCATTCAGGCTGCGGTCGGCGTGCGCGCTACTGCGCGCTCACCCGCTGCACGGTAAATTAAAGGGGACGTACCTGTACGCCTATTTGCCTGCCTGTGCCATTCTGCCGACGTATATATCGGCGTGCTGCGGTCGGCGTGCGGCGGTCTATATGCACTATTTATAATAGCACACCTTGAGCAATGGGAATGTGTTTGATTATGTAGCGCTGCCTTGATGTGTATTGTTTTTTTATCAAATTAACTTGCCATCGGCAGCTGTATGTGGTAGCAGCTTCAGCCCTAATCGGCTACAATTTTTACCCATTAAGGGAATATATGTTTTTTCCCCTTTCCCATTCTGTAGGAAGTGGCCCAAATGTCTATACGCTGTTTTAAGTATTCGTTAGTTATTACTTCAGATTTTTGAGTTTTTGGGTTTTGGAATTTCCGAATTTCATATTTTTTTTTCGGATTTCCAATTTCTTTTGAATTTCAGAATTTCTAATTTTTTTTTCAAATTTCCGAATTTTTTTGAATTTACATCAGGAGCAGCTGTCAAAAATATAGGAACTCCTGGATAAAATGAGACGTGCAGATAGACTGTAAGTGTCATGGAGTAAATACAATGTATCAGTGTGATGTTTGGTTGAATTTACTAATTCAGTCAAATGTGTGACCTTTGATTTGCATGTGATATCAATCAAATAAACCTTTAGGCCCCTTTCACACGGGCACCCTCAGTTTAGCCACATTAAAAACGTATCAGTTCTTATCCGTTGCTTCATCCGTCTTCTGTTCCATCAATATCCGTTTTCAATAATTTACACGTTTACATTACATTTACCGTTTTTGTATCTGTTTTCATCCATTTCCAGCAGTTTCTGTGCCTTTAAGGAAATTACCCAGAAAGCATTGCTCCTCCCATCCTACATTGCCTTGAGTGAACAATTTGCCGACTACTTTCTATCTCCATCAGGAGAAGTTCCATGGCAGTACCAATATATAGAAATAATGCAAATTTGAATTGATTAATTAATTCATTTGGCTATTTCATTGTGTTTTGATAGCATAAAAAGACACAAAAGCACGTGATATGTTCAAAACAGTTTTAGTTTTATTATTCTGCATAACCCGTTTAAAATAAAGGTTTTTTTTTCACTTTGTTTTTTTTATTTGTCAAGTATGAACTTTGAATTATTTCTTCAAAACGGATCTTAACTGATCGGACATTGACGGACATTGTCAGTTAATATCCGTTTTGACGGATCTGGATGTAGCCTTGTACGATAAAAAAACGGATAAAAACGGAAGTGGAGGGTAACGGATGGTAACGGATGGTCATCTGTTTGCCCATAGGAATGCATTGATATGGATAGACGGTCCGTCCGTGTGAAAGGGGCCTAAAAACCTAAAAGATGCTTTTATTATGTATTACTATTTACACAAAGGGACAGGGTGGGGAAATACCTCACCTAAAAGAGATTACTTAGGACCATGCAGCTTACGATAAGGGAACATTAATACAAAATTACAAATGGCATTGCTCCCAACTGTCCCTGATTTCGAGGGACTGTCCCTGATTTGGAGTAATGTCCCTCTGTCCCTCTTTCCTCTTCATTTGTCCCTCACATTGGTCTGATCCTCATAGTTGTATATAAAATGCACTTTTTATCTTTCAAAAAGTGTTTCCCAGTGCTAAACCTTTCATCCAAATTCTAAATTGCTGTATTTGTCAATTTTAAAAGCAAAAATAAAGGAATATTAGTGGGTAAAAAAAAGCACTTGTGGATTTGGTTAACTTTTTTTTGTTATGTCCCCTTTAAGGGGCGTGGCAGGGGGTGTGTCCTATGCCTACATACGTTTGCTAGTAGGTGTCCCTCATTCCCATCTCAAAATGATGGGATTTATGCAAATTGTAATATAAAAAACTGGGTAAAAAATTCCCACCTCCAGCACCTCAGCCAAAAAGAGTTAAAAAGAGACAACATTGTCTAATCAAAATGCAGCTGCAACAGTCAGAACCGTTCATAAACACACATCACATTCATAGCCCATAGAGGTGTACATTGGCTTTGTTTGATGAAATAGAAATTGACAGGATGTCTGATCAATTGTTGAAGTTTCTGCCCAGGTTTCAGATTGATATGAGCAAATGTGTGGATGTGTGATTCCATGAGAATATCAGTCAAGAAAAGGATGCTTGGTAGACATGCGCACTGCCGAAAAGTTTTATTGTTTTTGTTTTTGTTTGTTTTTTCCGTTTTTCGGGTCATTCGTTATGATCGGATCGCAATTCGTAAATTCGAAAAAAAATCTAAAATTAAAAAAAAAAAAAAATATTTTGGAGATTCAAAAAAAAACAAAAAAATGGAAATTCAGAAAAAAAAAAAAATAGAAATTCGGATATTCAAAAAAAAAAGACCAAAAATTCAAAGAAAATCTGAAATTAGAAAAAAACTGAAATTCAAAAAAAAAATTTGGAATTTCAAAAAAAAAAAAAATCGGAAATTAAAAAAAAAAAAAAAATGGAGATTCAAACAAAAGATCGAAAGTTCAAAAAAAAATCGGCAATTTGGAAATTCGTTATGATTGTAATTTGTAAATTAAAAAAAAAAAAAAGTAAATAAATGGGGACGCGCAGTGAGCACGCTCTCAGCACAGAAAGCTCTGCTGCCTCTGGTCACATGTGTGCGGTGTGAGGACATTTAAGCTCACATTCCTTGCTGATGTACATTACATGGTCAGCACGAGGCTAATAATTAATAAAAGCATCGAACAAGACATATGACAATTTCTACATAGACCTGAATTTCCTTTTGCAGGAATGGATTAATAACATCTAGAATGGTGATGAGGGACATTGGATGTCATCTTCCTCTATCACTCTGTATTGGGGGTGATCTGTGGTCTGTACAGAGTGTCTGTATGTTGGGAGGAATCTGTTAGATCTTCAGGGATCTCTTCTGACAAATCCAGTTGTGTGGGAATTGACAGCGATCATTATAATATCCAGAATCTGCTCCCATCCATACACAGTCTCCTGAGGATTTTCTTGTTGTGTGAAATCTGTGTAATAAATAAAAATGAGAAGTTATGAGTATTTATTGTTTTCTGGATGAACAACATTCATATTCTCAGTGTAGATGAAGAGTCACTTACAGGCTGATATTATAGAGCCGACCGTCCACCCATCTCCATCCATCTCCATCTCTGTACAGACCAATCCAGAACCTTTCATATGTTTGTTGCTTGATGGATCTGTTTATAAACTCCTGGGAGAAGAGAACATCATCTGTCACCATCCAACCACAGACATCGGACACACACATTGTCATAGATCCCAACTGTCCCTGATTTGGAGCAATGTCCCTCTGTCCCTCTTTCCTCCTCATTTGTCCCTCATTTTGGTCTGATCTATATAATTGTATATAAAATGCACTATTTATCTTTCAAAAAGTGTTTCCCAGTGCTAAACCTTTCATCCAAATTCTAAATAGTTTTAGCTTTTAGTTTATAATAGTTTTTTTTTTGACATTTGTAAATGTCAAAACCCTATATAAAGGAATAAGTGTTAAAAAATAGAAACTCGTGGGTTTAACTAATCTTTTGTTTTTTTATAATTCCCCTTTAAGGGGGCGTGTCCTATGCCTCCATACTTTTGCTAATAGGTGTCCCTCATTCCCTTCTCAAAAAGTTGGGAGGTTTGCATTGGATAGAAGTCTGGAGATCTATTCCATCATTTCTACAAAATCTCTACTGTGGACAAATGTCACCAGAAAAAATGATCCGTGATCTGGAAATATTTGTCAGTTTCCTGATGTTCCATTGAAAACACAATCATTGTACAGGTTTATTCTTCTATAGTAAACGCTTGCGGACCAGCCGCCGCAGTTTTACTGCGGCAGGTTGGCTCTGCTGCGCAAAATCACGTAACTGTACTTGATCTCGAGAGGTCCGGATAACAGATGCGAGCTCCGTGAGTCCAACCGCGGGTCCCGCAGATTCGATGTCCGCAGGGATACCCGCGATCGTCTCACAGAGGGGAAGAACAAGGAAATGCTGATTGTAAGCAAGCATCTTCCCGTTCTGCCTAATGACAGGACACTGATCACCGCTCCCTGTAATCGGGGGCGGTGATCAGTGACGTGACACACACAGCCCCCCCCCTCCCACCGTTAGACTCACTCCCTAGGACACACTTAACTCCTACAGCGCCCCCTCCTGGTTAACCCCTTCACTGCCAGTCACATTTACACAGTAATCAATACATTTTTAATCGCATCGATCGCTGTATAAATGTGAATGGTCCCAAAATAGCACCAAAAGTGTCTGATGTGTCCGCTATAATGTCGCAGTCACGATAAAAATCGCTGATCGCCGCCATTACTAGTAAAAAAAAAAAAATTGATAAAAATGCCATAAAACTATCCCCTATTTTGTAGACGCTATAACTTTTACGCAAACCAATCAATATACGCTTATTGCATTTTTTACCAAAAATATGTAGAAGAATATATGTTGGCCTAAACTGAGGGAAAAAAATGTTTTTTATATATTTTTGGGGGATAGTTATTATGGCAAAAAGTAAAAAATATTGCTTTTTTTTTTAAATTGATGCTTTTTTTTGTTTATAGCGCAAAAAATAAAAACCACAGAGGTGATCAAATACCACCAAAAGAACACTCTATTTGTGGGGAAAAAAGGACGTCAATTTTGTTTGCGAGCCACGTCGCACGACCACGCAATTGTCAGTTAAAGCGACACAGTGCTGTATCACAAAAAGTGCTCTGGTCAGGAAGGGAGATAAATCCTTCTGGGGCTGAAGTGGTTAAATAATCAAAGATCACACACAATATACATGCAGATTTCCTATCCCCAGGAAGCGTCATCCAATAATACCCGGCACCATCTCATGAAGAGTGAATGATCTTTTTAGTAGTAGATAAAATTATCAGTGTCTATGAAAAGATCTTCAGTACTATCCAATGACCGCTGTCTATGTGTAACCTGAATGTAGCAGAGAATCCGGTTACACAAAAGTGTTGCGTTTATAATTTTGCTCAGTGTGGTTGTCCTGTGGACAGATTCTCCCACCTGAGCTGTGGATCTCTGCAGCTCCTCCAGAGTTACCATGGACCTCTTGGCTCTTCTCTGATGAATGCTCTCCTTGCCCGGCCTGTCAGTTTAGGTGGACGGCCATGTCTTGGTAGGTTTGCAGTTGTGCCATACTCTTTCCATTTTCGGATGATGGATTGAACAGTGCTCTATGAGATGTTCAAAGCTTGGGATATTTTTTTTATAGTCTAACTCTACTTTAAACTTCTCCACAACTTTATCCCTGACCCGTCTGATGTGTTCCTTGGCCTTCATGGTGCTGTTTGTCCACTAAGGTGCTCTAACAAACCTCTGAAGGCTTCACAGAACAGCTGTATTTATACTGAGATTAAATTACACACAGGTGGACTCTATTTTACTTACAATCTATTTACCAAATAACATTTAATGATACATAGATGAGGAGGAGACTCAGAGCCCTCCATAGACAGAACTAGAGAAATGGCTGATTAATGGCACAATGCTGGATGACAATTATATTGAATTAAAATCAGAATTGATGCACCCCGGAAATGTTTCATTTCCACTATTTTCTATAGAAAAACCTTTAAACATTAAAAAAAAATAAAAAAAATATTTGCCAGTGTTTCAAAGTAGTTCCTAATAAAAAGAACACATTTTATTCTACAACTTGTCCTGTGACAAAAAAATGATGTACAGTACAAATAAAATATCGAATAAAAAAGAAAATATATACTGATAGTAAAAAATATGTAAAAAGAAAACAAAAACAAAAAACAACAGTAAACAAATAATAGCTAAAAGGAGAGGGGGAGGAAAGAGGGTTGATTAAGGTTAACTAAGGGGCAATAAGAGGTTAAATAGTAAGAAGCTCATGCTGATTGGGTGAAACATGTCGGCTGTCATGACACCACGTGAGTGACGCTCTGTCGTCACCCTTAAAGCAATTTTACACATTTGCACATGCTCAATGGACTCCTTGAGAACTGAGGCATCCATCTTGAGAAAGAGCGCGCTGAGTTGCTGCTATAGCCCTTTTATGACTAAGCCTATTTCTGACATTTGGTGTTTACAAGTTAAAATCTGTATTTTTTGCTAGAAAATTACTTAGAACCCCCAAACATTATGTATATTTTTTTAGTAGAGAATCTAGAGAATCAAATGGCAATTGTTGCAATATTTTATGTCACACAGTATTTGTGCAGCGGTCTTTTAAACTCAACTTTTTGGGGAAAAACACACTTTACAAAACAGTAAAGTTAGCTCAATTTCTTTGCATAATGTGAAAGATGATGTTACGTCGAGTAAATAAATACCAAACATGTCACGCTTTAAAATTGCGCACACTCGTGCAATGGTGTCAAACTACGGTACCTAAAAATCTCCATAGGCGACATTTTAAAAAAAATACCTCACATGTGTGGTTTGAACACCGTTTACATATGCAGGCGCGACTTCCGTATGCGTTTTCTTTGCTGTGCGAGCTTGCGGGGATGGGGGCACTTTAAAAAATAATAATGAGAATGATTTTTTTTAATTTCATTTATTTTTATTTTTTTACATTGTGTTTTAAAAAAAAATTTTTGATCACTTTTTTTGCCGTCACAAGTAATGTAAACATCCCTTGTGACAGTAATAGGTGGTGACAGGTACTCTTTATGGAGGGATTGGGGGTGAGGAATGTGAAGTGGGAGGGGCTGGAGGAGACCCTATCTCCTGATTTCGGGATAGGTGTCACTGCTACGAGACACCACAAAGTTGGAGACACAGTGAGTAACACTACCTGTAATTAGAGTTGCCATTAAAAGTCCCCACTACAGTTCTCAGATCAGCAGATGACCTTAATCAAGAGGTACCTAAGTTAGCTGATCAGAACTCCCCCCGCCAGCACTGCCACTGATCCCAACTCCCCGCCAGCACTGCCACTGATCCCAACTCCTCACCAGCACTGCCACTGATCTCAACTCCCTGCCAGCACTGCCACTGATCCCAACTCCCCACTAGCACTGCCACTGATCCCATTCCCCCCACCAAGGAACAAAAATAGAGAATACATGGAAGGGAGAGAAAAAGAGGGGGAGGAACAAAGAAAGGGAGGGAAAGAACAAGAAAGATGGCTAGAGAGAGGGATGGGGAAAAAAACAAACATATAGGATAGAGAGGTAAAAGGGAAAGAAATGAGAACAAAGAGTGGTAAATCCTAAAAATGTACCATAAGGGGGTTTTAATACTGTACGAGTGGAAGGGACTCAGGGAGCGCTAAAAGTCTGTGGGTTAGGGGCGCAAATGACTTGTATTGCCTTGGGTGCCAACAACCCACGCTACGAAAATAATTTTACTGTTAGGGGTCCCCACAACTTGGAAAATTTTACCAAGGGGTCACGGCACTAGAAAGGTTGAGGACCACTGCTTTAGCTGGTCATTTGACTGTTGCAGCTGCATTTTGATTAGACAACGTTGTCTCTTTTTAACTCTTTTTGGCCTGAGGTGCTGGTGGTGCGAACATTTTACCCAGTTTTTTGTATTACCATTTGTCATTTTGTATTAATGTTAATCGTAAGCTGCATGGTCCTTAGTAATCTCTTTTAGGTATTTCCCCACCTTGTTCCTTTTGTGTAAATAATAATACATAATAAAAGCATCTTTTTAGGTTTTTAAGGTTTATTTGACTGATTTCACATGCAAATCAAAGGTCACACATATGACTGAATTAGTAAATACAACCAAACACCACACTGATACATTGTATTTACTCCATGACGCTAATAGGGCGTACACACAGTCGGACTTTGTTTGGACATTCCGACAACAAAATCCTAGGATTTTTCCGACGGATGTTGGCTCAAACTTGTTTTGTCTACACACGGTCGCATAAAGTTGTCGGAAAATCCGATCGTTCTAAATGCGGTGACGTAAAACACGTACGTCGGGACTATAAACGGGGCAGTGGCCAATAGCTTTCATCTCTTTATTTATTCTGAGCATGCGCGGCACTTTGTCCGTCGGATTTGTGTACACACGATCGGAATTTCCGACAACGGATTTTGTTGTCGGAAAATTTTATATCCTGCTCTCCAACTTTGTGTGTCGGAAAATCCGATGGAAAATGTCCGATGGAGCCCACACACAGTCGGAATTTCCGACAACACGCTCCGATCGGACATTTTCCATCGGAAAATCCGACCGTGTGTACGGGGCATAAGAGGCGGTTCACACTGAGGCAGCACGACTTCCAGCGCAACTGCCTCAGACGACTTGAACACGACTGCAGCGGCGACTTGCAAAACGACTTCTATATAGAAGTCTATGCAAGTTGCCTCAAGTCACCCCCAAAATAGTACAGGAACCTTTTTCTAAGTCGGAGCGACTTGCGTCGCTCCGATTATAACGGTTCCATTGTACAGAATGGGACGCTACTTGTCAGGCGGCTAAGTCGCCTGACAAGTCGTCCTAGTGTGAACCGGCTCTTACAGTCTATCTGCACGTGTCATTTTATCCAGGAGTGTCTATATTTTGACAGCTGCTCCTGATATGTAATGCAAAGCAGTTCCTGGCTGTCATTTTTACATTACATATATAACAATTGTACAATCATCAATCCATCAGTCATGAACCTCAACAATCTATTGAAAACAATAATTTAACCAAATTTGTATTGAATTGATCAACATAAATCCCTCTTAACTGAGTCCAAATCATTGAAGAGCTTGCTAAATCAAATAAATGGTCTTTAATGTATTCAGTTTAGTGTAATTGCATTAAATAAACTATTGTAAGATTGAATCAATACATACAATACATACAGTACATAGTACAGTATGTGGCCACCATTAAGGTGACATGTCATAGTGTGATCTCATCTGTTCTGGTCATTCTTGTATAATAAACATGCAGATATTAGAACAATGGAGTATAATAAATCCTCTGTATGTCACAAAAAATGGGACTCACCTCCCCTGATTGTGGACAGAGAGCTGCTAGCCCAATTACAATTGTGAGAAAGGATAGAGAAATCCTCCCAAGGGCTTTTGCGCAGCTTACAAAGAAATGATATACTTGTTAAGTGTAAAAATATATGCTTTATTATTCCTATTGATGTAAAAAGTCAATAAAAACAGCGACAACAATAACAACTTGAGCTCTGGTGTACATAGGAAATATACATGATGGATGTCCAAAGGACACTAACATTAAACATTACACAAGAAATATATATCTGTGTGAGTGTTATTGTTTGGGAAATACCCCCTATTTTTTATGTACACCAGAGCTCAAGTTGTTATTGTTGTTGCTGTTTTTATTGACTTTTTACATCAATAGGAATAATAAAGCATATATTTTTACACTTAAAGCGGAGGTCCAGCTGAAATTTTTTTTTTTAAAGTCAGCAGCTACAAACACTGTAGCTGCTGATTTTTAATAAGCACACTTACCTATCCAGGGTGCCCGCGATGTCGGTCACCCGAGGCCGATCCGTCCATCGGATCGGGTCCCGGCCCCGCCATTCGAACTAAGGGAAAAAGGTAGTGGAGCCTTGCGGCTTCACTGCCCGTTTCCTACTGCACATGCGCGAGTCACACGGCGCTTTGTGAATAGCCGGCTGTGTTCTGGGACACACACACAGTTCCCAGAACACAGCGCACCCCATTCCCCAGAAGACAACGCGAGGAGGAGAAGAATGAAGATCACTGTGGAGTAGGAAGTGGCAGATTAGGACGATCTGCATAGCAACAGCCATTTCTGGTAAGTAAAAAATTTTTTTTCAGATTTTTAGGAGCATTTTTATGTATTTTTTTTTTTAAGGTGGAGCTCCGCTTTAACAAATATATAATTTCTTTGTAAGCTGCGCAAAAGCCCTTGGGAGGATTTCTCTATCTTTTTTCAAAATTCTCTGTATGTGTACATCCATTTCACATCTATTTCCATGTTATATCATACCTTCTGTTCCTGGTCCTCCATGACCAGTAGATCGGCTCCCATCTCTTCACACACTTCCCGACTCTCATTCCATGTTCTGTATTCTCCTCCAGATGAAATGTAATAACAGTTCTCTCTGTCCCACAACCAGCCATAGGGACAAAGTGCACACCCTATAAAAAAATGTTTTCATTGCTTTTAAAATAAATAAAAAATCATGTCCATAAACCTTGGCATCCAAACCCGGTTATCTTAGCCAAACAACGTCAACTTAAAGTGATTGTAAAGTCTTGTTTTATTTACGATAAAAATAACAAACATATTACACTTACCTGCTCTGTTGCAGTGGATTTGCACAGAGCATACATGCTTATCAAGACATAAATATATATCTAACAATGATGAGGGAGTGTGTCAAAGATAACTATAGTCTGAAAAAGGGGCATCCATGAAGTGAGTGTTTCCAACATTATAACATTCACTCCATACTCTATTTTGGTTATTACGTGAGGGAAGATGATATTGAGGGTGACTGAGCTGCTTATAAGTTGTTTTAAATTGTGATTACTCAAGCGCTAATATGAACAAACTAAAATATAATATACAAATATAACTAGTTATAATGAAATGAAAAACAGCTGCAACTATTCAAATGTGTTCTGATAGCACATAAACATAATAATAATAATAAAAAAAAAAGTAATAGTGTACTAAATTTCAAAATTGACTGCTTTACAAAAATCTCCAGTGAACAAGTGAGAAACTATATTCTTCAAAATAAGGAAAATCCACGTGCAAAATAATAGACAAAAAACGTTTTTAACTTGCTAAAAAAACTTAAATCAATGATCTGTGCTCCGTGACGGTCTTTGAATAAGTATGTGTTGACAGATGATCACCACCACCTCAATGTGCAATGCCTGCTCACCTCAATTAAAGACCCCCTTGGGTCTAATGACACTTTCAGTGATATTCCTCACAAAGCTCAGCTTGAAAACAACTCGTGAGTACTCAGGTTTCAGCGGATGGCTCCAGGTATGCAACACTTTTCCACAAACAATGTGATTCTTCCAGGTTTAATTTCTTGCAACTCCCGCTGACATGACTTGTCTGTTTCCCAGGCTCAAGTTTTTTTTAGCAAGTTAAAAAAGTTTTTGTCTATTATTTTACATGTGGATTTTCCTTATTTTGAAGAATATAGTTTCTCACCTGTTCACTGGAGATTTTTGTAAATCAGTCAATTTTTAAATTTAGCAAACTATTATTGTTTTTTTAATTTTGCTTATAAGTTGTATCTATGTTATATGTATTTTCATGGGACGGATACCCCATTACCTTTTAAGGATATTTTTTATAATAAAAATTTGTGCTTTTGGGGGGCGTGGCCTGGACGGGACCCGAGATGGCTGCTTGAGGAGAAAGCTCCCGCACAGTGAGGACGAAAAGAAGCCGAAACAGGGGTATTTGAGACTTGTCCCACGATGGGAAAGTCAAACAGGAGCACCTCCACACCCCGCACACAGAAAGACCCCACACCGCAACTCAGCGGTAGTATTCCGGACATTTTCCGGACCCGCCAGTCCGCACTGCTAGAGGCGTCACAGGCCTCATCACAGGCCGCGCGCTCTATACAGGCCGCATCCCCGGACTCGATTAGGAGCGCCACGGACACGCTAATGGACGGCGGCGGTCACACCGATCCGCACCCAAGCCTGCTAGACCTCCAAAGAGACCTCCAGAAGGTTGCTCTGGATATCAAACACACCATGATGTCAGCAATCTCGGATCTCAAAGAAGATATTCATGCTATAACCCACCGGATAAATGATGTGGAGGAGAACGCCAGACTGCAGGCCTCAGCCATCAGGCAAGTACAAAAAACGTACGATCTCCACCTGCCCCACATGTTTGAGCTACACAGACAGGTGGAAGACTTAGACAACAGGGGACGCAGGCATAACATTCGGGTGAGGGGGGTCCCGGAAGGGTTTGACCAGGCCGCACTTCCCCAAACAGTCAGCACCATTTTTAATGACTTGCTCGACCGCCCGGCAGACTCCCCCATAGAAATGGAGCGTATACACCGAGCCCTGCGTCCCCCACCCCGAGACAACGAACCACCCAGAGACATTATCTGCTGCATTGTTAATTTTCCCCTTAAAGAGGAAATCCTCAGGAAGGCGAGGGAAAAAGGACGCATAACCTTTAATGGAACCGAGGTGAAATTATTTCAGGACTTATCACAAATCATATTGCAGAACAGACGCACCCTACGCCCTCTACTGGATGTGCTTCGCTCTCGCAACATCCAATACAGATGGAAATTCCCCTTCTGTCTTTCCGCATCAACCAGAGGCCGCACAGCCTTGTTAAGAACCCCGGAAGACCTACCCAATTTTTGCGAGCAGCTGGACATCCCACTGGTGGACATCCCTGACTGGCACTCATTTTATTTCCCCACGGAGCCGTGGAAGCCAGTATCCACTAATTCTTCCCCCAAAGCTCAAAGGCATCACTCGAGACGCCGCAGGTTGGATCCTACCTCCCCTGGAGACCGCATATCACGCCGAGACATACCTGTACATAGCCCTGGGCGACATGACACCCCGCGTCGGAATCTTCCGTTGACATGATAACCGCCTGAACACTCTTCCCACGCATATACGGGCAGCACTAACTTTCTTTATTTTTTCCCAGCACCGATCTAGCCTTATTTTATAGAAACTGGCTTTCAGGTAACCCACCCCACAGAGGCCAATGAAGAACGTCGAAGCTTACGGAGACTTTTCACCTTTTACCTTCTACAGGAAAGAAGAAAAAGCCTCACATAGACTTATGCTTAGGTAACCTATTCATCCTATTTCCAGGTATTGTTTACCAGCACACATACACATGCTGATGGAGATAACTCCTCTATCTCACTTTGGCCACCCTCTTGGAACGTGGAAATCCACTTCTGTGGAGAACCCATAGGGCCATAGAGGATTACCAAACCCAACCCATCTATTTTGTATTTCACTAACCCTGACCAGGGGTACCCCAGGACACCTGCTTACAGATAAACCTAGCTAACTGGTCCACCTTACTCACGAGCCTGAAAGACCTACTCTCAAAGCAACCTGTCTTTTGCTCTTGGAACTAATTAAAACCTTGTAGCGATTACATAACCTCTATTGAGTTAACATAAAGCTAATCCCATAGCCAAACCAGTCTGTTCTTCTTCTTAAAGAATAACTATAATGGAGTCCTGGGGTACACTCACACTCATAAAATGTCTCATAAAATGCCTCATATAATGTTTTAGTGCGGTGCTGATATACGCTACCCATACATCCATAAAGTAATTTAGACAGGCTGGAGAAGGAGTTTACATTGTGCTGCCCGGATTGTTATTGTTACTGTTAAGGTTACAGTTACTGTTATTGCTAGGTTTAGATCTATGTTCATGTTCTCGCTTTCTATCAGTTCATTTTGGTACAAGTAGCCCCTTTAGTCTCCTGAAACTTAGACTACCATAATTTTTGTACACCCCACCCAGCCAAGAATTACCTCCCCACTCGTCCTCACTAGTGCAACAGATCTCGTGCCCGCTCAACCCTACGTACCCCACATAGCTGTCCGTACGGACTTGAGCTACCAACCCGGAATTATTACTAGGTGGTTGGGCACGCCTACGACCGCCTCCGGTAACTGACTCGCCCAGTTCACTAACTGGTGTTTTTTTCCTGTCCCCCTCCCTTTTTCCCCCCACTTCTTCTGGTCTATTCCCCTTTCTCCCTCCCCCCTCGCTTCATACTACCCCCATCCAAACACCTCACCCCACCCCTTTTTCTTTTTCCCTTTTCTTCTCTTTCCCTTTCTCTCCATTCCATACCCACGCTTTTCTTGTTTATTTTCTCAGGGGGCCGCCCCTCTGCCCGCTCCCCGTCGTCGGTCCTTGGGCTCCCCCGATCAGGCAAACAATACTGGAAGACAGGCTAACTTTCATTTAAATTTTTCTCATTACCCGCAACACTAACACAATGAAGAAGAGTGCCACCAGCAACTATCAACTCTCACTCAAATGCCTGTCACTTAATGTAAGAGGCCTAAACCTCCCGGAAAAGAGATCTCAAGTTCTTTCAGAACTCACGAAACACAAAGCTCACTTCCTGTTACTGCAAGAGACACATTTCCGAACTAAAGCCATACCTAAATTGATGAACCATGTATACAAACAGGCCTTACACTCTACAAATCCATCTTCCAAGACAAAAGGAGTCTCTATTCTTATCTCCAAACATGCAGACTTTCACTTATCTGATACACTGATAGACCAGGAAGGCAGATACATTTTCATCAAAGGCACGTATGTGTCCAAACCCATCACAATAGCGAATATATACTGCCCAAACGACCATCAAGTCTCCTTCCTCCGGAAAATCTGTGACTTACTCTCATCTTTTCAAACAGGCATTCTGATACTGGGAGGTGATTTCAATGTTCCACTGAACCCCTGCCTAGACACCTCGACTGGCACCTCCACACTCCCATTTCGAGCCTTAAAACAAATGAAACTCCAATTACAAAACCTCTCCCTACACGACTCATGGCGCACCCTATATCCGACAGATAGAGATTACACGTACTTCTCTCCCCCACATCAGAAATACTCTAGAATTGATTATATATTCCTATCCCAACCAGACCTTTCATATCTCTCACAAGCTACAATAGAAAACATGTTCCTATCCGACCACCACCCCATTACGATAACCCTTTCATTCCCAGAATCGCGACAGACCACTAAAACTTGGAGATTGAACCCTTCTCTCCTAAAAGATCCTGAAACAATTCGGCAACTGAACGCCCAAATCCAATTGTACTTCCAGGAAAATTCAACCCCAGATGTCACCCCGGCGACGCTGTGGGAAGCACACAAGTGCGTTTTAAGAGGCAAACTTATAGCCCTAGCCACGGCGGAAAAAAAGAGACACCAAGAGCAGATTAAAGCCCTTATCGCAACAATCCACAAACTCGAAACAACCCATAAAAAGTCCATCTCTCAATCCACACTACAAGCTCTCTCACAGGCAAGAGCATCTCTGCTAGACGAACTGGGGAAGCGCACTAGGCGAAGATACATCCTAGGTCAAAAAGTGTTTTACGAACACGGCAACAAGAGCGGGAGACTTCTCGCCCGCACAATCCAGGCAGCTAAAATATCCTCCACTATACATCACCTCCGCACGGCAAAAGGCACACTTCTCTCCAAAAATGAGGAAATAGCCAAACATTTCGAGGAGTTTTACTCTAAATTGTACAATCTACCTCAAAATCCACCAGACTCTCCCTCCGCACATGACAGGTCCTCACAAATTCAAGAATTCTTGACCCAATATTGCCCCAAGCCTATATCAACACAAAAAGCTAAGGAATTAGAGCTCCCCATGACCAGAGAAGAACTCAATCTAGCCATTAAACAAATGAAGGCGGGTAAAAGCCCAGGCCCTGATGGCATACCCCTCATATACTATAAAACTTTCCTAGAGACACTAGCGCCCAAAATGTTGTCGGCCTTTAACTTTCTTTCAAACCCACTCGCCACATCTGGACACATGTTAGAAGCCCAAATAGCAGTGATACCCAAAGCAGACAAAGACCCAATGATAGTTTCTAATTATAGACCCATATCGCTGCTCAACGTAGACATTAAATTGTATGCCAAAATTATAGCCAATAGACTGCTACCCCTGATTCCAGACCTAATTTTGCCCGATCAAGTAGGCTTTATCCCGGGCAGAGAGGCAAGGGACAATACCATTCGCACCCTAAACCTACACCACTGGCTCAATGCATCCAATACCAAGGGATTTTTTTTATCCCTGGATGCTGAGAAGGCGTTCGACAGGGTGGCTTGGGACTATATGCAAGAGGTACTCAAAGGGATTGGCCTCCTACCACGCATGTTTGCACACATTAGTGCCCTATATACTACTCCAACAGCAAGAGTTAAAGCAAATGGCCTCCTGTCGAACGCCTTCCATATCAGCAACGGTACCCGTCAGGGATGCCCTCTGTCCCCCCTAATTTTTGTCCTGTCTCTTGAACCCCTCCTCAACAGAATAAGAGCCAACCCTGATATTCAGGGTATTCCCATAAACCGCAGGGAATTTAAGGTTGCTGCTTTTGCAGACGACATACTATTATCACTACAATCACCTCGCACATCCCTTCCCAATCTGTTGAAAGACATTAACCACTTCGGAACATTGTCCAATTTTAAGATTAACTACTCTAAATCCCAGGCCCTCAATGTCTCTCTCCCACCATCAGAAGTCGCGCATTGCCAGGCTTCGTTCCCATTTCAGTGGGGAAAAGACTATATTACTTACCTAGGCATTAAAATCCCCCGACATCTAACAGAGCTCTATGATCTCAACTTTCTTAATGCCTTGACGAAAATCCAAACAGACCTTCAAAGCTGGAATACCCTGAACGTTTCTTGGTTTGGTCGCTCGGCATTGATAAAGATGATAATCCTTCCCCGTCTTCTGTATTTCATGCAAACGATCCCAATCCACCTGCCCCCATCTTTCTTTTTGGCCTATAAAAAAGCCTGTTCAAAATTTATCTGGAAAAGCGACCCCCCCCGCATCAAATACACAAAGCTGACATGCTCCAAAACGAAAGGGGGGATTGCTTTGCCAGATCTACATAAGTATTACTTGGCTTGCCATCTCTCTAGAGTGGTCAACTGGAAAACCCATAAGCTAAGCAAATTATGGACCATTTTGGAAAATGCCTCTAGCACTATACCCTTGCACACCCTAACATGGGTTCCAATACAACACTACCCCCACGCAGTCAAAACACATCCGCTTATATATTCATCATTGCGAGCTTTTTCCACAGCAAGGAACTTATACCACATAGCTTCAACACCAGGACCGTTGACCCCCCTGCGTGCCAACCCCGAATTTCCTCCTGGAGAATCAAACTCTTTCCTAACACAAGAATGGCCACACGACGATATCTATGCCCGCCATTTTTTTGCTGACGGGAGGTTACGTACATATAACGAATTAAAAGCCATCTCACGCACAAAAGAATTCCCCTTTTGGTCTTACAGACAGCTAAGACACTTCTTCACATCGATCAACACAAACGACCTCTGGACAAGACCACTTACCCCATTCGAAACACTGTACTCTCAGCCCACTCCACAAAGACACTTAATTTCCACAATTTATTCCTTCCTCCAGTATGACCCGCTTCTCCCGCAGACGGAAACCTCAAGACTATCCTGGGGGAGAGACCTACAAATCAATTTTTCTGATGACGACTGGGAATCTATCCTTACATATGCTCATAAGGGGTCTATGAATGTAGCAATTCAAGAGAACGGGTACAAAATTGCCACAAAATGGTATAGAACCCCCGCTCGATTACACCACTTTTCGCCCTCCATCCCCAACATTTGCTGGAGGTGCAATAAGGCAATAGGAAATATGTTACACATCTGGTGGGTTTTGTTTTTTCTTGACATTTTACTGGGATGAGGAGCTGTACTGTTCAGTTGGACCCATTATTTATTTTTGTTTCACAGCTTTGGATAAACTGCCTCCAGTCTCCAATCAGAATCCATAATAGAAGATTACATTCAGTCCTATAAATCCTGTGATTTGTGCTTGTAAAGGAGAATGTTTTAGAGTCAACACTGGGAGCCACCTACCAAGTCTGTGTTCAGATCTGCAGATATAAGAGATGTTAGAATGCACACAAGTGTCAGCCAGACCTAAAATGTTGATTTTTTTTTTGTATTAAATTTACCCATTTTTCAGATGTAGGAGGAACACTAGAATGCTTCCAAAATACCTTCCAGGTCATGGCTGCTAACACTATAAAGTATATTACCAAGCCATTATGAGCCACCCCCAAGCCCTAACTTTGCCTTTAAAGGCCCATTTCGTCTTTGTGTAGGTCCAAAGTTTGCACTTGTGCATCATCTCAGTTGCTCTCTACTTGAAAAGATCACACGGACAGCAGGGACAGGCAGTCAGGAGAGGCAGAGCCTCATCTGCCATGAACATAAAAAAAAAACGATTGAGCTTCGAGGGTCATAGCGCAGCGACCTGAAGTCATACTCCACCACTGGTCAAAATATGGGGCTCCTGTTATCTATGGTTCCGGAGATACGGGGCTCCTTGCGCAGCCTGTCAGAAGCTACATACAGAGCGGCCAGTTTAAATACAAGCTGGCACACTCTGCTTGCAGCAGACTGAGAGGTTGGGCTCACAGTGCCTCTCCTCACTTCTTGTCAGAGGCACTGAGCTCAATGGACAGCTTGGAGTCTTGGACCAATGGTAAAGTACCATTGGCCCAAGCTGTCCAATAAAAATGCTGCAGTGGAGTCACGCCTCTCACTGCAGTGTCATAGAAGGGGGCGTGTCTAAAAGACTAATGCTCCCTTCCAGCCCTCTTATCTACAAGGAAAAAGCATGGGTTTATGGGTATAAGGTTTACCCACAATCCCATGTTTTTCTCACACAGTTAAGAGGGAGAATAAGAATCTGCTGCTAAAAAGGTACAAGCTAAATCATATATTATTATGCTATATGTTATAAGATAGTCATTTATTATTTATCTACTTACTGTGAAATTACTGGTTGGAAGTTATAACTTCAAACTTCAGTAATTTGTCCGTTAAGCCACCTGCTTGAGTACAGTTTTTGAAAATATAGTAAATTACCTTAAAAACAATATATAATTATTTCTATATGACTTACTTATGGTAATCAACCCCCTGCCACCCAGGCCAATGCTGACACTTCTCTCCTACATGTAAGAATCATCATTTTTTTGCTAGAAAATTACTCAGAACTCCCAAACATTATATATATATTTTTTTTTTTCCAGCATACACCCTAGATAATAAAAAGGTGTCCGTTGCAACTTTTTATGTCACACTGTATTTGCGCAGCAATTTTTCAAACACTTTTTTTTTGTAAAGAAACTGTTTCATGAATATGAAAAAAAAAACTGTAAAGTTAGCCCAAATTTTTTTTTTCGAATTATGAAAGATGATGTTACGCCAAGTAAATAGATACCTAACATGTCATGCTTTAAAATTGCGCACACTTGTGGAACTTCAGAACTTAAGAATCTCTATAGGCGACAATGTAAAAATGTTTACAGGTTACACGTTTAGAGTTACAGAGATGGTCTAGTGCTAGAATTATTGCTCTCGCTCTAACATTCGCGGCATATGTAACCTGTGTGTATCTGGCTTTGATACTAGCCAGTGTCTCAGTGAGTCACTGACCGAACGTCCCTGATGGACAGTAGCAAACAGGACTTACCAAGTTCCTCGCTGGTATTTATACACAGCTGTTTCTTTATATCCACAAGCAGCTGATCTATAAACAAGGAAAGCAATGGAAAAATAATACAAGTCTTTGTAGAAATGATATAATAATTGTATTTATTTCATTGTGTGAAAAAAATGTATCTTACATAGTTACATAGTAGGTGAGGTTGAAAAAAGACACACGTCCATCAAGTCCAACCTATGTGTGTGATTATGTGTCAGTATTACCTTACATATCCCTGTATGTTGCGGTCATTCAGGTGATTATCTAATAGTTTCTTGAAGCTATCAATGCTCCCCGCTGAGACCACCGCCTGTGGAAGGGAATTCCACATCCTTACCACTCTTACAGTAAAGAACCCTCTATGTAGTTTAAGGTTAAACCCCTTTTCTTCTAATTGTAATGAGTGGCCCCGAGTCTTATTAAACTCTCTTCTGCGAAAAAGTTTTATCCCTATTGTGGGGTCACCAGTACAGTATTTGTAAATTGAAATAATATCCCCTCTCAAGAGTCTCTTCTCCAGAGAGAATAAGTTCAATGCTTGCAACCTTTCCTCATAACTAAGATCCTCCAGACCCTTTATTAGCTTTGTTGTCCTTCTTTGTACTCGCTCCATTTCCAGTACATCCTTCCTGAGGACTGGTGCCCAGAACTGGACAGCATACTCCAGGTGCGGCCGGACCAGAGTCTTGTAGAGCGGGAGAATTATCGTTTTATCTCTGGAGTTGATCCCCTTTTAATACATGCCAATATTCTGTTTGCCTTATTAGCAGCAGCTTGGCATTGCATGCCGTTGCTGAGCCTATCATCCACTAGGACCCCCGGGTCCTTTTCCATCCTAGATTCCCCCAGAGGTTCTCCCCCCAGTGTATAGATTGCATTCATATTTTTGCCACCCAAATGCATTATTTTACATTTTTCTACATTGAACCTCATTTGCCATGTAGTCGCCCACCCCATTAATTTGTTCAGGTCTTTTTGCAAGGTTTCCACATCCTGCGAAGAAGTTATTGCCCTGCTTAGCTTAGTATCGTCTGCAAATACAGAGATTGAACTGTTTATCCCATCCTCCAGATCGTTTATAAACAAATTAAATAGGATTGGTCCCAGCACAGAACCCTGGGGAACCCCACTACCCACCCCTGACCATTCTGAGTACTCCCCATTTATCACCACCCTCTGAACTCGCCCTTGTAGCCAGTTTTCAATCCAGGTACTCACCCTATGGTCCATGCCAACGGACCCTATTTTGTGCAGTAAACTACAAAATAAACTAATTGTAAAAATGATTAATTTACCTATCAATGAAGCTAATTGTCAAGACAACAATAAAGATTATATTTGTTTGAGGTCAGTTTTTTTTTATGTTTTATCAAATATAATACTAAATACTATAATATAATATTATACAATAATGTTTATAAAAAATACATACACAATATGTAAATTATTTGTTTTTCTAACTCCTAATATTTGAGAAGGGATTCCCAGAGCACTAGGGCTTACCTAAAGACAGCATTGCAGAAGAAGCCCGCTTTCAGGCATGCTGGTTCATAATGAATCTTCAGAACAGGCCTTATGATGAGGAGGAGTCACTGCTCTAAATCACTCATTTGTGTTTGTAAATTTCAGCTTAAAGTGGGGTTCCACCCAAAAAAACAAAAATACCTGAAAAATTCTAAAAAAAAACCAAAAAAAATTTGGATATTTTTTTTTTTTTACTTACCTCTAAATGCCTGTTGCTAGGTGGTCCCTCGTAGTCTGCCTCTTCCTGTGCCTGGGCTGGTGACATCACTTCCCCCTCGGCACAGGAAGGGCTCGGCTCTGCTCCCTCCCTCCTGTCAATCATCTGGGACCCATTACAGGTCCCAGGTAATTGAGCGGCCAATCACGGCGCGCGGCGCCGCTCGCGCATGCGCAGTGGGTGCCAGGCTGTGAAGCCACAGCCCGGCGCCCACAGTTGAAATGCCGGCGCCGACGAGCGGAGGGGGGGGACGAGCGGGGCTTCGATCCCCCGCATCGCTGGACCCAGGGACAGGTAAGTGTCCAATTAAAAGTCAGCAGCTGCAGTATTTGTAGCTGCTGACTTTTATTTTATTTTTTTTTAATGGACCCCCTGGGTGGAACTCCTCTTTAAGCTCTTGAGCTTTGAAAACAACATTTTAACAGCACATGGTAAGGAGACAGGGCAAATATGTGAAAAGGAGCCTAAAACTTCCATCTGATTTCTGGATAAAATAAGTTTTTAAGGCCCCCGCCCCTCGCATACATGCATGTATAAATATAACTGCATGCATTAGTGGCACCTATGCACGAAAACATTGATTGCTCTAAACCTGTTACATATCACTGTGCACACTGGAGTGAAAGTAATGATTCTAGGCCCATTGTTCATGGTTAGTTCTAAACTGATAAACTGTGGAAAATATAGAGTACTGAAGTTTGTTGTCTTTTAACAGGTGCACAGAATTTAAAGGCTTGACACGTTGGGTATCTATTTACTTGGCGCAACCTAATTTTTCATATTTTACCGGGAAACTGGGTCATGTATTTAATCTGCGGGCCCTAGAATTAGCTTTAGTGATTTTTTTACTGAAATTTTGCATTTCATAAACTATTGCACTAACATCGTGCAACAAAAAAATCACTATTTTATTCTCTAGAGTATCTAATATTTGGGGGTTTTATGTAAACTTCGGGCCTAAAATTATTTTTTATTTTTCCTTGTAGGGCAGAATGTTAAAAATAATTTCTGCTTTTGGTGTCAAATATTCTCCATTCTTTTACAACTTTCTGACCATGCAAATATTCTGCGAGATAAAGATGTAATAATTAAGCAGGGGTTCCCTAAGACCCCTTTCACACTGGGGCGGTTTGCAGGCGTTATTGCGCTAAAAATAGCGCCTGCAAACCGCCCCTAAACAGCCTCCGCTGTTTGTTCAGTGTGAAAGCCCGAGGGCTTTCACACTGAAGCGGTGCGCTGCCAGGAGAAGAGAAAATCTCCTGCAAGCCGCATCTTTGGAGCGGTGAAGGAGCAAATCAATGAGATAGGAGTGAAATCAATGGGACAGCGCGGCTATACCGCGGTAATACCGCGGCTATAGCCGCGCTATACGAGGGGTTTTAACCCTTTTTCGGCCGCCAGCGGGGGGTTAAAACCGCACCGCTAGCGGCCGAATACCGCGGTAAAACAGCGCTAAAAATAGCGCTGTTTTACCGCCGACGCCCCCTACAGTGTGAAAGGGGCCTAAGACATAAATAAATATTTCAAAGGTTCCTCTGTATTAAAAACATTTAAAAAAGGCTGCTCTAGACTGTATCTAATAAAAATAAACATACCTGCAGATGACTGGGTGATCTGGCCTTTGGAAACTGAAAGACAAGAGACATAACGAGTGGAATGAAACTCTTATGCCCTGTACACACGACAGAATTTTCCGATGGAAAATGTGTGATAGGACCTTGTTGTCGGAAATTCCGACCGTGTGTAGGCTCCATCACACATTTTCCATAGGAATTTCGGAGACAAAAAGTTTGGGAGCTTGCTATAAAATTTTCCGACAACAAAATCCGTTGTCGGAAATTCCGATCGTGTGTACACAAATCCGATGCACAAAGTGCCACGCATGCTCAGAATAAATTAGGAGACAAAAGCTATTGGCTACTGCCCCATTTATAGTCCCGACGTACGTGTTTTATGTCACCACGTTCAGAACGATCAGGTTTTCTGACAACTTTGTGTGACCGTGTGTATGCAAGACAAGTTTGAGCCAACATTCGTCGGAATGTCCGACCGTGTGTACGGGGCATTACACGTTGAAAGGATCATTGTTTATCACAGTTCAAATCAGAGAGAAGAACAATTTCCAAAACTCTTCTACATTTCATTAGACAGACTGATAATACAGGTCCAGAGACTCTCCCTTCTTATGAGTTGTGACCACCATACTGTATAACTTACCCAGAGCTTCAATGATACGGATGAGGATAATATTGGATCCCACAAGGAGAGTTATAATCACCCCTTTCCAGGAAGGCCGCCAGAGTTTCCTCCCACTGTTATCTGTAGAGATTACCAATAAATCATTTATTATTCATAGTAGGATAAATATCCCTTCTACTTAATATTTCCATAACTCAGTAGAGTGCAGGGAGAAAGTTCAGTGGTGGGCTTCCTATGACGTGAAGAGATGGGAGCCAATTCTATCTCTTTTATAGAGGAGGAAGTGATGTCACTGTGATGTAACTTCCTCCTCTACAGAATTACACATCCAGGAAATAGAGTAGAGCTGTAGAAATTCCCAGCAACAAGCCAAACACATGTTCATAAACACACAATCTAACATCTCCAATAGTATAACTAAACCCAAAAATGTAATATATTGGAGCTCATCAGTCCTTAGATGTAGTGGATGCATTAACCTTTTTTTTCATGCTAAGAACATTTTCAGCAAGTACAGAAATGATGAATATGAGGAATGTAAGTTAAAGTGATGTTCCGGCTAAAATTATACTTTTTAAATAAATATACCACTATAATACACAAGCTTAATGTATTCTAGTAAAGTTTGTCTGTAAACTAAGGTCTGTGTTGTTAGTTTATAGCAGTAGTTTGTTATTTTATAAACTTACAGCAGGCCGTGGCCATCTTAAGTGTGGGCATCTGAAGCCAGACTGTATTTCTTCCTGGATCTCATCCTTGCAGATCTCACACATGCTCAGTGCAGCACAAGCAGTGTAATAGGTTTCAGGTCAGGTTTTCATAGCAACGGCAATGTCAGAGGAAGTTTCCGCCCCTTCCCAAAAGGTATTGCAAACAGGAAATGATGCGATGGGCCACGGCCAGGGAGGAGGAAGTGAAAAATGAATACAGCAGATATACAGTAGGTGCTGAGAAAAGAAAAATATCCAATGCATTTACAGTGCACAGTTTAGTGAGGGATGCTGAAGAGTTGTAAAAGTGGATGGAACTCCACTTTAACTGAGGGTAGGTGGTGGGAATGGAGAAGGTGGGACACTGGTCATCAAAAGTGATCAAACTGGGGACTGGCAGAGAGGTTGATGGGAGCTGGATATGGCTGACGGAGAAGCAGATGTGGAAGTGGGAAGGAGGTGTAGTCTGGATTGTGGTGGGGATGGACAGAGGCAACGATCAGCTCTCAGGTGCTGTAACAAGCAAAGTATCTATCACCAAACATAAATGGGCTATCAAGCCATGGCCTGGAAGCTGGGACCCGGCAACAGGCCATGGCATGGTGGTTAAGAAAAACTGATATACAATATATATGTGTATGTGTTTTTGTGCAAAATATTTGTGTATGCTATGGCAATCTTGTAGCCAGTAGCACATAGGTGTCTTACACCTCAGTCAGCTTTCTGTGTCATGTACCTTATCAAAGCTGAGCTGACAAGAGGGCTTCCCTTTTACCTCCTGTCCAGAACCCCCCGGACTTGGTGACAGTGTAGAGCAGGACAAGGAGTGGCATGGGTACCTATGTTAGGTCCTGGACAGGTGACAGGCTGTATACTGCTTAGATGCCAAAGTTGCAGGACTGGAACTTGTGTGGGATGTGGATGCTCTCACACAAACAAAGCACAGGAACTCGCAGGTACAAGAGTCAGAGCCATAATCACAACCAGGGTCAGCAACAACCAGGCAGCAGAGTTCCATATTCAGAAGGCACAAGCAGGGTAAGAAGCCAGGTTGGGGTTAGTAACAGATCAGTAGCAGCAGTATAAAACCATCAGGCAGAAAACAGAGTCAGAGCACAAGCCAAGGTCAATAAAAGGAGATCAGGATCAAACAGAGTCAGGAGGGAAGCCGGGTCAAAACACAGAATAAACAGGAATCAGGCCTGGTCATGGCTCACTGGAGTTGAAGAACACTCATCAATTCCCTTGAGCTTTGTGATGCCTTAAATAGGCCGCTGGAGCTAAGCCAGTGCTGAGCTTACACATTAATTCATGCTAATGCACATGGCCATTAGTGAACAAGCGTGCATGGTCCTAGTTCTGCTCACTGGTCCACAAACTGCTCTGTACACACACAGATCTGCAGGCACGGCCATGCACTTGGTTTTCTTGACACTCTGCACACTTTCAGACACAGGATCAGGAAATGCTTCACTTACATATTATTGGAAATAGAAATAAGTGGACCTGTCTAAAAATCAGTGACCTATAGAAACATAGCAGGATATTAGAGATATGGCTTAACAAAAGGACATGAATGTCTGAAATCATTGCCGTTTTTATTGCTGAGTCTTTGATAATCTCTTGATGTAAGCTGAATCTTGTGGTCCAGACTTTTATATATCAGGAGGCTGATATGGAAATCTCTCCAGTTGTGTTTGTACATGATATTACTATAGTCCTATCTGGTGCTTGTATATTTGTTTGATGCTCGTTTACAGTTATGAGTTTGGGACCAAAGGACAGACAGGACTGATGCCCATAATAACCGCATTTCATCATCTTTTCCTTTTTCTGCAGCATGGACCCTTAAGTTCCCAAGTCACGTGACACCAGTGAGATGACCTCTAATACTGGTGATCACTTTGCTGGAATGAATCCTAAATCCCATCAATCATTTCTACATTATTATAATAACAGAAGAGCTTCTTACCTGTTGTCTCCATGTCTGATAACACAAGAAGAGTCCTGAACTGCTGTACTGTGGTGTCCGGTCTAATAGGTTATATGTATGATATAACATATAATGTTCATGGTGTGACTGCACTGCCATCCCCCTGTTCCTGTGTGGTCACCCAGGCTGAGATCTGCCCAGTCCAGTCTAACCATGAAGAACAGTGTGAAGACCATAACATCCTGTATTTCCGTGTATGTATGTGTGTTTGTAAGACCGTGTAAGGATATTAAATTGTTAGCTCCCTTGGGGCGCAGGAACTGATATGAGCCATTCTGTGTGTCACCATGTCACTCTCACAACTCACCCTACAATTCAGAGAGTCACCCTGCATGTTATCACATATGTGACAGAGTCAAGACAGTCAGAGCAATGAGTACAAAAAGTGCAGGGATCAAAATTTGTTTGCAACGACTAAGTACATAAATATACTGCTGAGTTAAATATATCTATTAAAACAATTGACAGAGTCTGAAAGTCTAAACTTAGCCAAATGGATAAAACACAGCTAGATACAAAATCGAAGAGAAAATAAAGCAACTAAACAAGAGGATAAAGCATACAGAATGCAAAATAAAAGGAGAAAGGAAATATAAAACGGTCAGGTTTGGAGCCTACATAAAAACCAAGGATTCCAGATAGCATCATACTGAGGGATAGTGTCGTCTAGGGTGTGATAAATCTTGTCAGCCAACATCATGTGATCTATTCTTGCAATAACTTGTGTATATGGAACTGAAGATGACTTCCAATGCAGAGCAATCACCCATTGCATAGCTACACAGATAGAATGAATCAGTTTAACCAATGGTTTAGGGGAGTCTGGAGGAGATTGAAACAACAGGCAGCGTTGGAAGGAAATGTTAAGAGGTTTGCCTGCCAATTTGTCTATCAATTTCAGGATCTCCTCCCATGTGGGTCGTAATTTCTCGCATTCCCAAAAGGTATGGAGAAATGAGCCTTGTTGTATGCAACCCCTAAAACATAGATGGGAGGATTGTGGATAGATTTTGTGAATGCGCATTGGGGTGTAGTAAAAGCGTGTCATCAGTTTGATAGCAGTTTCACGAACCATAATGGGTTTGGTACACTTGCGTAAATTTTGCCAGCCCTTCACCCAGTCTATGTCATTGTCCTCCAAACTTAGTTCTAATTCCCATTGAGATCTATATTTTAGGGTTGAGACCTCTGTATTAGCCTCTAAATTGTTGTAGACTAATGAAATAAGGCCCTTTTGGTGAGGTGAATTGTGGCAAAGGTCCTCAAACAGAGTCGTGGAGGTCGAAAAAGGGCCCGAATAGTGCTTTTGGAAGAATTCACTGTTTGGAATGTGGTAATTTGTTTGCAACTGAGAAAACGAAATGAATTTTGAATTTAGGAGAAATTTATCTAATGTAGTTAATTTTAAATCAATCCAGAGTTGGAAGGAAGAGGGTCTATCATAGGCCAAGGGGAATCTAGAATCTCCTAGAAATGAGGCCCCCAGAGGTACAGAAGAAACGAGATTATATGTATTTTTGTATAAGTCCCAGAGTTGAAGGCCTGCCTGCGTGATCAAATTTTTAGAACCCACTTCTGATCTAGCCGGATTATTAGACCATATGAGGCCTGGGAGAAATAAAGGGGCAATGGATTCGCATTCAAACTGTACCCAAGGGACTCTGGAGTTGTGAATGTTCCATTGGGCTTGTTGGGTGTATCTGCTGGCTAGGTAATAAAACTATATTTGAGGAATCCCTAAACCACCCCTCTTAGAGGAGCCGTACAAGACCTCCTTGGCAAAACGTGGAGGTTTGTCCTTCCAAATAAATCTATTAAATAAAATCTGAATAGTGTGTAGGTAGGTTTTAGATAGTTTAAGTGGCAGGGATCTAAAAAGGTAGAGAAGCTTGGGGAGAATTGTCATCTTAAGTGCAGTGATTCTACAAAGAAATGAAATGTGCAGGTGTGACCACTGTTTAAGGATACCTTTCAGTTTAGAGACCATGGGTGGGAAATTCGCCTCAAAGAGTCTACAAAAATCTTTAGTCAGGTTAATTCCTAGCTAGGGGAGGTGTGAGTCTGCCCAAATAAAAGAATAGACTGATTTAAGATGATACAGTTCCCCAGGTGTGAAGCCTATCGAGAGGGCGCTTGATTTTGCAATGTTTATGGATATGCCTGAAATCTCTGCAAACTTTGATAAGGTCTGAAATAAGTTCGGCAGAGAAACCAGGGGATTGGTGAGAAACATCTAAACGTCATCAGCATACATCCCAAATTTGTATGCCGAGTGGCCCTTCAAATAACCAGAGATATTAGGGTTTTGGAGTATAGCTATGGCAAGAGGTTCGAGAGCTAATGCAAAAATTAAAGGTGACAACGGGCATCCTTGTCTTGTACCCTTTCCCAGGCTAAAAAACATAGAACTACAGCCAGGAAGTCTAATCCTCGTTTTAGGGTTACGGTAGAGGGCCAAGAATGCTTGTAGGAATGCCCCCTGGAAACCCATACGTTGTAGGAGTGTAGTGATGTAAGCCCATGAGACACTATCAAATGCCTTCTGTATGTCTAGGCTAAGCATGAGGAGTTTACGTGAAAACAGGTTGGCATCTTGTATTATATTTGTCGCAAGGCGAATGTTATTGGTAATAAGTCTATGGGGTATAAAACCAGACTGATAAGGGGAAATGAGAGAGGGGATAACCACTGCTAATCTGTCCGCCATGATCCTACAAAAAATTTTCAAATCATTATTAATGACCGAGATAGGTCTATAGTTTTGGGGTAGGGTATGGTTTTTGTGAGGTTTCAGTATCAGGGACATATTGGCTAATAACATCTCTTCGGGGAAACTACCCCCTTGTAGTACCCAGTTAAATAAATGAACTAATCTAGTGGTAAGGAGGGAGGAAAATTTCTTATAGTATAGAGAGGAAAATCCGTCTGGGCCCGGGGCTGAGCCTGATTTTAAAGATTTAATCACGTTCAAAACCTCTGCAGGTGTGATAGGGGCGTTCAGTGTATCTAGTTGTGTGGGGGTGAGACTTGGTATAGGGATATTCTGGAACCAGGCTTCGTCAGATGGAGAGGGCTTTAGTTGGGAGGGGGCTAGCAGAGAGGAGTAAAATTGTTCAAAGATGTGGAGGACCTCCTGGGGATGGGAAGTGACGTGCCCTGAGGGGGTCATTAATCTATAGACGTGGGGTGGGCGAGAAGAGAGATTTAGTTTTCTGGCGAAAAGGGTAGAAGCGGAACTCTCATGAAGAAGGAATTTGGCTTTAGACCAACGTAGAGCCTTTTCCACCCTTTTCGACAAGATGCCATCCAACTCCAATCTCTTTCGGTCAATCAGTTGTCTGGTGGATTCTAAGTGTAGGAGATTAGTATTCTTGTAAAGACTATCCAGGTCTTTAGTGAGAGTTAAAATGTTTTGTCTGTTGGTTTTGTTCTGGACAGAAGCTAAACTAATAAGTTTACCCCTCAGGACTGCTTTATGTGCCGACCAAACAGTGGAAGGAGGGGTCTCTGGAATGGCGTTGATATTAAAATACTCTTCAATGGCTTGTGCTACCTCTACCTCCACGACTGCATCCGAGAGGAGAGCCTCATTTAACCACCATGAGTAAGAAGTGGGTGCAAGCCTAATGTATGTAGTGGTGAAGGCAGTAGCATGATGATCTGACCAAGTGCAGGGGTGGATGCTAGCATCTGTGGTATTAGCAAGAATAATGGGGGTAGTATAGATATAATCTAATCTTGCATAACTTTTATGGGGATGGGTGTAAAAGGTGTACTCCTTAGTACCGATGTTATGTGCTCTCCAGGAGTCTACTAGCTGATGGTCCAGCAGTCCACTGGAGAGAGAGCGGGGAAAAGATTTGCAGGAGGGAGACAAGGAGGATCTATCAAGGTTAGGGTTAGCCACCATATTGAAGTCCCCTCCTATTATCATGTGTGGTGATTGAAAATGAGAAAGGCGGTCAAAGAGGGATTGAAAGAAAGAGGCAGGAGAGTCACTTGTGGCATAAATATTAGCAATAGTTAATTCTCTACTATGAATCAGACCCTTGATTATCACATATCTACTATCTTTGTCTTTAAAAACCTGTTTTACTTCCATTGGGAAGGAACTGTGCAAGAGTATGGCGGCCCCTCTGCTCTGCAAAGAGCAAAAAGTCTGAGGAAAGCTTCTGTGGAAAAATTTGGGGTGTGAGGAGTGCGCAAAATGTGTCTCCTGCAAGAGGAGAATTTGAGCTCCAAGCTGTTTATAGAAGGCAAAAGCTTTCCTCCTTTTTGTAGTGATCGAGTATATTAATATATACTGGGTGATATGATGTAGAGTGGGTATAATAATTATTTAGTAAGTACTCTTCCGCAGCAACCCAATTCTTCCAGAGAGATGCACTTTATTGACTTCCAACACAGAACAAAGTCCAAAGTCCACAGATGACAAAGAAATCCGACAGAGGAGATATAATTCAGAACCCCATGTCTTAGGTCCGAGTGTGCATACACAGACAAGCCTCACTCATACACAGACGAGCCTCACTCCCCCAAACCTATAGACTGAATGCCGTGTTATATTCACTAAATATTGAATGGCTGAGCAATTTGATTGGCCGTTTCAATTTAGGACTTTGATTAGCTTTAGTCTTTCAAACAGACAACAACCCCCAGCCGTGAACAGCCGTGAACCACCCCAATTTGCACTCCCGCATATCAACATCAACAAGTCTCCTTTAGATATATTAATTAGAAAAACAGAACACCCTTTTGAGCCCTTGGAATACCTACATTCCTGCATATCAACAAGCCCCCCCTGATAAATTAGCCCCACAGGAGGGAGCCTCTGCTAGGCCAACCCAAAACACTCCCTGATCCCATTGTTACCCCCTCAAGTCTAATTACCATCAATAAATATTTCTTCTATGGTCCTTTAAACAATGTACCCTTTGAAATGTTCAATTAGGTTAACAGCCCATACCTCACACCCCTAGGTAGACTTGCATGAGACTAACACATCAAAGGGTTTTCAGCTGTCCCCTTGCTATGTTAAAATTCAGTTGGACAATGCAACTGAATTTCTGGTCAGCATGGCACTCCAATACAATATTATACATAAATTGGCATATTACAACACTTTTAAGTGGGGAATTAAATCCCTTGATCTTGTGTGATATACACTTAATTACCATAGTGGTGGTTGTAGTAATCTATAGTCTGGAGACATTTAGTATCCAAGAGAAACCCGAGACAAGCACCTTGCATTTCAAGGACCAAAAAGAGGGCCGACATACTCGAGCACTGGAGGGCAGTAGGGTCAAACATATCATTAATGTAAGCTATAAAGGCTAACTGAGGCATGTAACTGTAAAATACATCTTCAACAGAGACTTGATGCAAAAGTAGTGTGACGGCTGACCAAAACCTAAAAAAAAAAGAAGGAAAAAAAAAGATGGAGAAAAAAAAAAAGGAAAAAAAACATAAGTCTGATAATAATGAAAGTGTCATCATAACTAGTAACTGGATCAGGTAACAGTAATAGACCTGACAAAAGGAAACACAACTCACAAGACTACTTGGTCTCGAACCCAGCCGGGAAGAAGTTCTGTACTATGTTGATCTAGGAGGAAGAGAAAAAAAAAACAAAAAGAGAACGTGCCTGCAGTAATGACACAACCAAAAATAAAAAAGAAGTCAGAGTCTGCAAGGCTGCGGCTGGGTGGGGTAAACATGTCGCGGCTCCAAGGGACCGACATCCGGGTCATTGCAAACTGGAATGGGGTGCAAGTTGCTGCAGTGTCATGTGGGTGTCATCTGTGCTGGGAAGATCAATGAAAGGGGTCCTCAAGTCTATCTCCGACATCATATCTGATTCTTCGTCTGTTTCTCCTGGTTGGAGGTGTCTGCCAGATGGGTGAAGGTCTTGGAGTAGAAGGGGGCCGACGAATGATATCAGGATCAAGAAGGCCCAATTTAACCAACAACTCTTAGCCTTCCAGGAGTGACGTAGCAGAATATGTGGTACCATTATGGGGAATTACAAGCTTGAAAGGGAAGCCCCATCTATAGCGAATGCGAGCAGCTTGAAGGGCAGAAGTAACCTCTTTCATGCCACGTCTCCTGTCCAGGGTGGCGGGGGAAATATCAGGATATATTTGAATGGTACGGTCGTCCAGAGTGATGCGTTGCTGATTGCGAGCAGCTCTGAGAATCTCCTCTTTGATTAAAAAGTCCTTCATGCAAAGAACCACGTCCCTGGGGGGTTTATCATCAGGAGGTTTAGGTCTGAGGGCTCTATGTATGCGGTCACAGGTGAAAGATCCGGCATCCGTGTCTGGGAGCAAAGATTTGAACAGGCGAATCATTGTGGGAATGAGATCTGTCACGGATTCTGGGATACCTCTTATGCGCAAATTGCTGCGTCTATTGCGGTTATCGAGGTCTTCTATTTGGGACTGCATCAATGAAAAGGCCGAGGCTAGGGATTCATGTTCTCTAGAGAGGTCACTGTAAGCAAGCACCAGCTCGTCATGTTTAGTTTCCAGTCTTTCAGTCCTGGAGCCTAAGGCCGCAATCTCCTGGGAGAGTGTGTGAGAGGTTTTGTGCAGCTCAGTCTGGAACTTAGTAGCCAGCCTAGCGTACATGGCCTCCAGGCTACTCTCCAGGTCTGTCTCGGTAAGGGAGGCTGTGTAGTCACGGCTAGGGTCCGGAGCGGATGCTTGGTCAGGGAGAAATCCTGGTGATGAGGCAGGAGACCAAGGTTTGCTTCTCCCTGCAGCGCAATTTTGAGACATGCTGCCGAGCTCACGTGTGCGGAGGTGATAGTGAGTTAGGGTGTGCTGAGACGATCCTCTGGGTTTCTTCTTTCTCCCAGGCATGCACCACGTCTAAGGGGCTCGAGGGGTGATAGAATTGCTGAGTAAAACGCTAATAATAGCCCTGCAAAAGCTGTTATCTTCCCGGGCTGGACGGAGCTACACCATCAGACATCTATCACGCTCGGCGCCGCGCATGGGCCCTCCTTCTTTATATCTTCTGTAGGCTGGGTATATATCTCAGTATCTGTCCTTATTCTGTATACATGGACTCTGCACAGTACCACTCATACAGCATGTATTTTGTCTATTTAGACTATGCATAGTACCACTTTTGCATCTGTAAGTGATTTTTTTTCTGTTCTTGTTTGCAAAGTTAAGTGCACTACATAATTTTTATGCCTGTTCAACATCTTTTGTACTGTGTGCATTGGTAAGTCCCTTTTTAAGGTCTTAAGCCACACCCTTCAAAAATTAGTTATACCCAGCTTTTGCTGTAGCATGTGCTTCAGTATAGGTACTTCTTCAAAGGAGGCTTCCATCCCAAGACCCTTATGCAGGCATGACTCAAGGGCTGATCAACCAAGACCATAAGAAAGGAGCGACAGGAGTTTGCTCTAGACAGGGACTTATCCAATAATAGGCCCAGTTACTCCAATCTGTGTTTTAGGTCCAGCAACAACTTCCAAAATTTGAATATTTATCTGAATCTCTGTAGAGTTTGCACTGGCAGTCAGGGCTTGGTAAAACTGGTCTTCTAAAGGACGATCATCCATGTAATCCACAATGTGAGTAGCCTGAGAACGGAGCAGAGCTAGGATGGGGAAGCCCCTCTTTGAAGACTGAGTGTCACTGGTTAAGTTTCGTTAAATTAGTAGACAATAAATTGGTAATGGTGTGTGCCCACAGCAAAATGCAGACAGAATTTATTAAGGGGAAAAATGAGGATGCACAAAGGCCAGAAGGTCCCTAGGAAGAAGGAAGCCCATATCAATTTCCATGTAGAAATTGGACAGGAACAAGTTGAGAGTTTTTGAGATCCACAAGTGAAAAGTTTTGTCAGATCCACAATGGGCCAAGTACCTCTTTTTACCTTTGGGACAGTGAACAGATTAGAGTGAAAAACCTTAATCTCTTCCCTGTTCATAACTGGGGTAATGATCCCCTGTTCCAAATCCCAGGTAAAGTGCTTGTGCTCTACAAAGTGGATGTGAATCTGTACACAGATTTGCATCCTCTTTGTAGAGCACGAGCACTTTACCTGGGATTTGGAACATTTATTGCTTCAAGGTTATTGATGTTTGCAACAAATTATCTGCATGGGACTTTTTAGCAACTTTTTTCAAAGTCGCATTCGTTGATAATGTGATATTTAATTAACAATTTTGGCACTTAGCACGGTAAATCCATCATTAAGACCTAGATCCTGTGTCTTGTACTGTACGATTAAGGCAAGCCATAGATGGTGCGAATTTCTTTCCTGCAACCAAAGACATTTGCACAATTCTCCCATCAGTACAGACAGTGCTGACAGGGGAATCCCCCCTACCGAGACATTGTCTTCTCCTAGCGGGGGACAGGGACAGCTGTTCCCAATGGGAGAAGACAGAGATTATCACTAGCGTATATAGCAGCTGCTAGCGATAACCGCCAGTAAATCTGGTGGCGATCGAAGGTGCAGTGTGTCAGTCTGACACACCGCAACTCTGATCGTGGTATGAAGCCTCTGACAGAGGTTTCATACCACATGATCAGCTGTGAACAATCACAGCTGATCATCGTGTGAACCAGGAAGTGCCAGTAAACGTCTTTCCTCGGTTCACGCAGATAGGGAGAGCCGAACAGTGGCAGAGGGGGGGTCTGTGCTGATAATCAGCTGCCATTCAATGCCCATCACCTGCCAGCTTGTTTCTATAAAGCCTGTCAGTGCCCATAAAAGTGCAGATCAGTGCCCACAACCAGGGTCGGGACAAGGGGTGGGAAAGAGGAAGGGCTGCCCTGGGCACTGTGGTATTATGTGAGGTGGGAGGCACCACAAGGAGATTAGGGGGGTTGCTATGAGTGGTGATTTAGGGGGATCATCACCTTTGTAGGGAAAGGGGGTGGGGGAATAACGATTTATGGTAGGAGAGGGGGATTTGGGGGGGATTTGTGCTGGGAGGTGGGATTTGAAGTGTTCTAGGAGGAGAGATTTTAGTGGTATAGGGTTTGTGCTAGAAGGGGTGATTTTTTTTTGTTCAGGGGGGGGGGGGGATTTGAGCTGGGTGCCCCTGGATGATGTGACTCTATCACGAAACGCCGCGTAGTGCAGAGCGACGTGTTCTTGTCACCTCCCATTGCTGCTGTTGTTTCCAGTAGGACGGGCTGTCTGTGAGCTTCCCGCCAGGGCTCCAGACTACACTACATGCCTACTATTGTCTACTAACATGTGAGTTTAACTTTTTACTTATCCAATAAAGTCAATGATTTTACACTATATGGAGCCTTTTTTTGCCTTCTATGACCATATCTGCAATGCTGTGGGCTGATGTCTGAGTACCTGTCAGTGTGAACATCTTTAGCCTGACCCTGCAGTCTTCGATGTCCCATCTCAGTATAAGGTCTCTGATCCAGTGGTCGTGGTTCGAAGCAGTATTAACAAACAACTTTCTGTAACGGGGGATCATGAGTTTCTGGTAAGGGGCCAGTCTGATTTCACGGTGGTGGAGCAAGCACGCTTTTTTCTTCTCACAGCAAGAATTTATGTTTTTTGGAACTTTTTTAAGATACTTTCATATCACTTGGGTGATTTATTTTTTATACATGGACTTTTTATTATCACTTTGAACATTTTATTTTTGGATTGATTATTCATTTGACATGTGTTTTGTATATTATGTATACACTAAAGGGGAACTCTTCACTTAGTTCTAAATATTTGGTTTGGTGATGATGTGTATGATCACCAATCTGTTTTAGCGTGATTCAACCCCCCTTTTTTTCTTATTTAATTTCACTGTGTTTGTGTTACATAGATGAATCGCGGCTATAATTGTTATTGTTTATGTATTTCACTGTAGCGCAGTTATTCCCCTCATTTTTCTTAGAACCGTAAAGCGAACAGGAAGGAAGTTATATGAATTTTGATACAACACAATTCCATTTACTGTTGCGGTACACCGTTCGACATGAACAGAAACAAACAAGGATCGTATCATTTGATATGATCAAAAATATGTATAATACCGTTTGACGTGAAGATTCAACGAAGCAGCTAAAAACATACGATCGCCGCGAGCAGATATTTACGGTCAAATGCTCCACCCATAGGCTATAGAAGAATTCTAATGTTGTTTGACTAGTAATAATAAATAATAATTATAATTATTACTAGTCAAACAACATTAGAATTCTACTATAGCTTGTGGGCGGAGCATGCGACCGGAAATGAATGATCGCGGCGTCGTACAGCTTAGCTGCTTCGTCGAATCTTCTTAGAACATCTGACAGACACCATAAGCCTTCAATTGACAGTTTTGACCTTAATTAATTCGGATTTTTGTACAAAAGCATTTTTTAAATAAATAAAAACTAATTTCGGGAGTAACTAAATAAATGTATTTTTTGGACGAAACCGAAATTCCGAAACAAAATATTTCAGTGTGCACAGGAACGCCCCCAGCTTGTGCCGCAGGGCTCTGACGTGACCGGAAGGCCTGTGACACATCTGCCCACTTGTTCTGTGGGAACAGAAAATTGTTCGCTTTTACATACTATTGTTAGATTAGCCAGTGTGTGTGTGAGAACATTTATCTTTGTGCACTTAAAATATACTTTTGGCTCAAAAACTTTAGTTTTAATTAATTCCTAAATACCTACTAAGGATATAACCCCACTTTGTGTGCACCTTTGCAAACCCAGATATAACCTTGTAAAAGTAGCAGTGACATCATCACTGTGCTGTACATAGGCTGCACAGAGAGCAGAGCTGTGGGTGGGGCCCAGCTGGCCCCACCCATTACGGACCACCTGCAGACAACCACAGGAGGAAGGCAGAAACAAGTCTGGTCATCCTTCAAAAGGAGAGAGACCATCAGTGACCGGTCTTTAATAGAGGAAGCTCCTGCAAAGTGGAAAAGTACAAAGGTTGTTTTATGCTGTAATTTGCCATTGTTAATTCAATACAGTGATCACTGCACAGATCTGGAAGAAATACACAAAGTATACTAAGATTCAAGTACAAATGTAATATTGAATAGATATTGTGAAAGTGCATATGCATTCATTCTGTGCAAATTGGGTAAAAACAAAACAAAAACAATGTTATTAGGCTATTTCCTGTGCTGGTCATATGTTTTGAATCAATTTTACATGAAAAATATCACATTTGACCACTAGATGGTGCCAAGTATCTTAGGAAATTCCTTTAATATTTACTATAATTTAGTGGCTAAATGCATTACATCGACACGCTTATTTTGACAAACTTCTTCGCATGTGAATCACGATCAAGATCTTGGTCCTTACAATAGCTTAAAGTGGAAGTTAACTTTCATGCATGACTTTTACCTATAGGTAAGCCTATAATCAGGTTACCTATAGGTAATGTAAATATCCCCTAAACGTGTGCCGTTTAGGAGATATTTACTGTACATTCAGGCAGTGACATCACTGGTACAAGCGCTCTGAAGGAACGGCCACCCATGCTGTGACTGGCACTCTGTGGTTTCGGCCAGTCACAGGGCCGGAATCCGTGAACCTGGAAGTAAGACGTGTGAAGATGGAAGCAGCCTCCAGATCTCACATCTCGGCGCAAGAGGACTTCGTTTTAAGGTAAGTTTAACATTATGTGCTAGTATACTTCACACATCTTCACATTATGCCTTAACCTTGCAGGATATAAAAAAAAAACATCCAGAGGTTTACAACCATTTTAAAGCAGAAATTAACCCATCGATTTAACAGTTTCAAAAAACAGTAACATTCCCGACACGTGTGTTCTCTACCAGACCGTCAAACCATCCAATGGTTGGTGTCATAACTGATCACATGTGTAGCACCATGTCAGTTGAAGATCAAACAGAAGCTAAGATAGCAGTTTCCTTGGCTGAAAAAGATGTTCTTTTATACCCAGAGTCCTGTTCACTAAGGGAACTGTGGACCAGCACTAATAGAAGATCAGTGCTTTATTGACATTTTAGAAGATTTCTTACAGACTGATGTATATGTTTACTTGCTAAGTCAGGAAAGATAGTGCGTGCATGTGAATGTATGCATACTCACATTTCCCTGCATGGTATTATTGTTTTCCTGTAACTGTAAGTGATCTGTATGCATGCAATTATTTAGTAAAAGCGCAATAACATTCTACCAGTCCTGTTTCTTTGGCTTTATTGCAAGAGTTAAGACAATTTGTCATGTTGTCACATGACTGCTGAGAAGGATATATGACAAATGTCCACATTACAGTCATCTTACCCAAATAATGATACAGAAATAATTTTGAACTTGAGAAGGACAAAGTTTCAGCTTTATTTTTTAATGCTATTAAAATTCACAATCGCCTGAATGTCTGTCCTTACCTTGAGTGCTGGACCAACAAACAACTAACCCAACAACCCAGCTAAGGGGGAACTTCACTCTCCCAACCAACATTGATGATCTGTAATCCTTATGCTGCTAGCATTAGTAAATAGATACAAAGGTATATTATATTTCTTTTTACGTTTCTTCAGTTACTTCCTGGTTTCCATGCCTAGGCAAATTATGTCATACATCACAGGAGTCTTCAGGAAAGGAATTGGGGAAGAGGGGTTTTCTCAGCTAAGCACACCCAACTAAGATAAGGGCAGATGAATTTCAGGAAGTAAATGCTACATGATTCCTTTGCCCTTACTCAAGATGGTCACCACCAGAAATGCTAGGGGGGTGTTTTTCAAAGGGATTTCTCAGCAAAATAAAGCATGGAGACATGGGTGGCTGGATGAATTTGCTTAGAATATTAAACATGAATTAAATAGCGTTTTTTTTTTTGTGGTGCTCAGATGCAGTGTAACTTCACTTTAAGGGATAAACCATGAACGACCAACCAAATGCTAGCAAGGTACCAACCACTAATAAAGCTGTGACTGTCTGTACCCCAAACTTTGTTAAATAAAGCCCCAAGCCCACCCTCACACAACTTCATCCAATTAAGCTAGTGTGTAAATCAAAACATTTGTAAAGCCCAAGTGCAGGCAAAAACAAAAATAGAAGAATCAGCACAAGTGAAGTAATATCACTAGTGAAAGAGTCTTGACTGCTGGGAGCATGGTGCTTTAAGTGGCTTTGCATATTTATCATGTTAAAGCCTAAGTGCAGCTAAGAACAATACAAAAATCAGCACAAAGGACAAAACTTACAGTTAGTATGATGTGTCCCTTGTGCTGATTCTTCTTCTTTTAGGGGGAAACTCCAACCCCCACCCACAGGGTAGCCATCTGACATTTTGGGGCCCCTTACACAGCTTGAGGCCTGGGCGCCCCCCCCCCGACCTGACAATCAACATTCCCCAGGGCCCCCCAGTGGCTGTCCCACCAAGTCCCATCCCATGTCCTGCCCCTCCTTCCCACATCCTCCTCTTCCATCCCATCTCCCGCACACCATGTCCTCCTCCTCCAATCCCATCTCCCCATCCCACATCCTCCTCCTCCTCCATCCTATCTCCTCCATCCCATTCCTCCTTCTGCAGTCTCATCTTCTGCATCCCATGTCCTCTTCTGCCTCCTTCCTATTACCTCCATCCCATGTCCTCCTCCATCCCATCTCCTCATCCTCCAGGTCCATTTCCTCTATCCGATGTCCTCCTCCTCCAGTCCCATTTTCTCCATCCCATGTCTTCCTCCTCCATCCCATGTCCTCCCCTCCAGGAGGATAATTCTGCACAGACTCAATGAACAAACACAATTAGCAGTGTATGAACACAGTGTCATATCTCAGGATCACACTACAGACTTTCAGAAACCTGTCATTTTCAAGTATAACTAAATCCAGATTTTTATCTAAGTTTTGGAGTAGTGAGTAGTGAAGGGTTAAAACCTCCTCCCCCTTTCTTATTGACAACTCAATTTTTTTTTCCTTTGGGTCACCAGGGCAAAGAGCTCCCTGTGCCAGTGACCCCTTATGAAAATCCAAAACTTTGAGTTGTCCCCAGAGCAGGAAAAGAGAGTAATCTTCCAATGGGGACTCCAGTTCTGGTGACAACTGACTCCGAGGGCATCTGTCCGCAGATCCCCTGCTGAGCTGAGCGGAGCGGTTGACTGACAGGTCTGTGTTTGCTCATGCTTTCCATTTACACCCAACTTCCCTTTGATCCGGCCGGATGGAGAGGAACGGATGCCCTTTTTTTTGCCAGATCGTATTGGAGGTAGGCGGCTGTAAATGGACACAATCCCATTCACATCTGCCACTCCATAGAGGAGAATAGAGGGTGCGATCAGGACTGCCTGAAAAACAGACAGGCGGACCTGATCGGATCCATCATGTGAAATGGGGCCTAAAAAAACAATCCACATTGATTGCTTTTCGGAGCATTGGTTAATTTAGTGAACCTGGACTAATAACAGTCACTGTAATGCTACCCATATTGCTGTCCTTTTAACATGGTGACATAATCTGACAACTATGTTACACATGTGTAAAGTTACTTTCACTCTGTTAAAAGGACAGCAATAGGGCTGGCAATACAGTACAATACACTGTTATTAACAGGGGGAGGGGGCGGGGGGGGGGGCATAGGATATGAACTGTACATTCTAACAGCTTCAGGGAAACACTCTATTTTTTTATCCTCTCTTACCTCGATCTCTGCAGCGGATTAATTCTGTCCCAACAACACAGAAAGCACGAGGCTCTGCAGTGATGGACAGTGCACCCTGTGTACCCATTGGCTAAGGAGGCAATGGGTGGTAGAGCGGCCTGCCTCCTGCTGCCTCCCCAACCAATGGGTAGCTAAAATTGTCTTAAGTCCCTCCCCCATAACACCTCCCGAGTCCCAGCCCTGCCAGCTAGCTTACTATGCTATGCAGCACAGTGGTGTAGTGGGTAGCACTTTCGCCTAGCAGTAAAAAGGGTCGCTGGTTCGAATCCCAACCACGACACTACCTACCTGGAGTTTGCATGTTCTCCCTGTGCCTGTGTGGGTTTCCTCCGGGTACTCCGGTTTCCTCCCACACTCCAAAGACATGCTGGTAGGATAATTGGATCCTGTCTAAATTGTCCCTAGTATGTATGAATGTGAGTTAGGGACCTTAGATTGTAAGCTCCTTAAAGCACTGCATAAATTGATGGCACTATATAAGTACCTGAAATACCCCGGATGGGGTGGGTGATACCAAAGACAGGATTAGCAGACTCCAGCGTGTCTCCTCTGGCTCCTCTCTCTTGCATACTTGCTGGTCACCAGGGCCCGGGCCCCCTCAAGACGCTCAGGCCCTCTTGATGAAAGCCCTTTAGATGTATTAACCCCCGTAGCACCAAAAGATTATGATGGCCGGGGTTGGTGAGGGGATGGAGGTGCAGGACTGAGTGGGTTACTACTAAAGGAAGAAGAATGAATACAAGGAACACATCATACTAAATGTAGGTTATGTCCCTTGTGCTGATTTTTCTATTTTATATCTTTATTGCATTTAGGCTTTAAAATGCTAAATCTGCAGAGCCACTAAAGGGGCCATGCTCCCACAATCCATGCACTCTTCCACTAGTGCTCAAAGAGCTGTCATTCACTGAATCAAAAATGCAAACATTTAACCCAAGGTGGAAGTGGTTTCCTAGCGTCTAGAACAAAAGAATATAAGACATTGGAATCTTCTTGCAATACTTTATATTATAGGTCAAGCAGAGTGTCTGTATGTTGGGAGGAATCTGTCAGATCTTCAGGTCTCTCTTCTGACACATCCAGTTGTGTTTGGATTCACATTTATCATAATAATATGCGGGTCGTACATACATTAGTACACAGTCTCTTGAGTATTTTGTTGATATCTGAAGTCTGGATAATAAATAATAATGAGAAGTTATGAGGATCTATTGTTTTCTGGATGAACAACCTTCATATTCTCAGTGTAGATGAAGAGTCACTTACAGGCCAGTATTATAGAGCCGACCGTCCACCCATCTCCATCCATCTCCATCTCTGTACAGACCAATCCAGAACACTTGATATGATAGCCAGAATACTTGATATGATAGCCCTAAACTTCTGGGAGAAGAGAACATCATCTGTCACCATCCATCCACAGACATCGGACACACACATTAGATAGAAGTCTGAAGATCTGTCTATTCCATTTCTACAAAAGCTTTATTGTCAAAGGCGTGGGCACACCCTAATCACTATATATGTGGTGCCGATTCCCCCTACTGCCCAGCCCCCCCACATCTTGTTGGCCCCCCCGCTCCGTAGTGTTGTTGTCTTCCCTCCTCTCCCCAGGGTTACTGTGGGGGATGTTTCAGGATGGAGAGTGGAAAAAAGGGCTAGTATATTCAGTATGTAATTTACCGGCCTCTTCCTTTTCTAAATGAACACGGTGAATACACTCACTCACTGTGTCCATTCATAACTGAAGTGTAGTAAACTGTGTTTACTACGTTTTAGTTTGTGAATGAATAATAAGCAGCTCAGCACAGAGTACTTCCCATTCATTCACTGTCCTGTGCAGCTGAGGCTACAGAGAAAGGCATGTGTGTTTGAGCTTTGGGGTGCACACCCTAATGCAATGGGCTGCGCACACCTATGGTGTTTACTATGCTTCAGTTTGTGAATGAACAGAAATCTGCTCAGCACACAGCACTATCCCATTCATTCACTGCCCAGTGCAGCTGGGAGCTTTGGGGTGCACACCCTAATGCAATGGGCTGCGCACATCCACAGTATGTCTATTGTGGACAAATATCACCAGAAAAAAAGATCCACAAATTATATTTCTTGTCAGTTTCCCCCTCTACGGGTCTGATAAGGTGTCCTGTCCACTACTCCAACCACCACCACTGTGTATCTGCAGTTCTACTGTCCTTCCTGTGGGCCCAGAACCAGAATGGTGGGGGGTCTATGTGTAGACTGGAGGGATTTCAGTACACATACACCGCCTGACCCCAGCTCACAAGGATTTTGTTACTTCCAGTATCCGGCTGTCCTTTCTCCGGTTTGCTCTGGCAGTAGAAGAAGCTGGTGAAGCATGGTCTGTTGTGTTCATCAGCTTCAGTGGGGTCCATTCATTGGGGGCTCCTTCACTTTTAGCTATAATCCATCCACACATGTACCAACAGTAAGCAAAAGGACATTTTTAATTTTCTGCTCAGAACAACCACTCCCCCTACTGGCTGTTTTACTACAATGGTTGGTAAGGAGGTAGGTAAAAGAGTTTTACTGTAAATAAAATGTACGAATTTTGTAATTTGTTCTGTTTAAAATTATACTAAAATAATGTTTCTGGTACAAAGCAAGTCAAAGTTATGTGCAAATTTTAAAAAAAATGGATTTAAACATGTTTTTATTTTATTATTATTAGACAATTTAAAAAAAAAAAAAAACAAACAGAACAAATGAAAATGAAAAAAAAAAATATTAATAGAAAAAAAAAATCTAATTTAAAGAAAAAATCCACAAAAAATAACAGCTAAAAGGAGAAGGGGGGATAAGTCATTTATACCAGAATTTACAAAAGGGTTAATATGTACTTAAATGGCAATAAATTCAATAATTATTTTTTACTAAGTAAGATTTCTTCAGCTGATCTCATATGTAAATCAAGGTCCACATATTTGATCTAAGCATGAATGAAATACATTGTTACATTGTATTTACTAATTGACATTGCAGGCCTTTTACAAGTGTAATTTTATACAGTGGCTGCATTTTGATAGGCGTTCCTGCTGTGCAATACAAAGCAAAAATAATTAGCAATAATGGCAGCATGTGTTGGGAAGCTACAGTAGATGTAAGAGATGTATCCGAAAAACTTTGTTGAAGTTTTTTAGGATGTATGCCTTAAAATGTAACTCTGCTTTCATGGGAAAAAATAGCAAATACGAAAAATAAAATAATATAGTGTATACAGTTGCTACACAAGTCATATTGCAATTCAATTTTATTAAAATTCCCTTTCTTTTTCAATCTGCAGCTGCTGTAATTATCTGTCAAATGCAATCTGGTAACCGGAAGGTGATCTATACACAGTTGGTGTCTATGGAACACCCCCAGTAATGTAATTTCCTGCTTGTGTGATTGGCTGACTGATTTTCCAGAAGTCTATGATACAAATCGGATTTTAGGCATCCCCTGCAAGAAAATGTCAGTGTTGGAGTGATGCCTCTATGGAGTTAAACATATCTAAAGGGATCTAAAACATAAATAAAGTGCAGCGCAACCACCTACCACCACCTAATTTTCCAATATATATATATATACAGTATCTCACAAAAGTGAGTACACCCCTCACATTTTTGTAAATATTTTATTATATCTTTTCATATGACAACACTGAAGAAATGACACTTTGCTACAATGTAAAGTAGTGAGTGTACAGCTTGTATAACAGTGTAAATTTGCTGTCCCCTCAAAATAACTCAACACACAGCCATTAATGTCTAAACCGCTGGCAACAAAAGTGAGTACACCCCTAAAAGAAAATGTCCAAATTGGGCCCAAAGCAGGGTCGATCCCAGGCGGGTGCTCGGGGTGCAGTGCACCCGGGCGCCACAGAGGTGGGGGCACTGAAGTGCCAGAGTGCTCCCCTCCCTCCTCCTCTCCTCTTCGTAGGCGGCTCTCTCTGCCGGTCGCCGCCACTGTGTTTTCTGCTGAAGCCCACCCCCCCTCCCTCCTCCTGTCAGTGGAGGAGAGGGAAACAGTCGGCGATCGGAGTGGCTGTCTCTGTGTGCAGAGAGACCAGCCGCGGCCGCGCAGTGACGTCACTGGGAGGGGCAGTCCGTGGCCGAGCCCGAGCTTCTTGTATCATGTCTGCAGTCTCTGACCATCTCCTGTAGTATGTCTGCAGTCTCTAACCTTCTTTTGTACTATGTCTGCAGTCTCTGACCATCTCCTGTACCATGTCTGCAGTCTCTGATCATCTCCTATATTATGTCTGTAGTCTCTGACCATCTCCTGTACTATGTCTGCAGTCTCAGATCATCTCCTGTACTATGTCTGCAGTCTCTGATCATCTCCTGTATTATGTCTGCAGTCTCTGACCATCTCCTGTACTATGTCTGCAGTCTCTGACCATCTCCTGTACCATGTCTACAGTCTCTGACCATCTTCTGTTTTATGTCTGCAGTCTCTGATCATCTCCAGTACTATGTCTGGGGGCTCTTTCTAACAGGCTCTGTAACAGAAGCCCTCTCTGTGTGCATCAGAGAGACTCCCCTCCAGGTCCCATTAGTGTACGCTCTTCCCATATTTTCTTTATTGTTAAAAGATCATGGGAGGATCCCAAGGTAACAAAGGCTTCTTAGGGGAGCATCTCTGTGTTTGGGTCGTTGCCATAGAAACATTTGTAAAGGGGAGGAGTTGGTAAGATGACCACGCCCACGTGGGGGCGCCAGAAATATTTCTGCACCCAGGCGTCTGTGACCCTGGGATCGGCCCTGGCCAAAGTGTCAATATTTTGTGTGGCCACCATTATTTTCCAGCACTGCCTTAACCCTCTTGCGCATGGAATTCACCAGAGCTTCACAGGTGCCACTAGAGTCCTCTTCCACTCCTCCATGACGACATTATGGAGCTGGTGGAAGTTAGAGACCTTTCGCTCCTCCACCTTCCATTTGAGGATGCCCCACAGATGCTCAATAGGGTTTAGGTCTGGAGACATGCTTGGCCAGTCCATCACCTTTACCCTCAGCTTCTTTAGCAAGGCAGTGGTCGTCTTGCAGGTGTGTTTGGGGTCGTTATCATGTTGGAATACTGCCCTGCGGCCCAGTCTCTGAAGGGAGGGGATCATGCTCTGCTTCAGTATGTCACAGTACATGTTGACATTCAGGGTTCCCTCAATGAACTGTAGCTCCCCAGTGCCGGCAGCACTCATGCATCCCCAGAACATGACACTCCCACCACCATGCTTGACTGTAGGCAAGACACGCTTGTCTCTCTATTCTTCACCTGGTTGCTGCCACACACGCTTGACACCATCTGAACCAAATAAGTTTATCTTGGTCTCATCAGACCACAGGACATGGTTCCAGTAGTCCATGTCCTTAGTCTGCTTGTCTTCAGCAAAGTGTATGCGGCTTTCTTGTGCATCATCTTTAGAAGAGGCTTTTTTCTGGGACTAATTATGTGAAGGTCTTGCGAGCCAAAGATGGATTGATGCCTCCATGAGGTGAAACAAATATAGATAAGCTGCAAACACTAACCACGTTTCATTTCGTGCATAAACCAAAAAGATATAAATAATTGTGTCTGCGCTAAAAAATATAAAAATCCCAATAGCTGGGAGGTGCATATGTCATATAAAACTATGCTACAAAAATTCAATATATTAAAACTAAAAAAGTGCTAGTAATATATAAAATGAATATAATCCTTATATGAAGGTATCCCATACAGTGCAACATGCAAAAAAAGAAACAATATAAGTATGTGATTATAAATATAAGATCAAAGTGCAAAATCAAGTGTCCACATCCAAAAAGTTCAATTAATTGATAACAAGACGTAAAGTGCAAGTAAATAGTGAAAATAAATCACCGCTCAGGAGAACTTGCTTTCAGGTGTGTGTTAGTGAATCCTTCAGAGGAGAGGAGTCCCAGGTGCTGGCTAAATGCAAATTGAAGCAGCGGATAAAGTTGAAAACATCTTCTTTATTGTAAAACTTGGATAATAAAAAACAGGACAATCAGGCGGGTGGTACAGACACAGCTGACGCGTTTCACGCTCTAGTTCGAGCGCTTACTCATAGCATAGCCTTACTCTGCACCCCAAAAAGTGTCACTTGGGGTCAGATTTGTCCGCCACAATGTCGCAGTCCCGCTTAAAATCACAGATCACCGCCATTACCAGTAAAAACAATAAAAATAAATGAAAGTCCATAAATCTAACCCATAGTTTGTAGACACGGTAACTTTTGCGCAAAACAATCAATATACGCTTATTGCATTTTTTGTTTTTTTTACCAAAATGTGTATGTAGAAGAATACATATTGGCCTAAACTGATGAATACATTTATTTTTATTTTTTTGGATATGTATTATAGCAGAAAATAAAAAAAATATATATTTTTTAAAAAAAATTGTCAGCCTTTTTTTGTTTATAAAAAATTATAAAAATTTGTTGTGCTATAGATCTTTAGTATCAGTTCCCAGCAGAATATTGAAGGAAGTCAAAAACAAGATATATATGGTAAGTGTGCAGCGCTTTAAATCCCAAAAGGACAACCCAGGAACAAAAGTTCAATAGTAGTTCAATCTGCGATAGACAGGGAATATGGAGACCCGTCACCAGCACCCGACAATACAGCCGCTTACCCCATGTGGTGGACCCTCCATCACATAGGTCACATCAGCTTATATAAATTTAGTGATGTATACTATATTACCAAAAGTATTGGGACGCCAGTCTAATGCCCTGTACACACGATAGGATTTTCCGACAGAAAATGTGTGATAGGACCTTGTTGTCGGAAATTCCGACCGTGTGTGGGCTCCATCACACATTTTCAATAGGAATTTCCGACACATAAAGTTTCAGAGCTGGCTATAAAATTTTCCGACAACAAAATCCGTTGTCGGAAATTCCGATCGTGTGTACACAATTCCGACGCACAAAGTGCCACGCATGCTCAGAATCAAGCAGAACTGCAGGACTGGCTATTGAATTACATTTTTCTCGGCTCCTCGTATGTGTTGTACGCCACCGCGTTCTTGACGTTCGGAATTTCCGACCAACTTTGTGTGACCCTGTGTATGCAAGACAAGTTTAAGCCAACATCCGTCGGAAAAAATGCCATGGATTTTGCTGTCGGAAAATCCTATCGTGTCTACAGGGCATTAGTCTGTAGGGTTCAATATTGAGTTGGCCCACCCTTTGCAGCTATAACAGCTTCAACTCTTCTGGGAAGGCTGTCCACAAGGTTTAGGAGTGTGTCTATGGGAATGTTTGACCATTCTTCCAGAAGAGCATTTGTGAGGTCAGGTACTGATGTTGGATGAGGAGGCCTGGCTCGCATTCTCCGCTCTAATTCATAGAGAATAGTCTATATCCGAGGTCATAAATAGGGGATCCAAACAGCAGAGCAGGACGGAGAGCTTGCATGTATTACACACGCTATCACAAGCATGAGACTTTAGGCTTGGCTGGCTTAAATCAGTTTACATCTCCGCCCAGAGACTGGCCACATTAATCACCTTACAGGCGGACAGACAGACAGGGATACATCGTAGCCAAAACCAGGATGCTGAAATGAGACCAGCAGCAGTCAAAGAACAGGAGTGTTTACACACTCCTGACAGTTCTCTAGCTGTGCTGAGGTGAGGGTTCACATATACTTTAATAAACATCTAATACATGAGAAAGAATTCCCAGAGCACTATGGGTTAGCTAGAGACAGTGCTACTAATGTAGCTTGCTGTAAGGTAAGCTGTCTCTCTATGAAACCTTGGATGAGGGGAGTCACTGCTCTGATTTATTCACTTGTGTGTTAATTTTAGCTGAAGCTATTATGCTCTGTAAACAACATATGTTTTACAATATATGGCAAAAAAACAGGGGTAAATATGTATCAAGGAGCCCAAAGCTCTACCTACTGACTGGATAAAATGCTACAGCATTTTCATATGCAATATTTCATATTTCCCTGACTAAAAAATGTAATCTTTAAACTTTAATTCTGTCCATAAGAAAGAAAGAATGTACACAGCTCTTATGTATTCCAATCCAAAGATAATTTTACTTTTTGCACCTCATCCCTTCAATACATTTTAGGTAACTTTGTGCAATTCATATAGTGAATGCTTTTGTATAAATCCATAAATGTGAAGTGCGTTGTACATCTCACATTATCCCTCATTTTTTTATTTACTAGAAGGCTCTAATTCTAAGCCAGTGTTTCTCAACTCCAGTCCACAAGACGCCCCAACAGGTCATGTTTTCAGGATTTCCCTCAGATGAAACGGCTGTGGTAATTATTAAGGCAGTGAAACTGATCGAATCACCTGTGCAAAATAATGGTAAGCCTGAAAACATGACCTGTTGGGGCGCCTTGAGGACTGGAGTTGAGAAACACTGTTCTAAGCTGATAGTGTTCCCTGAGAAAGCCCAGTTTTAGGGCGAAACATGTCTACACAAATGCCGCTATGAATACAAGAACTGTACTATATGGTTCATACCTGTATATAGATTTATGTGGATATACTATTTTAGCCTATTGTTAAATAGATAAATAAATATTGATCTTTTAAAGAATTTATGTTCAGTTTTGTGTCGCACCTAAAAAATCCCATGGAAATCTGCTATTGCTTTCTACTCTAAGTAAGGGATGTGGTGCTATAATCAAATGATAATCCATCCACAATAAATTTCTCTCCATTGTGCCTCATTATTCCTTTTCTTGATTTTTCCAAGTTAATTTTCATTTTGGAAAAGATTCTTTCATATGAAGGCAATGCAAGACAATATCCTAGGCTGTATCTAATGAAAATAACCTTACCTGCAGATGACTGGGTGAGGTTCATTCTTAGCTGGCTGTTCTCATTTTCCAAAGAATGACCTTTATAAACTGGAAGACACAAAGACAGGAGACATAAGGAGGAGGAATGAAAAGCTTAGGGCTCATTTACACTTGCTTCAACTTCAACACACATTGAAACGCCTACCACTTCAACATGTTTTTGTGATGTGTTTTTGATGCCTCAATGATATTTTTGAAGCTTTAATGAAGATTGGCAAATGTCATGTGTGTGTGTGTTGAGTTTCTACTTGTTTTAAAGGGGCTCAGTAGAACTCCCAGCTCAGTAGTACTCCCAGTTATCAGATTCCCAGCTCAGTAGTAACCCCTATCTCTGCTGATCTCCCATTCATTAGTAAACCCCAGCTCTGCTGGTCCCCCACTAAGTAGTAACCCCCAGCTCTGCTGATCCTTCTCTGGTCCCTGCTCACCTCCTGCTATATTCCTCCTAAGCTGTGCAGAACGTGTGACATTGCTAGTTTCTCCTGCTCCTGTCCCCCAGCTCTGCTGATCCTTTGCTGCTCAGTCCTCTCTGTCTCTGGTCCCTGCTTACCTTCTGCTATAGTGTTCCCATGTTGCACACCATGTGTGCCATCTGCTCTGTTCTGGTCCGGACCCTGCTCACCTTCCTGCTGCTCCACACCGGATGTGACATTTACACCAGACATTCCCAGAATATATATACACATGAACCAGAATTGGTACAGACGATCGAAATTTCCGATCTAAACCTTTTCCAACCGAAAAATTGAGAACCTGCTCCCAATCTTTTACTGGCGTGAATTCGGCCAGCAAAAGTCCGATGGAGCATACACACGGTTGCGTTTTTCGACCAAAAGCTCTCATCTGCCTTTTGCTGGCCGAATTTCCGATCGTGTGTACGGGGCATAACACTCTAAAATCTCATGGAAAGCCTTCACAGAAGAATGGAGGCTGTTATATCCATGAAGTTTGTGTCTGGATAAAATACTACATCATTTTCATATGCAATATTTCTTATTTTCCTGACTAAAAAATTAAAAAAATCTTCATATTGTTAGTACTGTCATAATAAAAGCATAAAAATGTACAAAACTACTATACTATACATTCCATTTAAATGATTAGGGTACTTTTTGGCACCTTATCTTACCATTTTTGTGCAGTACATATAGTGAATGCCTTTATATAAATACATCCAAGTGAAGTGCAATGTAAATCTCACATTGTTCCTCATTAGTTCTAGATCAGATTGGTCAAAGTGGATTTTATTTTTGGGAAAAAACCTCCATATGGAGTGAATGGCAGGTCTGATAATCTCCTAGACTGTAGCTATAAAAAAATAAAAAAAACCTGTAGATGACTGGGTGAGAATCATCCTTAGCTGCCTGGTCTCATTTTCCAAAGACTGACCTTTATAAACTGGAAGACACAAAAACAGGAGACATAATAGGAAGAATGAAGCTCTTACATGTTAGGTCATCATTTATCACAGTGTCCTTTCAACAACCAATCAGATTCTGCATTTTTTTTAGACTTTTCGATAAATTAGGTCCAGAGACTTTTCCTTCTTATGGATTGTGTCCACCATACTGTATAACTTACCCAGTGCTTCAATGATGCGGATGAGGATGATATTGGATCCAACAAGGAGGGTTATAATGGCCCCTTTCCAAGAAGGCCACCAGAGGTTCTTGCCACTGATATCTGTAGAGATTATCAATAAATCATTCATTAATCATAATATTTCAGTATGGATAAAATCCTTCCTACTTTATATTTCTAGAACTCAGTAGAGTGGAGGAATAACGTTCAGTGGTCTGCTTCTTATCAGGTGAAGAGACGGGAGCCAATCCTATCCTACTTTATAGAGGAGGAAGTCATGTCACTGTGTTGTAACTTCCTCCTCTACAGAATTACACATCCAGGAAGTAGAGCTGTGGAACTTCCTGACCACAAGCCAATCACATGTTCATAAGTAACAAGTCCTCCATCTCCATTAAAGAGTATCTAAATATAAAAACAAACATGTAATATATTGCAGCTTGCCAGTCCTTAGCAATAGCTTTCATTTTTCAAGCTAAGAACATTTTCAGCAAATACAGAAAATACCTGTTAATCTTGCCAGAAATACAGTGTCTTTTCCACTTCCTGTGAACTGAGAAGAAGAAAGCATAAACAATGGTATCCCTCTTTTGTAAACCAATAGTCCCATCAATCCACAAATTAACTGAGATGAACAAAGTCAGACATCCCAATGTTGAGGGCATGTGGCCTGGTACGGTTCAGGAGGGGGGGGCTCTCTTGTCCCCCCTATTTTCCTGCGGCCTGCCAGGTTGCGTGCTCGGATAAGGGTCTGGTATGGATTTTTGGTGGGATCCCACGCCATTTTTTTTTATTTTGGCGCAGGGTTCCCCTTAAAATCCATACCAGACCTGAAGGGTGTGGTATGGATTTTGAGGGGGACCCCCACGCCATTTTTTTTTTGGTTGGGGGTTCCCCTGTGGGGAATTCCCATGCCGTTTTTATCAATGAACTTTTATGTGTATTGTCAGACCGGCAATTCATTAATAGCCGCAAGTAGTTTTAAATTACTTTTTTTCCTTTGAAATGTCATTTTGCTGTCACACTGTTCTAAACACGGGAAACATGCACCCCTTTACAGGCATACTATAGACACCCCCCCAGCTACGAAATTTAAAGGAATATTACAATTTTATTGTTTCACTTTAAGCATTATTAAAATCACTGCTCCCGAAAAAACGGACGTTTTTTTAAACTTTTTTTTGCATTGATACATGTCCCCTGGGGTAGGACCCGGGTCCCCAAACACTTTTTAGTATAATACCATGCAAATTAGCCTTTAAAATTAGCACTTTTGATTTTGAACGTTCGAGTCCCATAGACTTCAATGGGGTTCTTACGTTTGTGCGAAGTTTTGGTCCGTTCACAAGTCTGTTGCGAACCGAACCGGGGGGTGTTTGGCTCATCCCTAGCCACCAGCGTATTCTTGTTTTAGATTATGCGACCTGCTATCCAGAAGTGATTCTTTGTGAATTCCCTGGCAAAGACCATCACCAAAGAGCTATTACATACTGTATGTTCGCCAGCACTGGAATAGCAAAAGAGATCAATATGGATCGAGGGACTTCCTTAATATTAAAAGTGATGAAGGTTTTATTCACACTGCTGAAGATCAAATAGTTAGGAAACCCCCTTGAATCACCCACAAATTGACGGGTTGATGGAGTGGTTTAACATAACACTAAAAAGTATGTCATGTAAGATTCCTGACAAAGATGGGTGGGACTGGGATTGTCTTCTTCCATGTCTCACGTTCGCTCTCTACAAGGTCCCACAGTCTACAGAGGGGTTTTTCTCCTATTGAGATGTATGGTAGATGGTCCCACAGCCTACTGGATATTACGAAAGAGATTTGGAAGTCACATCCCACAGGAGTTTGATTTACCATGTCTCTCAGAGGCAGGACCAAATCGTATATTGAGTGTTAAAAAACAGTGTGCTATGTCTATTTGTACTCCGGTGTAGACGTTGAAGTGAAGAATGGAAAGGATAAAATATGCGGTTTGTGTGAGACATAGGAAGAATAAATGAATACATGAAGAACCATTGCCTTTGTTTGGAAGCAGAATGAGGAAGAAACATTTTTACTAGAACCTGGCTGGGCAAAAGCACCTTGTCTGTCAGCAGCAGGTTCAAAGTACATGAGAACCCTCACCTTGTAAAACAACCATCCAGTTTAATATAGAAATGAAAAGCAAAACATTTATATATAGTTGTAAACAAACATTATAAATGCCTTTTTTTCCTCTGTTTCATAAGTGATCACATTTCCTCTAAGCTCCTTATGCAGCTGAGAACAGAGAGCTGGAGGAGGAGAAACAACAGCACATTGATCTTCCCAGTTAATGGTTGTGGGGGCGGGGGTGTAAGCAGAGGTCTGATCATCCGAGAAGAGCAGGCTGAGTTCCCAGCACAGATAGAGAACTGACCATGCTGTGCTCTCATGCCTAGTGTAGTCAGTTTTTAATAGGAAAGCAGAGGGACTGGCAGGAACACCAAGAGTTTCACACAAAGGAAGCAATACAAAGAGAACAGGAGAATTTTTCATACAAGTACATGGTACAGCAGGCATCAGGAATATGAAATGTTGGGTTTACATATTCTTTATGCAGCAGTGTTGGCAAGATTGTAAGAAAAGGTAGGAGAGCGTATTGGAGAAAAAGTTAGGAGGGTGAAGGATGAGTTTGGAGTGTGACCATGTGTAATATGGCAGGATAATAGAGTTTTGACCTGGTATTTCTGAATCTTTAAAAAACTTGATTTGTGATGAATCTTGTGGTTTGGACATTTCTATATCAGGAGGTTAATGTTGGAATCCCTCCAGTTGATATTCCTATAGTCCTATGTACTGTCCTGTTTGGTGCTTGAAGATGTATTTGATGCTCATTTACAGTTATGACATCATAACACGTTTTCAATGTCTAATTTTGTGAGGTCAGGACCAAAGGACAGACAAGGAGGTTGCCCATAATAACCGCATTTCATCGTCTTTTTCTTATCCTAAATGAGGAAAATGAAGCATGGAGTCTGAATTCCCCGAATCATGTGACACCAGTGATTCTTATGCCGCGTACACACGGTCGGACTTTTCGGCTACAAAAGTCCGACAGCCCATCCGACACACTTTCGACAGACTTTTGGCGGAGTTGCGGCGGACTTTATAACGAACGGACTTAACTACATACGATCACACAAAAGTCCGACGGATTCGTACGTGATGACGTACACCGGACTAAAATGAGGAAGTTGATAGCCAGTAGCCAATAGCTGCCCTAACGTGGGTTTTTGTCCGTCGGACTAGCATACAGATGAGCAGATTTCTGGGTCCGGCGGAGTTACGATGTAAAAATTTAAAGCATGTTCCAAATCTAAAGTCCATCAGATTTGCGTCTGGAAAAGTCAAGGTCCGGTGAAGCCCACACATGATCGGATTGTCCACCGGATTTGGTCCGTCGGCGTCCGTTGGACCAGTCCTGTCGAAAAGTCCGACCGTGTGTACGCGGCATTAGTGATGACTATTAATACAGTGATCACTGTTCTGCATGATGCCTAAATCCCATCAATCATTTCTACATTATTATAACACAGAAGAGCTTCTTACCTGTTCTCTCCATGTCTGATAATACAAGGAAAGTCCTGAACTGCTGTACAGTGATGTCAGATCTAATAGACTATATGTATGACGTATCATGTAATATACTATACATGGTGTGACTGCACTGCCATCCCCCTGTTCCTGTGTGGTCACCCAGACTGAGATCTGCCCAGTCCAGTCTAACCATGAAGATCAGTGTGAAGACCATAACATCCTGTATTTCAGAGTATGTATGTATGTTTGTGACCGTGCATGTACAGTATATTATATCGTTAGCTCCTATGGGGTGCAGGAACTGATATGAACCAGCCTGTGTGTCCACCTAAAATCCAGAGAACTCCCCTGTATTTTACCACAAACTGGATATACTTCTGTATTTAATCTTTGTATGTCATTGTGAGAGAGTCCTGCAATATACCTTCAGTATGCTGGGTGTAATTGTCAATATCTGTTCTTATTCTCTATGTATGGACTCTGCACAATACTACTTATACCGGGTGTATTATGTTTACATCCACACTGCATGGTACTACTTTTAAGACCTGTAACTGATTTATATCTGTTCTTGTTTGCACTGCACAACTTTCTATGTCTGTTCAGCATCTTTTGTACTGTACACTTTAGTAAGTTCTTAAGGACAATCTCTCCCCTTACAAGCTGGACCTCCATGGGAAGGGGAGAGATTGGTTGGTGAACTTCTGACTTAAGGGTTCATGATTTGACTTTGTGAAAGTTCAGAAATTATTTTCATCTTATCTCTTTCATCATTTTCTGCATTTTTATCCATCCCTTTTTGGAATTGGAGGTGAATAATCAACTTTCAAGCCTGGGGACTTATCAAAGGATTCCTGGTATAGGTTTTTGGACCATTACCATTGGTTGTACGTTAGATACATCCTCCTCTATGGCTATACCTGATGATCCGATCTTTCATATCCCTATGACTCTGGAGCCTCAATTTACATACAAATAGTTTTTGAATATACAGTGCTCACTGTGCCTGATATCAATACATACTCCTGAAGAAGCCAATTACCAAGGCGAAACATGTAGAGATGAAATTAGTTTTCACTTGTATTAGTACTGTAATCTGAATACTTACCTTTTGGATGTTTGTTTTTAATGTGCCAAAAAATTTCTACTTTTTATAAATGATTTTGTTATAATTGTACACCTTAAAAATCCCAAATACATCCTCAAAATTTCTATTCGTAAGTTCTTGTTTTACTCTGTCTTAAGCCAGGCCCCTTAACATTTGCCACACCCAGTTTTTTCTACAGCATCTTCCTCATCACCCTATAAACTTTAAGTGATGTTTTTCTTTGAAAATCCTAAAAAATCCTGACTTGTCCATAGAGAGTGTGCAATGAGTTTGAGTGTGTTTGAGTAGAACACCTGGGACAACCAAATCACCTTGAGTTCAAGGATGTTGATGGGAAGTTGAGTTCTCTCCAATGAGCAAGTCTCATGAGGGCATCCAAAAAGGGATCCATTGTGAGAATTTTCCATGTCTTTAGGGGAAAGCATTCCTTATGCCTAGTTGGAAATCCACTGTACCAGGGAGGGCCAGGAAGATCAAGGCTACGAAGATGCAATAGCAGCTCCTCCGACAGACTTCCACAAGAATGGACCCAAAAATGTGTCAATTTCATTAGTTCCACCACTCCCTCTACATGTTTGTGACGCATCTTTTAAAGTGTCACAGCCTGCACTCTGCAATAGTCACCAGCTATGGGGGTGACAGCACAATGATGCCCCATAGACACGATCGGATTTTCCTACAACAAATGTTGGATGTGAGCTTGTTGGCTGAAAGTTTGACCGTGTGTATGCACCATCGAACATTTGTTGTCGGACTTTCCACCAACAAATGTTGGCTAGCAGGTTCTCAAATTTTCGACCAACAAAACTTTGTTGTCAGAATTTCCGATCGTGAGTACACAAGTCCGACGCACAAAAGTTCACGCATGCTCGGAATCAAGCAGAAGGAGCCGAACTGGCTATTGAATTTCCTTTTTCTCGGCTCGTTGTACGTCTTATATGTCACCACGTTCCCACCTTCTTAATTTTTGGCGAACATTTGTGTGACCGTGTGTATGCAAGACAAGTTGGAGCCAACAACCTTTAAACAAAATTCCATGGTTTTGTTGTCGGAAAGTCCGATCGTGTACAGGGCATCAGACTAGAAATGGGCACAAGGTCCAGGACTTACCATGGTAGATGTCTTGCTCCTGCAACAGAACTGTGTTGAACGGTATGGGTGACAAGAGAGGTAAGTATTCATTCTCTTCAGATTTTTATTATGTGACAGAAGCTCTTTATGTCTTAAAAATCTAAACTTCTTTTTAGGTTTGCATATACAGATGATGGCTGATGAAGACCTTCTGTCAGGATTTTATTTGCTCAAGGTGTTTCAAAAAAGAGAGTGCCATGGTATGGTGGCCAGTCCAGATAAAGTTTATTTATCACAGTCACCATGAAACAACCAACTCATATCAGGAGATTGAAGGGGTCCTCTTCACCAGAGCTTAACAATGCTTGACTGTCGAGGACATGATCTGCTATGATAACTGGTTTAGCAACCTCAATTTGCTACTAAACCATCACCATAGAAGCCCTTGTTCTGTTATTTAGTTTTAACCTCAGGATTCCTAAAAAAAAAATGTTGGCCTAGAAATGTCTGTCCCGTCCCACATTGTCAGAGTCATTGTACAGCTGCTATTGCAATATTAAACTACACCATTGTGGATGTTGACTAAAGACTTCTGGGTGAATGATGAACAAATTTCCCATAAACTCTTTGATAAATAGAGCCCTAAATAGCTATTATGATGCAATAAACATTGATGCAAGTCACATTAACTTGATGCCTGAACCCAGAGTTTTCTTTTATATGACTGTAGGTGTGCCAATAATTAAAGCATACAGCAGAATAATCTCATAAAAAGAGAAAGAGCTTGAAAAGCATGCAGGAGTCCTTAGGTCGCTGGTTCAATTCCAGCTCAAAGGACTTTTTAGCTCCTTTGATAGCTCAGTTGGTAGAGCGGAGAACTGTAGAGGAAAAAGAGAAAGAGCTACTAATGTTATACTAAACACACACTGTTTCATTTATATTGTCCCTTCTATTTCTGTATGTGGATGACGGCACTGTAATTATTTTGATTAAAAAAAAAAAAACATCTAACATCTATAACATCTATCTTATTTCCTAATCAATATGCAGCTGTCACATGACCCAGCTCTCTCCAAGCCTGTCTGCAGGTAAACAGTGGCAGGAGAAGCTTCTAGTTCTCTGCTGCTGGTCACACGTTCAACAAAAAAAAACAACAAAAAAACAGCCTTTGTAATACAGAGTAAAAATAACTAATTACTATCAATAAACTTTTATAAATTGTCATATAAATATATATTTCAATTCAAATCTTTATTATTTTTTGGAAATAACATGGTGTGGGCAGATTTCTGCCAGTCACAGGCTGTGTCACACCCCTCCAGCCTGTGTCTAATATCCCACCCCTATTGGGTTTAGCTGATTAGTGGGCATGGAGGAGGAGGGAGGGAGTGGTCTGTCATTTACCACTGTGTATACGCCCCACATGTGTGACTCTATAGTCACATGGGCTGCTCAGATGTGATAGAGAGGAAATGCTCAGGGTAGAAAATACACTGAAAACTGAGCATGTGCAGAGCTGCCACCACTACCCTACAAAACTGCAGTGGGGACATGGATAGAGGGGGGAGATAGCGAGCAGCAGGATCAACCAGGTTTTTTTTCAGAATACAGAAAACGAATCTCTAGTGACTGAGTGAGTATAAACAACGTGTAATCCACCATTTACTGAGTTTATATGATGTGGGTTTAGTGACACTTTATAAAGTGCCATCACAACCGAAGGATTAAAGTATATCTAAACCCAAATTTTTCAGTTTACCAGCCCTTAGATAAGATTTCTGCATTCGTTTTCTCTTTCCTGACTTTTTCCCTTTATTTTCACATCGTAATCCTGCTAATGACACACTTTGGGGGTTGATTTACTAAAACTGGGAAGTGCAAAATCTGGTGCAGCTGTGCATAGAAACCAATCCGCTTCCAGGTTTTATTGTCAAAGCGTAATTGGACAAACTGAAGTTAGAAGCTGATTGGCTACCATGCAGAGCTGCACCAGATTTTGCATCCTCCAGTTTTAGTAAATCAACCCCATTGGTCCCCTGGGTGGCTACGCTCACTTCTCCGCTGTAGCTAAGGAATACAACATGCTTGTCACCTAGGCCAGACTCTGATTGCCTTTGTTCATCCCCATTATGTGGATGGTAATAGGATTAGTAGCTTAAACATAGAAAAATAACATTGTATTTGCTTCGAATTCATCCCACAAGAAGTGACAAGGACACAGCATTTCTGGCAGGATCAACCGGAATATTTTATGGACTTTCTGAAAATGTTCTGGTGTGTGAAAAATGAAAACAAAGGCAGTCACCACATCTAAGGACTGGTAAGATGTTGTTATGTTTAGTTATCCTTTAAGGCCACCTTGTTGTTAGGTATACAGTAATACCTGCCCATGCTTCACAAGTTAAAAAAAAAATTACCTTTTGCTTTATATGACTGCACTGATTTATCTATTTATATTTTTATATAAGCATATATATGTTTTTATATACATACATATAATAGGCATTCACAGCTATTTAAATATTATGGAGCACATTTAGTCTGGAGAAAAGACCTTTGTCTGTTTGGATAAGCCAACAACAATGTATAAAATCAAAGAGGACAAGTACTGTACAGGTGAATGGAAATGAAGATTTTTGGCTTTTTGTATACTGTGTCCAATGTTTGGCAGCAAATACAAACTTACAATGGAGTTGAAGTTAAAAAAATGAAAAAAAAAAATCAAGGTTTGTACCGATCATGAGACTAGACATGTGCCCTGCCGAAAAATGTGTTCGTTTTAGTTTTTGTTTCATTCGCTTTTTTTTTTTGGGGGGGGGGGGGTGTAATTCGTTATGATTGCAATTAGTCAATTAGTAAATTTAAAAAAAAAATCGTAAATTAAAAAAAAAAAAATCGGAAATTCAAAAACCCGAAAATTTGAAAACCTGAAATAATAACTAACTAATAATAACTTAACTATTAAATTATACAGTAGGTATTGGAATTTTCTTTCAAATTCGGCTGTTAGTGAAAATAACGAATACAAATTTATCCGAAGTTACGAATTATCTGAAATAAGGAATGCCGCATCTAAGCAACTGGAACGGAACTAATTAACCACTAGGTCGATATACGGTGGTAAAGTGGTTCGCGAATCGCCATATGGGTACATCTGTACCTTTAAGGGCGATAGCAGACGCGCGCCCACTGCACAGCGGGGAACCCTATGCGCGTGGCCGGTGGGCGCGATCGTGTGCACGATAGCAGGAACAGTAAACACACAAATCCCTGTTCTCTCAGGGGAGAGGAGACATATTATTTGTTCCTACTAAGTAGGAACAACAATATGTCTCCTCCTCTAGTCAGTCCTTTCCCCATACAGTTAGAACACACCCAGGGAACACACGTTTAAACCCCTTGATCTCCCCCTAGTGTTAACCCCTTCCCTGCCAGTGACATTTATACAGTAATCAGTGCATTTTTATAGCACTGATCGCTGTATAAATGTCATTGGTCCAAAAAATGTGTCAAAAGTGTCTGATCTGTCTGCCGCAATGTCGCAGTACCGCTAAGAATCGCAGATCACTGGCATTGGTAAAAAAATAATAATAATAAAAATGCCATAAATCTATCCCCTATTTTGTAGATGCTATAACTTTTGCGCAAACCAATCAATATAAGCTTATTGCGATTTTTTTTTACCAAAAATATGTAGAAGAATACATGTTGGCCTAAACTGAGGAAGAAATTTGTTTTTTAAAAACATTTTGGGGATATTTATTATAGCAAAAGTAAAAAAAATATATAAGTAGGTAGATTTATGGCATTTTTATTAATTATTTTTTTTTTTACTAGTAATGGCAGTGCTCGCCCGCTGCGCGGTAAATTAAAAGGGACGTACCTGTATTTGCCTGCCTGTGCCTTTCTGCCGATGTATATCGGCGTGCGGCGGTCGGCGTGCGGCGGTCTATATGCACTATTTATGATAGCACACCTTGAGCAATAGGAATCTGTTTGATTATGTAGCGCTGCCTTGATGTGTATTGTTTTTTTGTCAAATTAACTTGCCATCGGCAGGTGTAAGTGGTAGCAGCTTCCGCCCTAATCGGCTACAATTTTTACCCATTAAGGGAATATATGTTTTTTTCCCCTTTCACATAAGCGCTTGATTCTGTAGGAAGTGGCCCGAATGTCTATACGCTGTTTTAAGTATTAGTTAGTTATTACTTCAGATTTTTTCGTTTTTGGGTTTTCGAATTTCCGAATTTCATATTTTTTTTCGGATTTCCGATTTCTTTTGAATTTCCGAATCTTCAATTTTTTTTTTTCAAATTTCAGATTTTTTTCGAATTTCCGAATTTTTTTGAATTTACATCAGGAGCAGCTGTCAAAAATATAGGAACTCCTGGATAAAATGACACGTGTCTACAGATAGACTGTAAGTGTCATGGAGTAAATACAATGTATCAGTGTGGTGTTTGGTTGTATTTACTAATACAGTCATATGTTGATGAAATGTGTGATCTTTGATTTGCATGTGATATCAGTCAAATAAACCTTTAGGTCCCTTTCACACGGGCACCATCAGTTTAGCCACGTTAAAAACATATTAGTTCTTATCCGTTGCTCCATCCGTCTTCTGTTCCATTAATATCCGTTTTCATTAATTTACATCAGTTTTTACATCAGTTTTCATCCATTTCCAGCAGTTTCTGTGCCTTTAAGGAAATTACCCAGAAAGCATTGCTCCTCCCATCCTACATTGCCATGAATGAACAATTTGCCGACTACTTTCTATCTCCATCAGAAGTTCCATGGCAGTACCAATATATAGAAATAATGCAAATTTGAATTGATTAATTAATTAATTTGGTTATTTCATTGTGTTTTGATAGCATAAAAAGACACAAATGCACGTGATATGTTCAAAACAGTTTTAGTTTTATTATTCTGCATAACCCTTTAAAATTAAGGTTTTTTCACTTTGTTTTTTTTATTTGTCAAAGTATGAGCTTTGAATTATTTCTTCAAAATGGATCTTAACTGATCGGACGTTGACGGACATTGTCAGTTAATATCCGTTTTGACCGATGTGGATGTAGCCTTGTACGATAAAAAAACGGATTAAAACGGAAGTGGAGGGTAACGGATGGTAACGGATGGTCATCTGTTTGCCCATAGGAATGCATTGATATGGATAGACGGTCCGTCCGTGTGAAAGGGGCCTAAAAACCTAAAAGATGCTTTTATTATGTATTACTATTTACACAAAAGGAACAAGGTGGGGAAATACCTCACCTAAAAGAGATTACTTAGGACCATGCAGCTTACGATAAGGGAACATTAATACAAAATTACAAATGGCATAGCTCCCAACTGTCCCTGATATTGAGGGACTGTCCCTTAATGGAACAATGTCCCTCTGTCCCTCTTTCCTCCTCATTTGTCCCTCACATTGGTCTGATCCATATAGCTGTATGTAAAATGCACTTTTTATCTTTCAAAAAGTGTTTCCCAGCGCTAAACCTTTCATCCAAATTCTAAATTGCTGCATTTGTCAATTTTAAAAGCCAAAATAAAGGAATATTAGTGGGTAGAAAAAAAAGCACTTGTGGATTTGGTTAACCTTTTTTTTTTGGTTATGTCCCCTTTAAGGGGCGTGGCAGGGGGCGTGTCCTATGCCTACATACCTTTGCTAGTAGGTGTCCCTCATTCCCATCTCAGAATGTTGGGAGGTATGCAAATGGTAATATAAAAAACTGGGTAAAAAATTCCCACCTCCAGCACCTCAGCCAAAAAAAGGAGTTAAAAAGAGACAACGTTGTCTAATCAAAATGCAGCTGCAACAGTCAGAACCGTTCATAAACACATATCACATTCATAGCCCAGAGAGGTGTACATTGTCTTTGTTTGATGAAACAGAAATTGACAGGATGTCTGATGATCAATTTGTTGAAGTTTCTGCCCAGGTTTCAGATTGATATGAGCAAATATGTGGATGTGTGACTCCATGAGAATATCAGTCAAGAAAAGAATGCTTAGTAGACATGCGCACTGCCGAAAAGTTTTATTGTTTTTGTTTTTTTTTTGTTTTTTTTCCGTTTTTCGGGTCATTCGTTATGATCGGATCGCAATTCATAAATTCGAAAAAAATTCGAAAATTCGAAAAAAACAGAAATTAAAAAAAAATATTTTGGAGATTCAAAAAAAAAAAAAGGAGCTTCAGAAATTCAAAAAAAAAAAAAGAAATTCGAAGATTTAAACAAAAGATCGAAAATTCAAGAAAAAAATCGGCCATTTGGAAATTCGTTATGATTGCAATTCGTAAATTCAAAAAAAAAAAAAGTAAATAAATGGGGACGCGCAGTGAGCACGCTCTCAGCACAGAAAGCTCTGCTGCCTCTGGTCACATGTGTGCGGTGTGAGGACATTTAAGCTCACATTCCTTGCTGATGTACATTACATGGTCAGCACGAGGCTAATAATTAATAAAAGCATCGAACAAGACATATGACAATTTCTACATAGACCTGGATTTCCTATTGCAGGAATGGATTAATAACTAGATGGTGATGATATGGGACATTGGATGTCATCTTCCTCTATCACTCTGTATTGGGGGTGATCTGTGGTCTGTACAGAGTGTCTGTATGTTGGGAGGAATCTGTCAGATCTTCAGGGATCTCTTCTGACAAATCCAGTTGTGTTTGGATAGACAGTCATCCTTATTATATCCAGAATCTGCTTCCATCCATACACAGTCTCCTGAATATCTTGATAGATGAAATCTGGGTAATAAATAACAATGAGAAGTTATGAGTATTTATTGTTTTCTGGATGAACAACATTCATATTCTCAGTGTAGATGAAGAGTCACTTACAGGCCGGTATTATAGAGCCGACCGTCCACCCATCTCCATCCATCTCCATCTCTGTACAGACCAATCCAGAACTTTCCATCTGTTTGTTGGTTGATGGATCTGTTTATAAACCCCTGGGAGAAGAGAACATCATCTGTCACCATCCAACCACAGACATCGGACACACACATTGTCATAGCTCCCAACTGTCCCTGATTTGGAGCAATGTCCCTCTGTCCCTCTTTCCTCCTCATTTGTCTCTCATTTTGGTCTGATCTATATAATTGTATATAAAAAGCACTTTCTTTCCAAAAGTGTTTCCCAGTACCAAAGCTTTCATCCAACTTCCAAATAGTTGCATTTGTAAATGTCAAAAGCCAATATAAAGGAATAAGTGTTAAAAAATAGAAACTCATGGGTTTAACTAATCTTTTTTTTTATAATTCCCCTTTAAGGAGGTGTGGCAGGGGGTGTGCCAGGGGGTGTGTCCTATGCCTCCATACTTTTGCTAATAGGTGTCCCTCATTCCCATCTCAAAAAGTTGGGAGGTTTGCATTGGATAGAAGTCTGAAGATCTATTCCATCATTTCTACAAAATCTCTACTGTGGATAAATGTCACCAGAAAAAATGATCCGTGATCTGGAAATATTTGTCAGTTTCCTGATGTTCCATTGGAAACACGATCATTGTACAGGTTTATTCTTCTATATTAAATAATCAAAGATCACACACAATATACATGCAGATTTCCTATCCCCAGGAAGCGTCATCCAATAATACCCGACACCAACTCATGAAGAGTGAATGATCTTTTTAGTAATAGATAAAATTATCAGTGTCTATGGAAAGATCTACAGTACGATCCAATGACTGCTGTCTATGTGTAACCTGAATGTAGCAGAGAATCCGGTTACACATCAAAGTGTTGCGTTTATAATTTTGCTCAGTGTGGTTGTCCTGTGGACAGATTCTCCCACCTGAGCTGTGGATCTCTGCAGCTCCTCCAGAGTTACCATGGACCTCTTGGCTGCTTCTCTGATGAATGTTCTCCTTGCCCGGCCTGTCAGTTTAGGTGGACGGCCATGTCTTGGTAGGTTTGCAGTTGTGCCATACTCTTTCCATTTTCAGATGATGGATTGAACAGAGCTCTGTGAGATGTTCAAAGCTTGGGATATTTTTTTATAACCTAACCCTGCTTTATACTTCTCCACAACTTTATCCCTAACCCTTGGCCTTCATGATACTGTTTGTTCACTAAGGTTCTCTAACAAACCTCTGAGGGCTTCACAGAACAGCTGTATTTATACTGAGATTAAATTAAACACAGGTGGACTCTATTTTACTTACAATCTATTTACCAAATAAAATTTGATAATTTGATGATACATGGATGAGGAGGAGACTCAGAGCCCTCCATAGACACAACTAGAGAAATGGCTGATCAATGGCACAATGCTGGATGACAATTATATTGAATTAAAATCAGAATTTATGCACCCCGGAAATGTTTCATTTCCACTATTTTTTATGTAATCTATAGAAAAACCACATTAAAAAAATATATATATTTGCCAGTGTTTCAAAGTAGTTTTTATTAAAAAGTACACATTTTATTCTACAATATGTTCTGTTTAAAATGACAATAAAATGATGTCTGTCTCTAGCCGCTGGAAGTGGCGGATCGAGGATCGGGTCTCCCGATGGGACGAGAGGCCCGGTAAGAGCGGCGGAAGGTGGCGGGAGGGGGGATGTTCCCTCCCACTCCTCCGGGATAACAACCGAGCAGCTTTTGCTTTAGCTGGTCATTTGACTGTTGCAGCTGCATTTTGATTAGACAACGTTGTCTCTTTTTAAGTCTTTCTGGCCGAGGTGCTGGTGGTGGGAATTTTTTACCCAGTTTTTTGTATTACCATTTGTCATTTTGTATTAATGTTCCTTATCGTAAGCTGCATGGCCCTTAGTAATCTCTTTTAAGTGAGGTATTTCCCCACCTTGTTCCTTTTGTATAAATAGTAATACATAATAAAAGCATCTTTTAGGTTTTTAAGGTTTATTTGACTGATTTCACATGCAAATCAAAGGTCACACAATTGATCATCATATGACTGAATTAGTAAATACAACCAAACACCACACTGATACATTGTATTTACTCCATGACACTTACAGTCTTTCTGCAAGTGTCATTTTATCTAGGAGTTCCTATATTTTGACAGCTGCTCCTGATATGTAATACAAAGCAGTTCCTGGCCGTCATTTTTACATTACATATATAACAATTGTACAATCATCAATCCATCAGTCATGAACCTCAACAATCTATTGAAAACAATAATTTAACCAAATTTGTATTGAAGTGATCAACATAAATCCCTCTTAACTGAGTCCAAATCATTGAAGAGCTTGCTAAATCAAATAAATGGTCTTTAATGTATTCAGTTTAGTGTAATTGCATTAAATAAACAATTGTAAGATCGAATCAATACATACAATACATACAGTACACAGTACAGTATGTGGCCACCATTAAGGTGACATGTCATAGTGTGATCTCATCTGTTCTGGTCATTCTTGTATAATAAACATGCAGATTTTGGAACAATGGAGTATAATAAATCCTCTGTATGTCACAAAAAATGGGACTCACCTCCCCTGATTGTGGACAGAGCGCTGCTAGCCCAATTACAATTGTGAGAAAGGATAGAGAAATCCTCCTAAGGGCTTTTGCGCAGCTTACAAAGAAATAATATACTTGTTAAGTGTAAAAATATATGCTTTATTATTCCTATTGATGTAAAAAGTCAATAAAAACAGCGACAACAATAACAACTTGAGCTCTGGTGTACATAGGAAATATGCATGATGGATGTCCAAAGGACACTAACATTAAACATTACACAAGAAATATATATCTGTGTGAGTGTTATTGTTTGGGAAATACCCCCTATTTTTTATGTACACCAGAGCTCAAGTTGTTATTGTTGTTGCTGTTTTTATTGACTTTTTACATCAATAGGAATAATAAAGCATATATTTTTACACTTAAAGCGGAGGTCCAGCTGAAATTTTTTATTTTTTTTTTAAAGTCAGCAGCTACAAACACTGTAGCTGCTGATTTTTAATGAGCACACTTACCTATCCAGGGTGCCCGATGTCGGCAGCCCGAGATCGATCCGTCCATCGGATCGGGTCCCTGCCCCGCCATTCAAACTAAGGGAAAAAGGTAGTGGAGCCTTGCGGCTTCACTGCCCATTTCCCACTGCACATGCGCGAGTCACACGGCGCTTTGTGAATAGCCGGCTGTGTTCTGGGACGCACACAGTTCCCAGAACACAGCACGTCCCATTCCCCAGAAGACAGCGCAAGGAGGAGAAGAATGAAGATCACCGCGGAGTAGGAAGTGGCAGATTAGGACGATCTGCCTAGCAACAGCCATTTCTGGTAAGTAAATATTTTTTTTTCAGATTTTTAGGAGCATTTTTATGTATTTTTTTTTTTTTTTTTTTAGGGTGGACCTCGGCTTTAACAAATATATAATTTCTTTGTAAGCTGCGCAAAAGCCCTTGGGAGGATTTCTCTATCCTTTTTCAAAATTCTCTGTATGTGTCCATCCATCTCACATCTATTTCCATGTTATACCATACCTGCTGTTCCCGATCCTCTATGACCAGTAGATCGGCTCCCATCTCTTCACACACTTCCCGACTCTCATTCCATGTTCTGCGATCTCCACCAGATGAAATGTAATAACAGTTCTGTCTGTCCCGCAACCAGCCATCGGGACAAAGTGCACACCCTATAAAAAAATGTTTTCATTGCTTTTAAAATAAATAAAAAAACATGTCCATAAACCTTGGCATCCAAACCCGGTTATCTTAGCCAAACAACGTCAACTTAAAGCGATTGTAAAGTCTTGTTTTATTTACGATAAAAATAACAAACATAATACACTTACCTGCTCTGTTGCAGTGGATTTGCACAGAGCATACATGCTTATCAAGACATAAATATATATCTAACAATGATGAGGGAGTGTGTCAAAGATAACTATAGTCTGAAAAAGGGGCATCCATGAAGTGAGTGTTTCCAACATTATAATATTCACTCCATACTCTATTTTGCTTATTACGTGAGGGAAGATGATATTGAGGGTGACTGAGCTGCTTATAAGTTGTTTTAAATTGTGATTACTCAAGCGCTAATATGAACAAACTAAAATATAATATACAAATATAACTAGTTATAATGAAATGAAAACAGCTGCAACTATTCAAATGTGTTCTGATAGCACATAAACATAATAATAATAATAATAAAAAAGTACCGTATATACTCGAGTATAAGTCGTTCCGAGTATAAGTCGAGGCCCTAATTTACCACAGAAAAAAGGGAAAAACGTATTGACCCGAGTATAAGACGAGGGTGAGAAATGCACAGCTACTGTAAGTGGAAAAGAGGGTCAACAATGCCCATTTGCATGCCTCACTGTGCCTATTTGCAGCCATAGGTCCCCTGAACTTCAAACTCTATAGTTAAGGGTTCCTAGATGCCCCCTAGCTGCAGCCAAAATTTGGGGTCTCTGAACCCAAAGGGTCCCGAAATGACATTGCTGCAGATAGACACAGTTGACCGAATTTGGGGCCACGTATCTTGGGGCCACTTAGTGCTAAGAACCCCAAATATGGTGTGCAAACCCAGTAGAACTAGCACCATAACATTTCCAAAGCTGGGGTTTCTAGCGCCAAGTGGCCCCGAGATATAGGGCCCCAAAAATCAGTTCAGAAAATGTCAAGCACTTTTCTGCAGCAGAGAATGACATTTTCTGAACCAGTTTTGGAGCCCCGCATCTCAAGGCCACTTGGTGCCAGGAACCCCAGCTTTGGATATGTTATGGCACCAGGTCCACTGGGTTTGCATACCAAATTTGGGGTTTCTAGCACCAAGTGGCCCTGAGATACAGGGTCCCAAAATCAGTTCAGAAAATTTCAAGCACTTTTCTGCAGCAGAAAATGACATTTTCTGAACCGATTTTGGGGCCCCGTATCTTGGGGCCACTTAGGGCTAGGAACTTCAGCTTTGGATATGTTGTGGTACCAGGTCCACTGGGTTTGCATACCAAATTTGGGGTTTCTAGCACCAAGTGTCCCTGAGATACGGGGCCCCAAAATTGGTTCAGAAAATGTCAAGCACTTTTCTGCAGCAGAGAATGACACTTTCCGAACCGATTTTGGGGCCCCGTATCTCGGGGCCACTTAGTGCTAGGAACTTCAGCTTTGGATATGTTGTGGTACCAGGTCCACTGGGTTTGCATACCAAATTTAGGGTTTCTAGCACTAAGTGGCCCTGAGATACGGGGCCCCAAATCGGTTCGGAAAATGAAATTTTTTGCTACAAAAAAGTGCTTGACCCATGTATAAGTCGAGGGGGGCACTTTCAGCACAAAAAAAGTGCTGAAAAATTCGACTTATACTCGAGTATATACGGTAATAGTGTACTGAATTTCAAAAATCTCCAGTGAACAAGTGAGAAACTATATTCTTCAAAATAAGGAAAATCCACGTGCAAAATAATAGACAAAAAACGTTTTTAACTTGCTAAAAAAAACTTAAATCAATAATCTGTGCTCCGTGACGGTCTTTGAATAAGTATTTGTTGACAGATGATCACCATCACCTCAATGTGCAATGCCTGCTCACCTCAATTAAAGACCCCCTTGGGTCTAATGACACTTTCAATGATATTCCTCACAAAGCTCAGCTTGAAATCAGCTTGTGAGTACTCAGGTTTCAGCGGATGGCTCCAGGTTTGCAACACTTTTCCACAAACAATGTGATTCTTCCAGGTTTAATTTCTTGCAACTCCCGCTGACATGACTTGTCTGTTTCCCAGGCTCAAGTTTTTTTAGCAAGTTAAAAAAGTTTTTGTCTATTATTTTACATGTGGATTTTCCTTATTTTGAAGAATATAGTTTCTCACCTGTTCACTGGAGATTTTTGTAAAGCAGTCAATTTTGAAATTTAGCGAACTATTATTGTTTTTTTAATTTTGCTTATAAGTTGTATGTATGTTATATGTATTTTCAGGGGACGGATACCCCATTACCTTTTAAGGATATTTTTTATAATAAAAATTTGTGCTTTTATAAATATGTCTTTTTAAATGCCTGTCTCTTCTTTTGTTTTTTCTTGACATTTTACTGGGATGAGGAGCTGTACTGTTCAGTTGGACCCATTATTTATTTTTGTTTCACAGCTTTGGATAAACTGCCTCCAGTCTCCAATCAGAATCCATAATAGAAGATTACATTCAGTCCTATAAATCCTGTGATTTGTGCTTGTAAAGGAGAATGTTTTAGAGTCAACACTGGGAGCCACCTACCAAGTCTGTGTTCAGATCTGCAGATATAAGAGATGTTGGAATGCACACAAGTGTCAGCCAGACCTAAAATGTTGATTTTTTTTTTGTATTAAATTTACCCATTTTTCAGATGTAGGAGGAACACTAGAATGCTTCCAAAATACCTTCCAGGTCATGGCTGCTAACACTATAAAGTATATTACCAAGCCATTATGAGCCACCCCCAAGCCCTAACTTTGCCTTTAAAGGCCCATTTCGTCTTTGTGTAGGTCCAAAGTTTGCACTTGTGCATCATCTCAGTTGCTCTCTACTTGAAAAGATCACACGGACAGCAGGGACAGGCAGTCAGGAGAGGCAGAGCCTCATCTGCCATGAACATAAAAAAAAAAACGATTGAGCTTCGAGGGTCATAGCGCAGCGACCTGAAGTCATACTCCACCACTGGTCAAAATATGGGGCTCCTGTTATCTATGGTTCCGGAGATACGGGGCTCCTTGCGCAGCCTGTCAGAAGCTACATACAGAGCGGCCAGTTTAAATACAAGCTGGCACACTCTGCTTGCAGCAGACTGAGAGGTTGGGCTCACAGTGCCTCTCCTCACTTCTTGTCAGAGGCACTGAGCTCAATGGACAGCTTGGAGTCTTGGACCAATGGTAAAGTACCATTGGCCCAAGCTGTCCAATAAAAATGTTGCAGTGGAGTCACGCCTCTCACTGCAGTGTCATAGAAGGGGGCGTGTCTAAAAGACTAATGCTCCCTTCCAGCCCTCTTATCTACAAGGAAAAAGCATGGGTTTATGGGTATAAGGTTTACCCACAATCCCATGTTTTTCTCACACAGTTAAGAGGGAGAATAAGAATCTGCTGCTAAAAAGGTACAAGCTAAATCATATATTATTATGCTATATGTTATAAGATAGTCATTTATTATTTATCTACTTACTGTGAAATTACTGGTTGGAAGTTATAACTTCAAACTTCAGTAATTTGTCCGTTAAGCCACCTGCTTGAGTACAGTTTTTGAAAATATAGTAAATTACCTTAAAAACAATATATAATTATTTCTATATGACTTACTTATGGTAATCAACCCCCTGCCACCCAGGCCAATGCTGACACTTCTCTCCTACATGTAAGAATCATCATTTTTTTGCTAGAAAATTACTCAGAACTCCCAAACATTATATATATATATTTTTTTTTCCAGCATACACCCTAGATAATAAAAAGGTGTCCGTTGCAACTTTTTATGTCACACTGTATTTGCGCAGCAATTTTTCAAACACTTTTTTTTTGTAAAGAAACTGTTTCATGAATATGAAAAAAAAAACTGTAAAGTTAGCCCAAATTTTTTTTTTCGAATTATGAAAGATGATGTTACGCCAAGTAAATAGATACTTAACATGTCATGCTTTAAAATTGCGCACACTTGTGGAACTTCAGAACTTAAGAATCTCTATAGGCGACACTGTAAAAATGTTTACAGGTTACACGTTTAGAGTTACAGAGATGGTCTAGTGCTAGAATTATTGCTCTCGCTCTAACATTCGCGGCATATGTAACCTGTGTGTATCTGGCTTTGATACTAGCCAGTGTCTCAGTGAGTCACTGACCGAACGTCCCTGATGGACAGTAGCAAACAGGACTTACCAAGTTCCTCGCTGGTATTTATACACAGCTGTTTCTTTATATCCACAAGCAGCTGATCTATAAACAAGGAAAGCAATGGAAAAATAATACAAGTCTTTGTAGAAATGATATAATAATTGTATTTATTTCATTGTGTGAAAAAAATGTATCTTACATAGTTACATAGTAGGTGAGGTTGAAAAAAGACACACGTCCATCAAGTCCAACCTATGTGTGTGATTATGTGTCAGTATTACCTTACATATCCCTGTATGTTGCGGTCATTCAGGTGATTATCTAATAGTTTCTTGAAGCTATCAATGCTCCCCGCTGAGACCACCGCCTGTGGAAGGGAATTCCACATCCTTACCACTCTTACAGTAAAGAACCCTCTATGTAGTTTAAGGTTAAACCCCTTTTCTTCTAATTGTAATGAGTGGCCCCGAGTCTTATTAAACTCTCTTCTGCGAAAAAGTTTTATCCCTATTGTGGGGTCACCAGTACAGTATTTGTAAATTGAAATAATATCCCCTCTCAAGAGTCTCTTCTCCAGAGAGAATAAGTTCAATGCTTGCAACCTTTCCTCATAACTAAGATCCTCCAGACCCTTTATTAGCTTTGTTGTCCTTCTTTGTACTCGCTCCATTTCCAGTACATCCTTCCTGAGGACTGGTGCCCAGAACTGGACAGCATACTCCAGGTGCAGCTGGACCAGAGTCTTGTAGAGCGGGAGAATTATCGTTTTATCTCTGGAGTTGATCCCCTTTTAATACATGCCAATATTCTGTTTGCCTTATTAGCAGCAGCTTGGCATTGCATGCCATTGCTGAGCCTATCATCTACTAGGACCCCCGGGTCCTTTTCCATCCTAGATTCCCCCAGAGGTTCTCCCCCCAGTGTATAGATTGCATTCATATTTTTGCCACCCAAATGCATTATTTTACATTTTTCTACATTGAACCTCATTTGCCATGTAGTCGCCCACCCCATTAATTTGTTCAGGTCTTTTTGCAAGGTTTCCACATCCTGCGAAGAAGTTATTGCCCTGCTTAGCTTAGTATCGCCTGCAAATACAGAGATTGAACTGTTTATCCCATCCTCCAGATCGTTTATAAACAAATTAAATAGGATTGGTCCCAGCACAGAACCCTGGGGAACCCCACTACCCACCCCTGACCATTCCGAGTACTCCCCATTTATCACCACCCTCTGAACTCGCCCTTGTAGCCAGTTTTCAATCCAGGTACTCACCCTATGGTCCATGCCAACGGACCCTATTTTGTACAGTAAACTACAAAATAAACTAATTGTAAAAATGATTAATTTACCTATCAATGAAGCTAATTGTCAAGACAACAATAAAGATTATATTTGTTTGAGGTCAGTTTTTTTTATGTTTTATCAAATATAATACTAAATACTATAATATAATATTATACAATAATGTTTATAAAAAATACATACACAATATGTAAATTATTTGTTTTTCTAACTCCTAATATTTGAGAAGGGATTCCCAGAGCACTAGGGCTTACCTAAAGACAGCATTGCAGAAGAAGCCCGCTTTCAGGCATGCTGGTTCATAATGAATCTTCAGAACTCTTATGATGAGGAGGAGTCACTGCTCTAAATCACTCATTTGTGTTTGTAAATTTCAGCTTAAAGTGGGGTTCCACCCAAAAAAACAAAAATACCTGAAAAATTCTAAAAAAAAAACAAAAAAAATTTGGATATTTTTTTTTTTTTACTTACCTCTAAATGCCTGTTGCTAGGTGGTCCCTCGTAGTCTGCCTCTTCCTGTGCCTGGGCTGGTGACATCACTTCCCCCTCGGCACAGGAAGGGCTCGGCTCTGCTCCCTCCCTCCTGTCAATCATCTGGGACCCATTACAGGTCCCAGGTAATTGAGCGGCCAATCACGGCGCGCGGCGCCGCTCGCGCATGCGCAGTGGGTGCCAGGCTGTGAAGCCACAGCCCGGCGCCCACAGTTGAAATGCCGGCGCCGACGAGCGGAGGGGGGGGACGAGCGGGGCTTCGATCCCCCGCATCGCTGGACCCAGGGACAGGTAAGTGTCCAATTAAAAGTCAGCAGCTGCAGTATTTGTAGCTGCTGACTTTTATTTTATTTTTTTTTAATGGACCCCCTGGGTGGAACTCCTCTTTAAGCTCTTGAGCTTTGAAAACAACATTTTAACAGCACATGGTAAGGAGACAGGGCAAATATGTGAAAAGGAGCCTAAAACTTCCATCTGATTTCTGGATAAAATAAGTTTTTAAGGCCCCCGCCCCTCGCATACATGCATGTATAAATATAACTGCATGCATTAGTGGCACCTATGCACGAAAACATTGATTGCTCTAAACCTGTTACATATCACTGTGCACACTGGAGTGAAAGTAATGATTCTAGGCCCATTGTTCATGGTTAGTTCTAAACTGATAAACTGTGGAAAATATAGAGTACTGAAGTTTGTTGTCTTTTAACAGGTGCACAGAATTTAAAGGCTTGACACGTTGGGTATCTATTTACTTGGCGCAACCTAATTTTTCATATTTTACCGGGAAACTGGGTCATGTATTTAATCTGCGGGCCCTAGAATTAGCTTTAGTGATTTTTTTACTGAAATTTTGCATTTCATAAACTATTGCACTAACATCGTGCAACAAAAAAATCACTATTTTATTCTCTAGAGTATCTAATATTTGGGGGTTTTATGTAAACTTCGGGCCTAAAATTATTTTTTATTTTTCCTTGTAGGGCAGAATGTTAAAAATAATTTCTGCTTTTGGTGTCAAATATTCTCCATTCTTTTACAACTTTCTGACCATGCAAATATTCTGCGAGATAAAGATGTAATAATTAAGCAGGGGTTCCCTAAGACCCCTTTCACACTGGGGCGGTTTGCAGGCGTTATTGCGCTAAAAATAGCGCCTGCAAACCGCCCCTAAACAGCCTCCGCTGTTTGTTCAGTGTGAAAGCCCGAGGGCTTTCACACTGAAGCGGTGCGCTGCCAGGAGAAGAGAAAATCTCCTGCAAGCCGCATCTTTGGAGCGGTGAAGGAGCAAATCAATGAGATAGGAGTGAAATCAATGGGACAGCGCGGCTATACCGCGGTAATACCGCGGCTATAGCCGCGCTATACGAGGGGTTTTAACCCTTTTTCGGCCGCCAGCGGGGGGTTAAAACCGCACCGCTAGCGGCCGAATACCGCGGTAAAACAGCGCTAAAAATAGCGCTGTTTTACCGCCGACACCCCCTACAGTGTGAAAGGGGCCTAAGACATAAATAAATATTTCAAAGGTTCCTCTGTATTAAAAACATTTAAAAAAGGCTGCTCTAGACTGTATCTAATAAAAATAAACATACCTGCAGATTACTGGGTGATCTGGCCTTTGGAAACTGAAAGACAAGAGACATAACGAGTGGAATGAAACTCTTATGCCCTGTACACACGACAGAATTTTCCGATGGAAAATGTGTGATAGGACCTTGTTGTCGGAAATTCCGACCGTGTGTAGGCTCCATCACACATTTTCCATAGGAATTTCGGAGACAAAAAGTTTGAGAGCTTGCTATAAAATTTTCCGACAACAAAATCCGTTGTCGAAAATTCCGATCGTGTGTACACAAATCCGATGCACAAAGTGCCACGCATGCTCAGAATAAATTAGGAGACAAAAGCTATTGGCTACTGCCCCATTTATAGTCCCGACGTACGTGTTTTATGTCACCACGTTCAGAACGATCAGGTTTTCTGACAACTTTGTGTGACCGTGTGTATGCAAGACAAGTTTGAGCCAACATTCGTCGGAATGTCCGACCGTGTGTGCGGGGCATTACACGTTGAAAGGATCATTGTTTATCACAGTTCAAATCAGAGAGAAGAACAATTTCCAAAACTCTTCTACATTTCATTAGACAGACTGATAATACAGGTCCAGAGACTCTCCCTTCTTATGAGTTGTGACCACCATACTGTATAACTTACCCAGAGCTTCAATGATACGGATGAGGATAATATTGGATCCCACAAGGAGAGTTATAATCACCCCTTTCCAGGAAGGCCGCCAGAGTTTCCTCCCACTGTTATCTGTAGAGATTACCAATAAATCATGTATTATTCATAGTAGGATAAATATCCCTTCTACTTAATATTTCCATAACTCAGTAGAGTGCAGGGAGAAAGTTCAGTGGTGGGCTTCCTATGACGTGAAGAGATGGGAGCCAATTCTATCTCTTTTATAGAGGAGGAAGTGATGTCACTGTGATGTAACTTCCTCCTCTACAGAATTACACATCCAGGAAATAGAGTAGAGCTGTAGAAATTCCCAGCAACAAGCCAAACACATGTTCATAAACACACAATCTAACATCTCCAATAGTATAACTAAACCCAAAAATGTAATATATTGGAGCTCATCAGTCCTTAGATGTAGTGGATGCATTAACCTTTTTTTTCATGCTAAGAACATTTTCAGCAAGTACAGAAATGATGAATATGAGGAATGTAAGTTAAAGTGATGTTCCGGCTAAAATTATACTTTTTAAATAAATATACCACTATAATACACAAGCTTAATGTATTCTAGTAAAGTTTGTCTGTAAACTAAGGTCTGTGTTGTTAGTTTATAGCAGTAGTTTGTTATTTTATAAACTTACAGCAGGCCGTGGCCATCTTAAGTGTGGGCATCTGAAGCCAGACTGTATTTCTTCCTGGATCTCATCCTTGCAGATCTCACACATGCTCAGTGCAGCACAAGCAGTGTAATAGGTTTCAGGTCAGGTTTTCATAGCAACGGCAATGTCAGAGGAAGTTGCCGCCCCTTCCCAAAAGGTATTGCAAACAGGAAATGATGCGATGGGCCACGGCCAGGGAGGAGGAAGTGAAAAATGAATACAGCAGATATACAGTAGGTGCTGAGAAAAGAAAAATATCCAATGCATTTACAGTGCACAGTTTAGTGAGGGATGCTGAAGAGTTGTAAAAGTGGATGGAACTCCACTTTAACTGAGGGTAGGTGGTGGGAATGGAGAAGGTGGGACACTGGTCATCAAAAGTGATCAAACTGGGGACTGGCAGGGAGGTTGATGGGAGCTGGATATGGCTGACGGAGAAGCAGATGTGGAAGTGGGAAGGAGGTGTAGTCTGGATTGTGGTGGGGATGGACAGAGGCGACGATCAGCTCTCAGGTGCTGTAACAAGCAAATTATCTATCACCAAACATAAATGGGCTATCAAGCCATGGCCTGGAAGCTGGGACCCGGCAACAGGCCATGGCATGGTGGTTAAGAAAAACTGATATACAATATATATGTGTATGTGTTTTTGTGCAAAATATTTGTGTATGCTATGGCAATCTTGTAGCCAGTAGCACATAGGTGTCTTACACCTCAGTCAGCTTTCTGTGTCATGTACCTTATCAAAGCTGAGCTGACAAGAGGGCTTCCCTTTTACCTCCTGTCCAGAACCCCCCGGACTTGGTGACAGGGTAGAGCAGGACAAGGAGTGGCATGGGTACCTATGTTAGGTCCTGGACAGGTGACAGGCTGTATACTGCTTAGATGCCAAAGTTGCAGGACTGGAACTTGTGTGGGATGTGGATGCTCTCACACAAACAAAGCACAGGAACTCGCAGGTACAAGAGTCAGAGCCATAATCACAACCAGGGTCAGCAACAACCAGGCAGCAGAGTTCCATATTCAGAAGGCACAAGCAGGGTAAGAAGCCAGGTTGGGGTTAGTAACAGATCAGTAGCAGCAGTATAAAACCATCAGGCAGAAAACAGAGTCAGAGCACAAGCCAAGGTCAATAAAAGGAGATCAGGATCAAACAGAGTCAGGAGGGAAGCCGGGTCAAAACACAGAATAAACAGGAATCAGGCCTGGTCATGGCTCACTGGAGTTGAAGAACACTCATCAATTCCCTTGAGCTTTGTGATGCCTTAAATAGGCCGCTGGAGCTAAGCCAGTGCTGAGCTTACACATTAATTCATGCTAATGCACATGGCCATTAGTGAACAAGCGTGCATGGTCCTAGTTCTGCTCACTGGTCCACAAACTGCTCTGTACACACACAGATCTGCAGGCACGGCCATGCACTTGGTTTTCTTGACACTCTGCACACTTTCAGACACAGGATCAGGAAATGCTTCACTTACATATTATTGGAAATAGAAATACGTGGACCTGTCTAAAAATCAGTGACCTATAGAAACATAGCAGGATATTAGAGATATGGCTTAACAAAAGGACATGAATGTCTGAAATCATTGCCGTTTTTATTGCTGAGTCTTTGATAATCTCTTGATGTAAGCTGAATCTTGTGGTCCAGACTTTTATATATCAGGAGGCTGATATGGAAATCTCTCCAGTTGTGTTTGTACATGATATTACTATAGTCCTATCTGGTGCTTGTATATTTGTTTGATGCTCGTTTACAGTTATGAGTTTGGGACCAAAGGACAGACAGGACTGATGTCCATAATAACCGCATTTCATCATCTTTTCCTTTTTCTGCAGCATGGACCCTTAAGTTCCCAAGTCATGTGACACCAGTGAGATGATCTCTAATACTGGTGATCACTTTGCTGGAATGAATCCTAAATCCCATCAATCATTTCTACATTATTATAATAACAGAAGAGCTTCTTACCTGTTGTCTCCATGTCTGATAACACAAGAAGAGTCCTGAACTGCTGTACTGTGGTGTCCGGTCTAATAGGTTATATGTATGATATAACATATAATGTTCATGGTGTGACTGCACTGCCATCCCCCTGTTCCTGTGTGGTCACCCAGGCTGAGATCTGCCCAGTCCAGTCTAACCATGAAGAACAGTGTGAAGACCATAACATCCTGTATTTCCGTGTATGTATGTGTGTTTGTAAGACCGTGTAAGGATATTAAATTGTTAGCTCCCTTGGGGCGCAGGAACTGATATGAGCCATTCTGTGTGTCACCATGTCACTCTCACAACTCACCCTACAATTCAGAGAGTCACCCTGCATGTTATCACAAATGTGACAGAGTCAAGACAGTCAGAGCAATGAGTACAAAAAGTGCAGGGATCAAAATTTGTTTGCAACGACTAAGTACATAAATATACTGCTGAGTTAAATATATCTATTAAAACAATTGACAGAGTCTGAAAGTCTAAACTTAGCCAAATGGATAAAACACAGCTAGATACAAAATCGAAGAGAAAATAAAGCAACTAAACAAGAGGATAAAGCATACAGAATGCAAAATAAAAGGAGAAAGGAAATATAAAACGGTCAGGTTTGGAGCCTACATAAAAACCAAGGATTCCAGATAGCATCATACTGAGGGATAGTGTCGTGTAGGGTGTGATAAATCTTGTCAGCCAACATCATGTGATCTATTCTTGCAATAACTTGTGTATATGGAACTGAAGATGACTTCCAATGCAGAGCAATCACCCATTGCATAGCTACACAGATAGAATGAATCAGTTTAACCAATGGTTTAGGGGAGTCTGGAGGAGATTGAAACAACAGGCAGCGTTGGAAGGAAATGTTAAGAGGTTTGCCTGCCAATTTGTCTATCAATTTCAGGATCTCCTCCCATGTGGGTCGTAATTTCTCGCATTCCCAAAAGGTATGGAGAAATGAGCCTTGTTGTATGCAACCCCTAAAACATAGATGGGAGGATTGTGGATAGATTTTGTGAATGCGCATTGGGGTGTAGTACCAGCGTGTCATCAGTTTGATAGCAGTTTCACGAACCATAATGGGTTTGGTACACTTGCGTAAATTTTGCCAGCCCTTCACCCAGTCTATGTCATTGTCCTCCAAACCTAGTTCTAATTCCCATTGAGATCTATATTTTAGGGTTGAGACCTCTGTATTAGCCTCTAAACTGTTGTAGACTAATGAAATAAGGCCCTTTTGGTGAGGTGAATTGTGGCAAAGGTCCTCAAACAGAGTCGTGGAGGTCGAAAAAGGGCCCGAATAGTGCTTTTGGAAGAAGTGTCGTATTTGTAAAAAATGATAAAATTCACTGTTTGGAATGTGGTAATTTGTTTGCAACTGAGAAAACGAAATGAATTTTGAATTTAGGAGAAATTTATCTAATGTAGTTAATTTTAAATCAATCCAGAGTTGGAAGGAAGAGGGTCTATCATAGGCCAAGGGGAATCTAGAATCTCCTAGAAATGAGGCCCCCAGAGGTACAGAAGAAACGAGATTATATGTATTTTTGTATAAGTCCCAGAGTTGAAGGCCTGCCTGCGTGATCAAATTTTTAGAACCCACTTCTGATCTAGCCGGATTATTAGACCACATGAGGCCTGGGAGAAATAAAGGGGCAATGGATTCGCATTCAAACTGTACCCAAGGGACTCTGGAGTTGTGAATGTTCCATTGGGCTTGTTGGGTGTATCTGCTGGCTAGGTAATAAAACTATATTTGAGGAATCCCTAAACCACCCCTCTTAGAGGAGCCGTACAAGACCTCCTTGGCAAAACGTGGAGGTTTGTCCTTCCAAATAAATCTATTAAATAAAATCTGAATAGTGTGTAGGTAGGTTTTAGATAGTTTAAGTGGCAGGGATCTAAAAAGGTAGAGAAGCTTGGGGAGAATTGTCATCTTAAGTGCAGTGATTCTACAAAGAAATGAAATGTGCAGGTGTGACCACTGTTTAAGGATACCTTTCAGTTTAGAGACCATGGGTGGGAAATTCGCCTCAAAGAGTCTACAAAAATCTTTAGTCAGGTTAATTCCTAGCTAGGGGAGGTGTGAGTCTGCCCAAATAAAAGAATAGACTGATTTAAGATGATACAGTTCCCCAGGTGTGAAGCCTATCGAGAGGGCGCTTGATTTTGCAATGTTTATGGATATGCCTGAAATCTCTGCAAACTTTGATAAGGTCTGAAATAAGTTCGGCAGAGAAACCAGGGGATTGGTGAGAAACATCTAAACGTCATCAGCATACATCCCAAATTTGTATGCCGAGTGGCCCTTCAAATAACCAGAGATATTAGGGTTTTGGAGTATAGCTATGGCAAGAGGTTCGAGAGCTAATGCAAAAATTAAAGGTGACAACGGGCATCCTTGTCTTGTACCCTTTCCCAGGCTAAAAAACATAGAACTACAGCCAGGAAGTCTAATCCTCGTTTTAGGGTTACGGTAGAGGGCCAAGAATGCTTGTAGGAATGCCCCCTGGAAACCCATACGTTGTAGGAGTGTAGTGATGTAAGCCCATGAGACACTATCAAATGCCTTCTGTATGTCTAGGCTAAGCATGAGGAGTTTACGTGAAAACAGGTTGGCATCTTGTATTATATTTGTCGCAAGGCGAATGTTATTGGTAATAAGTCTATGGGGTATAAAACCAGACTGATAAGGGGAAATGAGAGAGGGGATAACCACTGCTAATCTGTCCGCCATGATCCTACAAAAAATTTTCAAATCATTATTAATGACCGAGATAGGTCTATAGTTTTGGGGTAGGGTATGGTTTTTGTGAGGTTTCAGTATCAGGGACATATTGGCTAATAACATCTCTTCGGGGAAACTACCCCCTTGTAGTACCCAGTTAAATAAATGAACTAATCTAGTGGTAAGGAGGGAGGAAAATTTCTTATAGTATAGAGAGGAAAATCCGTCTGGGCCCGGGGCTGAGCCTGATTTTAAAGATTTAATCACGTTCAAAACCTCTGCAGGTGTGATAGGGGCGTTCAGTGTATCTAGTTGTGTGGGGGTGAGACTTGGTATAGGGATATTCTGGAACCAGGCTTCGTCAGATGGAGAGGGCTTTAGTTGGGAGGGGGCTAGCAGAGAGGAGTAAAATTGTTCAAAGATGTGGAGGACCTCCTGGGGATGGGAAGTGACGTGCCCTGAGGGGGTCATTAATCTATAGACGTGGGGTGGGCGAGAAGAGAGATTTAGTTTTCTGGCGAAAAGGGTAGAAGCGGAACTCTCATGAAGAAGGAATTTGGCTTTAGACCAACGTAGAGCCTTTTCCACCCTTTTCGACAAGATGCCATCCAACTCCAATCTCTTTCGGTCAATCAGTTGTCTGGTGGATTCTAAGTGTAGGAGATTAGTATTCTTGTAAAGACTATCCAGGTCTTTAGTGAGAGTTAAAATGTTTTGTCTGTTGGTTTTGTTCTGGACAGAAGCTAAACTAATAAGTTTACCCCTCAGGACTGCTTTATGTGCCGACCAAACAGTGGAAGGAGGGGTCTCTGGAATGGCGTTGATATTAAAATACTCTTCAATGGCTTGTGCTACCTCTACCTCCACGACTGCATCCGAGAGGAGAGCCTCATTTAACCACCATGAGTAAGAAGTGGGTGCAAGCCTAATGTATGTAGTGGTGAAGGCAGTAGCATGATGATCTGACCAAGTGCAGGGGTGGATGCTAGCATCTGTGGTATTAGCAAGAATAATGGGGGTAGTATAGATATAATCTAATCTTGCATAACTTTTATGGGGATGGGTGTAAAAGGTGTACTCCTTAGTACCGATGTTATGTGCTCTCCAGGAGTCTACTAGCTGATGGTCCAGCAGTCCACTGGAGAGAGAGCGGGGAAAAGATTTGCAGGAGGGAGACAAGGAGGATCTATCAAGGTTAGGGTTAGCCACCATATTGAAGTCCCCTCCTATTATCATGTGTGGTGATTGAAAATGAGAAAGGCGGTCAAAGAAGGATTGAAAGAAAGAGGCAGGAGAGTCACTTGTGGCATAAATATTAGCAATAGTTAATTCTCTACTATGAATCAGACCCTTGATTATCACATATCTACTATCTTTGTCTTTAAAAACCTGTTTTACTTCCATTGGGAAGGAACTGTGCAAGAGTATGGCGGCCCCTCTGCTCTGCAAAGAGCAAAAAGTCTGAGGAAAGCTTCTGTGGAAAAATTTGGGGTGTGAGGAGTGCGCAAAATGTGTCTCCTGCAAGAGGAGAATTTGAGCTCCAAGCTGTTTATAGAAGGCAAAAGCTTTCCTCCTTTTTGTAGTGATCGAGTATATTAATATATACTGGGTGATATGATGTAGAGTGGGTATGATAATTATTTAGTAAGTACTCTTCCGCAGCAACCCAATTCTTCCAGAGAGATGCACTTTATTGACTTCCAACACAGAACAAAGTCCAAAGTCCACAGATGACAAAGAAATCCGACAGAGGAGATATAATTCAGAACCCCATGTCTTAGGTCCGAGTGTGCATACACAGACAAGCCTCACTCATACACAGACGAGCCTCACTCCCCCAAACCTATAGACTGAATGCCATGTTATATTCACTAAATATTGAATGGCTGAGCAATTTGATTGGCCGTTTCAATTTAGGACTTTGATTAGCTTTAGTCTTTCAAACAGACAACAACCCCCAGCCGTGAACAGCCGTGAACCACCCCAATTTGCACTCCCGCATATCAACATCAACAAGTCCCCTTTAGATATATTAATTAGAAAAACAGAACACCCTTTTGAGCCCTTGGAATACCTATATTCCTGCATATCAACAAGCCCCCCTGATAAATTAGCCCCACAGGAGGGAGCCTCCGCTAGGCCAACCCAAAACACTCCCTGATCCCATTGTTACCCCCTCAAGTCTAATTACCATCAATAAATATTTCTTCTATGGTCCTTTAAACAATGTACCCTTTGAAATGTTCAATTAGGTTAACAGCCCATACCTCACACCCCTAGGTAGACTTGCATGAGACTAACACATCAAAGGGTTTTCAGCTGTCCCCTTGCTATGTTAAAATTCAGTTGGACAATGCAACTGAATTTCTGGTCAGCATGGCACTCCAATACAATATTATACATAAATTGGCATATTACAACACTTTTAAGTGGGGAATTAAATCCCTTGACCTTGTGTGATATACACTTAATTACCATAGTGGTGGTTGTAGTAATCTATAGTCTGGAGACATTTAGTATCCAAGAGAAACCCGAGACAAGCACCTTGCATTTCAAGGACCAAAAAGAGGGCCGACATACTCGAGCACTGGAGGGCAGTAGGGTCAAACATATCATTAATGTAAGCTATAAAGGCTAACTGAGGCATGTAACTGTAAAATACATCTTCAACAGAGACTTGATGCAAAAGTAGTGTGACGGCTGACCAAAACCTAAAAAAAAAAGAAGGAAAAAAAAAGATGGAGAAAAAAAAAAAGGAAAAAAAACATAAGTCTGATAATAATGAAAGTGTCATCATAACTAGTAACTGGATCAGGTAACAGTAATAGACCTGACAAAAGGAAACACAACTCACAAGACTACTTGGTCTCGAACCCAGCCGGGAAGAAGTTCTGTACTATGTTGATCTAGGAGGAAGAGAAAAAAAAAACAAAAAGAGAACGTGCCTGCAGTAATGACACAACCAAAAATAAAAAAGAAGTCAGAGTCTGCAAGGCTGCGGCTGGGTGGGGTAAACATGTCGCGGCTCCAAGGGACCGACATCCGGGTCATTGCAAACTGGAATGGGGTGCAAGTTGCTGCAGTGTCATGTGGGTGTCATCTGTGCTGGGAAGATCAATGAAAGGGGTCCTCAAGTCTATCTCCGACATCATATCTGATTCTTCGTCTGTTTCTCCTGGTTGGAGGTGTCTGCCAGATGGGTGAAGGTCTTGGAGTAGAAGGGGGCAGACGAATGATATCAGGATCAAGAAGGCCCAATTTAACCAACAACTCTTAGCCTTCCAGGAGTGACGTCGCAGAATATGTGGTACCATTATGGGGAATTACAAGCTTGAAAGGGAAGCCCCATCTATAGCGAATGCGAGCAGCTTGAAGGGCAGAAGTAACCTCTTTCATGCCACGTCTCCTGTCCAGGGTGGCGGGGGAAATATCAGGATATATTTGAATGGTACGGTCGTCCAGAGTGATGCGTTGCTGATTGCGAGCAGCTCTGAGAATCTCCTCTTTGATTAAAAAGTCCTTCATGCAAAGAACCACGTCCCTGGGGGGTTTATCATCAGGAGGTTTAGGTCTGAGGGCTCTATGTATGCGGTCACAGGTGAAAGATCCGGCATCCGTGTCTGGGAGCAAAGATTTGAACAGGCGAATCATTGTGGGAATGAGATCTGTCACGGATTCTGGGATACCTCTTATGCGCAAATTGTTGCGTCTATTGCGGTTATCGAGGTCTTCTATTTGGGACTGCATCAATGAAAAGGCCGAGGCTAGGGATTCATGTTCTCTAGAGAGGTCACTGTAAGCAAGCACCAGCTCGTCATGTTTAGTTTCCAGTCTTTCAGTCCTGGAGCCTAAGGCCGCAATCTCCTGGGAGAGTGTGTGAGAGGTTTTGTGCAGCTCAGTCTGGAACTTAGTAGCCAGCCTAGCGTACATGGCCTCCAGGCTACTCTCCAGGTCTGTCTCGGTAAGGGAGGCTGTGTAGTCACGGCTAGGGTCCGGAGCGGATGCTTGGTCAGGGAGAAATCCTGGTGATGAGGCAGGAGACCAAGGTTTGCTTCTCCCTGCAGCGCAATTTTGAGACATGCTGCCGAGCTCACGTGTGCGGAGGTGATAGTGAGTTAGGGTGTGCTGAGACGATCCTCTGGGTTTCTTCTTTCTCCCAGGCATGCACCACGTCTAAGGGGCTCAAGGGGTGATAGAATTGCTGAGTAAAACGCTGATAATAGCCCTGCAAAAGCTGTTATCTTCCCGGGCTGGACGGAGCTACACCATCAGACATCCATCACGCTCGGCGCCGCGCATGGGCCCTCCTTCTTTATATCTTCTGTAGGCTGGGTATATATCTCAGTATCTGTCCTTATTCTGTATACATGGACTCTGCACAGTACCACTCATACAGCATGTATTTTGTCTATTTAGACTATGCATAGTACCACTTTTGCATCTGTAAGTGATTTTTTTTCTGTTCTTGTTTGCAAAGTTAAGTGCACTACATAATTTTTATGCCTGTTCAACATCTTTTGTACTGTGTGCATTGGTAAGTCCCTTTTTAAGGTCTTAAGCCACACCCTTCAAAAATTAGTTATACCCAGCTTTTGCTGCAGCATGTGCTTCAGTATAGGTACTTCTTCAAAGGAGGCTTCCATCCCAAGACCCTTATGCAGGCATGACTCAAGGGCTGATCAACCAAGACCATAAGAAAGGAGCGACAGGAGTTTGCTCTAGACAGGGACTTATCCAATAATAGGCCCAGTTACTCCAATCTGTGTTTTAGGTCCAGCAACAACTTCCAAAATTTGAATATTTATCTGAATCTCTGTAGAGTTTGCACTGGCAGTCAGGGCTTGGTAAAACTGGTCTTCTAAAGGACGATCATCCATGTAATCCACAATGTGAGTAGCCTGAGAACGGAGCAGAGCTAGGATGGGGAAGCCCCTCTTTGAAGACTGAGTGTCACTGGTTAAGTTTCGTTAAATTAGTAGACAATAAATTGGTAATGGTGTGTGCCCACAGCAAAATGCAGACAGAATTTATTAAGGGGAAAGATGAGGATCAGGATGCACAAAGGCCAGAAGGTCCCTAGGAAGAAGGAAGCCCATATCAATTTCCATGTAGAAATTGGACAGGAACAAGTTGAGAGTTTTTGAGATCCACAAGTGAAAAGTTTTGTCAGATCCACAATGGGCCAAGTACCTCTTTTTACCTTTGGGACAGTGAACAGATTAGAGTGAAAAACCTTAATCTCTTCCCTGTTCATAACTGGGGTAATGATCCCCTGTTCCAAATCCCAGGTAAAGTGCTTGTGCTCTACAAAGTGGATGTGAATCTGTACACAGATTTGCATCCTCTTTGTAGAGCACGAGCACTTTACCTGGGATTTGGAACATTTATTGCTTCAAGGTTATTGATGTTTGCAACAAATTATCTGCATGGGACTTTTTAGCAACTTTTTTCAAAGTCGCATTCGTTGATAATGTGATATTTAATTAACATTTTTGGCACTTAGCACGGTAAATCCATCATTAAGACCTAGATCCTGTGTCTTGTACTGTACGATTAAGGCAAGCCATAGATGGTGCGAATTTCTTTCCTGCAACCAAAGAAATTTGCACAATTCCCCCATCAGTACAGACAGTGCTGACAGGGGAATCCCCCCTACCGAGACATTGTCTTCTCCTAGCGGGAGACGGGGACAGCTGTTCCCAATGGGAGAAGACAGAGATTATCACTAGCGTATATAGCAGCTGCTAGCGATAACCGCCAGTAAATCTGGTGGCGATCGAAGGTGCAGTGTGTCAGTCTGACACACCGCAACTCTGATCGTGGTATGAAGCCTCTGACAGAGGTTTCATACCACATGATCAGCTGTGAACAATCACAGCTGATCATCGTGTGAACCAGGAAGTGCCAGTAAACGTCTTTCCTCGGTTCACGCAGATAGGGAGAGCCGAACAGTGGCAGAGGGGGGGTCTGTGCTGATAATCAGCTGCCATTCAATGCCCATCACCTGCCAGCTTGTTTCTATAAAGCCTGTCAGTGCCCATAAAAGTGCAGATCAGTGCCCACAACCAGGGTCGGGACAAGGGGTGGGAAAGAGGAAGGGCTGCCCTGGGCACTGTGGTATTATGTGAGGTGGGAGGCACCACAAGGAGATTAGGGGGGTTGCTATGAGTGGTGATTTAGGGGGATCATCACCTTTGTAGGGAAAGGGGGTGGGGGAATAACGATTTATGGTAGGAGAGGGGGATTTGGGGGGGATTTGTGCTGGGAGGTGGGATTTGAAGTGTTCTAGGAGGAGAGATTTTAGTGGTATAGGGTTTGTGCTAGAAGGGGTGATTTTTTTTTGTTCAGGGGGGGGGGGATTTGAGCTGGGTGCCCCTGGATGATGTGACTCTATCACGAAACGCCGCGTAGTGCAGAGCGACGTGTTCTTGTCACCTCCCATTGCTGCTGTTGTTTCCAGTAGGACGGGCTGTCTGTGAGCTTCCCGCCAGGGCTCCAGACTACACTACATGCCTACTATTGTCTACTAACATGTGAGTTTAACTTTTTACTTATCCAATAAAGTCAATGATTTTACACTATATGGAGCCTTTTTTTGCCTTCTATGACCATATCTGCAATGCTGTGGGCTGATGTCTGAGTACCTGTCAGTGTGAACATCTTTAGCCTGACCCTGCAGTCTTCGATGTCCCATCTCGATATAAGGTCTCTGATCCAGTGGTCGTGGTTCGAAGCAGTATTAACAAACAACTTTCTGTAACGGGGGATCATGAGTTTCTGGTAAGGGGCCAGTCTGATTTCACGGTGGTGGAGCAAGCACGCTTTTTTCTTCTCACAGCAAGAATTTATGTTTTTTGGAACTTTTTTAAGATACTTTCATATCACTTGGGTGATTTATTTTTTATACATGGACTTTTTATTATCACTTTGAACATTTTATTTTTGGATTGATTATTCATTTGACATGTGTTTTGTATATTATGTATACACTAAAGGGGAACTCTTCACTTAGTTCTAAATATTTGGTTTGGTGATGATGTGTATGATCACCAATCTGTTTTAGCGTGATTCAACCCCCCTTTTTTTCTTATTTAATTTCACTGTGTTTGTGTTACATAGATGAATCGCGGCTATAATTGTTATTGTTTATGTATTTCACTGTAGCGCAGTTATTCCCCTCATTTTTCTTAGAACCGTAAAGCGAACAGGAAGGAAGTTATATGAATTTTGATACAACACAATTCCATTTACTGTTGCGGTACACCGTTCGACATGAACAGAAACAAACAAGGATCGTATCATTTGATATGATCAAAAATATGTATAATACCGTTTGACGTGAAGATTCAACGAAGCAGCTAAAAACATACGATCGCCGCGAGCAGATATTTACGGTCAAATGCTCCACCCATAGGCTATAGAAGAATTCTAATGTTGTTTGACTAGTAATAATAAATAATAATTATAATTATTACTAGTCAAACAACATTAGAATTCTACTATAGCTTGTGGGCGGAGCATGCGACCGGAAATGAATGATCGCGGCGTCGTACAGCTTAGCTGCTTCGTCGAATCTTCTTAGAACATCTGACAGACACCATAAGCCTTCAATTGACAGTTTTGACCTTAATTAATTCGGATTTTTGTACAAAAGCATTTTTTAAATAAATAAAAACTAATTTCGGGAGTAACTAAATAAATGTATTTTTTGGACGAAACCGAAATTCCGAAACAAAATATTTCAGTGTGCACAGGAACGCCCCCAGCTTGTGCCGCAGGGCTCTGACGTGACCGGAAGGCCTGTGACACATCTGCCCACTTGTTCTGTGGGAACAGAAAATTGTTCGCTTTTACATACTATTGTTAGATTAGCCAGTGTGTGTGTGAGAACATTTATCTTTGTGCACTTAAAATATACTTTTGGCACAAAAACTTTAGTTTTAATTAATTCCTAAATACCTACTAAGGATATAACCCCACTTTGTGTGCACCTTTGCAAACCCAGATATAACCTTGTAAAAGTAGCAGTGACATCATCACTGTGCTGTACATAGGCTGCACAGAGAGCAGAGCTGTGGGTGGGGCCCAGCTGGCCCCACCCATTACGAACCACCTGCAGACAACCACAGGAGGAAGATAGAAACAAGCCCGATCATCCTTCAAAAGGAGAGAGACCATCAGTGACCGGTCTTTATTAGAGGAAGCTCCTGCAAAGTGGAAAAGTACAAAGGTTGTTTTATGCTGTAATTTGTCTTTGTTAATTCAATACAGTGATCACTGCACAGATCTTGAAGAAATACACAAAGATTCAAGTACAAATGTAATATTGAATAGATATTGTGAAAGTGCATATGCATTCATTCTGTGCAAATTGGGTAAAAACAAAACAAAAACAATGTTATTAGGCTATTTCCTGTGCTGGTCATATGTTTTGAATCAATTTTACATGAAAAATATCACATTTGACCACTAGATGGTGCCAAGTATCTTAGGAAATTCCTTTAATATTTACTATAATTTAGTGGCTAAATGCATTACATCGACACGCTTATTTTGACAAACTTCTTCGCATGTGAATCACGATCAAGATCTTGGTCCTTACAATAGCTTAAAGTGGAAGTTAACTTTCATGCATGACTTTTACCTATAGGTAAGCCTATAATCAGGTTACCTATAGGTAATGTAAATATCCCTTAAACGTGTGTCGTTTAGGAGATATTTACTGTACATTCAGGCAGTGACATCACTGGTACAAGCGCTCTGAAGGAACGGCCACCCATGCTGTGACTGGCACTCTGTGGTTTCGGCCAGTCACAGGGCCGGAATCCGTGAACCTGGAAGTAAGACGTGTGAAGATGAAGCAGCCTCCAGATCTCACATCTCGGCGCAAGAGGACTTCGTTTTAAGGTAAGTTTAACATTATGTGCTAGTATACTTCACACATCTTCACATTATGCCTTAACCTTGCAGGATAAAAAAAAAACATCCAGAGGTTTACAACCATTTTAAAGCAGAAATGAACCCATTGATTGAACAGTTTCAAAAAACAGTAACATTCCCGACACGTGTTTTCTCTACCAGACTGTCAAACCATCCAGTGGTTGGTGTCATAACTGATCACATGTGTAGCACCATGTCAGTTGAAGATCAAACAGAAGCTAAGATAGCAGTTTCCTTGGCTGAAAAAGATGCTCTTTTATACCCAGAGTCCTGTTCACTAAGGGAACTGTGGACCAGCACTAATAGAAGATCAGTGCTTTATTGACATTTTAGAAGATTTTTTACAGACTGATGTATATGTTTACTTGCTAAGTCGGGAAAGATAGTGCGTGCATGTGAATGTATGCATACTCACATTTCCCTGCATGGTATTATTGTTTTCCTGTAACTGTAAGTGATCTGTATGCATGCAATTATTTAGTAAAAGCGCAATAACATTCTACCAGACCTGTTTCTTTGGCTTTATTGCAAGAGTTAAGACAATTTGTCATGTTGTCACATGACTGCTGAGAAGGATATATGACAAATGTCCACATTACAGTCATCTTACCCAAATAATGATACAGAAATAATTTTGAACTTGAGAAGGACAAAGTTTCAGCTTTATTTTTTAATGCTATTAAAATTCACAATCGCCTGAATGTTTGTCCTTACTTTGAGTGCTGGACCAACATACAACTAACCCAACAACCCAGCTAAGGGGGAACTTCACTCTCCCAACCAACATTGATGATCTGTAATCCTTATGCTGCTAGCATTAGTAAATAGATACAAAGGTATATTATATTTCTTTTTACGTTTCTTCAGTTACTTCCTGGTTTCCATGCCTAGGCAAATTATGTCATACATCACAGGAGTCTTCAGGAAAGGAAGTGGGGAAGAGGGGTTTTCTCAGCTAAGCACACCCAACTAAGATAAGGGCAGATGAATTTCAGGAAGTAAATGCTACATGATTCCTTTGCCCTTACTCAAGATGGTCACCACCAGAAATGCTAGGGGGGTGTTTTTTAAAGGGATTTCTCAGCAAAATAAAGCATCATGGGTGGCTGGATGAGTTTGCTTAGAATATTAAACATGAATTAAATAGCGTTTTTTTTTTTTGTGGTCCTCAGATGCAGTGTAACTTCACTTTAAGGGATAAACCATGAACGACCAACCAAATGCTAGCAAGGTACCAACCACTAATAAAGCTGTGACTGTCTGTACCCCAAACTTTGTTAAATAAAGCCCCAAGCCCACCCTCACACAACTTCATCCAATTAAGCTAGTGTGTAAATCAAAACATTTGTAAAGCCCAAGTGCAGGCAAAAACAAAAATAGAAGAATCAGCACAAGTGAAGTAATATCACTAGTGAAAGAGTCTTGACTGCTGGGAGCATGGTGCTTTAAGTGGCTTTGCATATTTATCATGTTAAAGCCTAAGTGCAGCTAAGAACAATACAAAAATCAGCACAAAGGACATAACTTACAGTTAGTATGATGTGTCCCTTGTGCTGATTCTTCTTCTTTTAGGGGGAAACTCCAACCCCCACCCACAGGGCAGCCATCTGACATTTTGGGGCCCCTTACACAGCTTGAGGCCTGGGCGCCCCCCCCCCCGGACCTGACAATCAACATTCCCCAGGGCCCCCCAGTGGCTGTCCCACCAAGTCCCATCCCATGTCCTCCCCCTCCTTCCCACGTCCTCCTCTTCCATCCCATCTCCCGCACACCATGTCCTCCTCCTCCAATCCCATCTCCCCATCCCACATCCTCCTCCTCCTCCATCCTATCTCCTCCATCCCATTCCTCCTTCTGCAGTCTCATCTTCTGCATCCCATGTCCTCTTCTGCCTCCTTCCTATTACCTCCATCCCATGTCCTCCTCCATCCCATCTCCTCATCCTCCAGGTCCATTTCCTCTATCCGATGTCCTCCTCCTCCAGTCCCATTTTCTCCATCCCATGTCTTCCTCCTCCATCCCATGTCCACCCCTCCAGGAGGATAATTCTGCACAGACTCAATGAACAAACACAATTAGCAGTGTATGAACACAGTGTCATATTTCAGGATCACACTACAGACTTTCAGAAACCTGTCATTTTCAAGTATAACTAAATCCAGATTTTTATCTAAGTTTTGGAGTAGTGAGTAGTGAAGGGTTAAAACCTCCTCCCCCTTCTGGTGACAACTCAATTTTTTTTTCCTTTTGGTCACCAGGGCAAAGAGCTCCCTGTGCCAGTGACCCCTTATGAAAATCCAAAACTTTGAGTTGTCCCCAGAGCAGGAAAAGAGAGTAATCTTCCAATGGGGACTCCAGTTCTGGTGACAACTGACTCCGAGGGCATCTGTCCGCAGATCCCCTGCTGAGCTGAGCGGAGCGGTTGACTGACAGATCTGTGTTTGCTCATGCTTTCCATTTACACCCAACTTCCCTTTGATCCGGCCGGATGGAGAGGAACGGATGCCCTTTTTTTTGCCAGATCGTATTGGAGGTAGGCGGCTGTAAATGGACACAATCCCATTCACATCTGCCACTCCATAGAGGAGAATAGAGGGTGCGATCAGGACTGCCTGAAAAACAGACAGGCGGACCTGATCGGATCCATCATGTGAAATGGGGCCTAAAAAACAATCCACATTGATTGCTTTTTGGAGCATTGGTTAATTTAGTGAACCTGGACTAATAACAGTCACTGTAATGCTACCCATATTGCTGTCCTTTTAACATGGTGACATAATCTGACAACTATGTTACACATGTGTAAAGTTACTTTCACTCCGCTAAAAGGACAGGAATAGGGCTGGCAATACAGTACAATACACTGTTATTAACAGGGGGAGGGGGCGGGGGGGGGCATAGGATATGAACTGTACATTCTAACAGCTTCAGGGAAACACTCTATTTTTTTATCCTCTCTTACCTCGATCTCTGCAGCGGATTAATTCTGTCCCAACAACACAGAAAGCACGAGGCTCTGCAGTGATGGACAGTGCACCCTGTGTACCCATTGGCTAAGGAGGCAATGGGTGGCAGAGCGGCCCGCCTCCTGCTGCCTCCTCAACCAATGGGTAGCTGAAATTGTCTTAAGTCCCTCCCCCATAACACCTCCCGAGTCCCAACCCTGCCAGCTAGCTTACTATGCTATGCAGCACAGTGGTGTAGTGGGTAGCACTTTCGCCTAGCAGTAAAAAGGGTCGCTGGTTCGAATCCCAACCACGACACTACCTGCCTGGAGTTTGCGTGTTCTCCCTGTGCCTCCATGGGTTTCCTCCAGGTACTCCGGTTTCCTCCCACACTCCAAAGACATGCTGGTAGGATAATTGGATCCTGTCTAAATTGTCCCTAGTATGTATGAATGTGAGTTAGGGACCTTAGATTGTAAGCTCCTTAAAGCACTGCGTAAATTGACGGCGCTATATAAGTACCTGAAATAAATAAATAAATATGCGGATGGGGTGGGTGATACCAAAGACAAGATTAGCAGACTCCAGCGTGTCTCCTCCGGCTCCTCTCTCTTGCATACTTGCTGGTCACCAGGGCCCGGGCCCCCTCGAGACGCTCAGGCCCTCTTGATGAAAGCCCTTTAGATGTATTAACCCCCGTAGCACCAAAAGATTACGATGGCCGGGGTTGGTGAGGGGATGGAGGTGCAGGACTGAGTGGGTTACTACTAAAGGAAGAAGAATGAATACAAGGGACACATCATACTAAATGTAGGTTATGTCCCTTGTGCTGATTTTTCTATTTTATATCTTTATTGCATTTAGGCTTTAAAATGCTAAATCTGCAGAGCCACTCAAGGGGCCATGCTCCCACAATCAATGCTCTCTTCCACTAGTGTTCAAAGAGCTGTCATTCACTGAATCAAAAATGCAAACATTTAACCCAAGGTGGAAGTGGTTTCCTAGCGTCTAGAACAAAAGAATATAAGACATTGGAATCTTCTTGCAATACTTTATATTATAGGTCAAGCAGGGTGTCCGTATGTTGGGAGGAATCTGTCAGATCTTCAGGACTCTCTTCTGACACATCCAGTTGTGTTTGGATTCACATTTATCATAATAATATGCAGGTCGTACATACATTAGTACACAATCTCCTGAGTATTTTGTTAATATCTGTAATCTGGGTAATAAATACCAATGAGTAGTTATGAGTCTCTATTGTTTTCTGGATGAACAACATTCATATTCTCAGTGTAGATGAAGAGTCACTTACTGGATGATATTATAGAGCCGACCGTCCACCCATCTCCATCCATCTCCATCTCTGTACAGACTGATCCAGAACACTTGATATGATAGTACTTTGACGGATCTTTTTATAAACTCCTGGGAGAAGAGAACATCATCTGTCACAATCCAACCACAGACATCGGACACACACATTGGATAGAAGTCTGAAGATCTGTCTATTCCATTTCTCCAAAAGCTTTATTGTCAAAGGCGTGCACAGGGGGTGTGCCTGGGCACACCCTAATCACTATATCAGTGTTGCCAACCTACCAGATTGAAATTTACTGACACAACACCCAAAATTTCCTGACAGAGCCAAGTTTTTACCGGCATTGCCAAAAGTTACAAAATTACAGTTTTAAGTGCAAATTTTAGTATTTAGGCTACAAACAAGTACAATATACAATTATCATTGTGATTTAAGGTAGATATTAGGGCAAAAAACATATTTCTTATTTTATTTTCGATATAGTAATAAGTAGCTCAGGGACAAGACTCAGGAGGGCAAGAAATTAGAATAGGAAGGCTCACACACATGAAGTTAGTCCCTTCAGCCCACTGCAGTCTAAACAGCACTGACAGTCCAGTCCCGCTCCCGACCTGCCCTGCTCCTGTCCTGCAGACCCGCACACAAGGCTCTATGACATCACATGGCACGCTCGGACACCGCCTCCACCAGAGCTGCCGAACACACTGTAGCAGGGACTCGGATGGTCTCAGCCGGCTCTGGGCCGAGCCGAACATCACAACCATATTTTTTACTGGCAACTTTTTCCTTTTACTGGCATTTACTGTCAGGAGAAAATTGCCTGTTTTTTACTGGCTGCCAGTAAAAATACTGACGGTTGGCAACACTGCACTATAATGCGGTGCCGATTCCCCCTACTGCCAAGCCCCCCCCCCCATCTTGTTGGTCCCCCCGCTCCGTAGTGCTGATGCCTTCCCTCCTCTCCCCAGGGTTACTGTGGGGGATGTTTCAGGATGGAGAGTGGAAAAAAGGGCTAGTACATTCAGTATGTAATGTACCGGCCTCTTCCTTTTCTAAATGAACACGGTGAATACACTCACTCACTGTGTCCATTCATAACTGAAGCATAGTAAACTGTGTTTACTACGTTTCAGTTTGTGAATGAACAGGAAGCCGCTCAGCACAGAGCACTTCCCATTCATTCACTATACTGTGCAGCTGAGGCTACAGATAAAGGCATGTGTGTTTGAGCTTTGGGGTGCACACCCTAATGCAATGGGCTGCGCACACCTATGGTGTTTACTATGCTTCAGTTTGTGAATGAACAGAAATCCGCTCAGCACACAGCACTATCCCATTCATTCACTGCCCAGTGCAGCTGGGAGCTTTGGGGTGCACACCCTAATGCAATGGGCTGCGCACATCCACAGTATGACTATTGTGGACAAATATCACCAGAAAAAAAGATCCACAAATTATATTTTTTGTCAGTTTCCCCCTCTACGGGTCTGATAAGGTGTCCTGTCCACTACTCCAACCACCACCACTGTGTATCTGCAGTTCCACTGTCCTTCCTGTGGGCCCAGAACCAGAATGGTGGGGGGTCTATGTGTAGACTGGAGGGATTTCAGTACACATACACCGCCTGACCCCACCTCACAAGGATTTTGTTACTTCCAGTATCCGGCTGTCCTTTCTCCGGTTTGCTCTGGCAGTAGAAGAAGCTGGTGAAGCATGGTCTGTTGTGTTCATCAGCTTCAGTGGGGTCCATTCATTGGGGGCTCCTTCACTTTTAGCTATAATCCATCCACACATGTACCAACAGTAAGCAAAAGGATATTTTTAATTTTCTGCTCAGAACAACCACTCCCCCTACTGGCTGTTTTACTACAATGGTTGGTAAGGAGGTAGGTAAAAGAGTTTTACTGTAAATAAAATGTACGCATTTTGTAATTTGTTCTGTTTAAAATTATATTAAATAATGTTTCTGGTACAAAGCAAGTCAAAGTTATTATTATTATTATTATTATTATTATACGAGATTTATATAGCGCCAACAGTTTACTCAGCGCTTTACAGTGTATAAGGGGGACAATACAATTACAGTACAGTTCAATACAAAAGGTACAGGAGGGCCCTGCTCGTAGAGCTTACATTCTAAAGGGAGGGGGTGGTGGTACAAAAGGTAATAGCTGCAAAGAATGATTTGATGGGGGTGGCTCAGGGACAGTTATGTGGGTGTGGGATAGGCTTCCCTGAATAAATGAGTTTTCAGGGATCTCCTAAATGTGGACAGGGTATGGGCTGATCGGACATACTGGGGCAGGGAATTCCAGAGGATGGGAGAGGCTCTGGAGAAGTCCTGAAGGCGAGCATGGGAGGAGGTAACAAGGGAGCTAGAGAGCAGGAGGTCCTGGGAGGAGCGGAGGGGGCGATTTAGGCGATATCTGCAGATGATGTTGGTGATGTAGATGGGGCGATGTTGTGGATGGCCTTGTATGTTATGGTTAGCATTTTGAATTTTACACGGTGGGGTAGGGGAAGCCAGTGAAGGGATTGGCAGAGAGGAGCAGCAGTCACAGATCGATTAGTGAGGTGTATTAGTCTAGCAGCAGCATTCATAATAGACTGAAGGGGGGATAGCCTGCTTAAGGGTAGGCCATTAAGGAGAGAGTTGCAATAGTTGAGGCGGGAAATAATCAAGGAGTGAATAAGTTGCTTTGTGGTGTCATTAGTCAGGAAGGGTCGAATTCTGGAGATGTTGCGGAGATTAAGGCGGCAGGATTTAGCCAGTGATTGGATATGGGGGTTGAAGGAGAGGTCAGAGTCAAGGATTACACCCAGGACCCTGGCATGTGTGGAGGGACCAAAGTTATGTGCAAATTTTTAAAAAAAATGGATTTAAACATGTTTTTATTTTATTATTATTAGACAATTTAAAAAAAAAAATAAACAAACAGAACAAATGAAAATGAAAAAAAAATATTAATAGAAAAAAAAAATCTAATTTAAAGAAAAAATCCACAAAAATAACAGCTAAAAGGAGAAGGGGGATAAGTAATTTATATCAGTATTTACAAAAGGGTTAATATGGACTTAAATGGCAATAAATTCAATAATTATTTTTTACTAAATAAGATTTCTTCAGCTGATCTCATATGTAAATCAAGGTCCACATATTTGATCTAAGCATGAATGAAATAGTATATATAATGAAACAATACATTGTTACATTGTATTTACTAATTGACATTGCTGGCCTTCTACAAGTGTCATTTTATAAAGTGGCTGCATTTTGATAGTCATTCCTGCTGTGCAATACAAAGCAAAAATAATTGGCAATAATGGCCGCAAGAGTTGGGAAGCTAGATGTAAGAGAGAGATGTATCCTAAAAACTTTGTTGAAGTTTTTTTAGGATGTATGTCTTAAAATGTTACTCCGCTTTCATGGGAAAAAATAGCAAATACGAAAAATAAAATAATATAGTGTATACAGTTGCTACACAAGTCATATTGCAATTCAATTTTATTAAAATTCCCTTTCTTTTTCAATCTGCAGCTGCTGTAATTATCTGTCAAATGCAATCTGGTACCCGGAAGGTGATCTATACACAGTTGGTGTCTATGGAACACCCCCAGTAATGTAATTTCCTGCTTGTGTGATTGGCTGACTGATTCTGATTTTCCAGAAGTCTATGATAAAATTAGATTTTAGGCATCCTCTGCAACAAAATGTCAGTGTTGGAGTGATGCCTCTATGGGGTTAAACATGTCTAAAGGGATCTAAAACATAAATAAAGTGCAGCTCAACCACCTACCACCACCTAATTTTCCAATATATATATATATACAGTATCTCATAAAAGTGAGTACACCCCTCACATTTTTGTAAATATTTTATTATATCTTTTCATGTGACAACACTGAAGAAATGACACTTTGCTACAATGTAAAGTAGTGAGTTTACAGCTTATATTACAGTGTAAATTTGCTGTCCCCTCAAAATAATTCAACACACAGCCATTAATGTCTAAACCGCTGGCAACAAAAGTGAGTACACCCCTAAAAGAAAATGTCCAAATTGGGCCCAAAGCAGGGCCGATCCCAGCCCGGTGCTCGGGGTGCAGTGCACCCGGGCGCCACAGAGGTGGGGGCGCTGAAGCGCCAGAGTGCTCCCCTCCCTCCTCCTCTCCTTGTTCGTAGGCGGCTCTCTCCGCCGGTCGCCGCCACTGTGTTTTCTGCTGAAGCCCACCCCCCCCCCTCCTCCTGTCAGTGGAGGAGAGGGAAACAGCCGGCGATCGGATCGGCTGTCTCTGTGTGCAGAGAGACCAGCCGCGGACGCGCATTGACGTCACTGGGGGGGAGGCAGTCCGTGGCCGAGCCCGAGCTTCTTGTATCATGTCTGCAGTCTCTGACCATCTCTTGTATCATATCTGCAATCTCTGGCCATCTCCCGTAGTATGTCTGCAGTCTCTGACCGTCTCCTGTAGTATGTCTGCAGTCTCTGATCATCTCCTATATTATGTCTGTAGTCTCTGACCATCTCCTGTACTATGTCTGCAGTCTCTGATCATCTCCTGTATTATGTCTGCAGTCTCTGATCATCTCCTGTATTATCTCTGCAGTCTCTGACCATCTCTTGTATTATGTCTGCAGTCTCTGACCATCTCCTGTATTATGTCTGCAGTCTCTGATCATCTCCTGTATTATGTCTGCAGTCTCCGACCATCTCCTGTACTATGTCTGCAGTCTCTGATCATCTCCTGTACTATGTCTGCAGTCTCTGATCATCTCCTGTATTATGTCTGCAGTCTCTGACCATCTCTTGTATTATGTCTACAGTCTCTGACCATCTTCTGTTTTATGTCTGCAGTCTCTGACCATCTCCAGTACTATGTCTGGGGGCTCTTTCTAACAGGCTCTGTAACAGAAGCCCTCTCTGTGTGAATCAGAGAGACTCCCCTCCAGGTCCCATTAGTGTACGCTCTTCCCCTATTTTCTTTATTGTTAAAAGATCATGGGAGGATCCCAAGGTAGCAAAGACTTCTTAGGGGAGCATCTCTGTGTTTGAGTCGTTGCCATAGAAACATTTGTAAAGGGGAGGAGTTGGTAAGATGACCACGCCCACGTGCCAGAAATATTTCTGCACCCAGGTGTCTGTGACCCTGGGATCGGCCCTGGCCCAAAGTGTCAATATTTTGTGTGGCCACCATTATTTTCCAGCACTGCCTTAACCCTCTTGGGCATGGAGTTCACCAGAGCTTCACAGGTGCCACTGGAGTCCTCTTCCACTCCTCCATGACGACATTATGGAGCTGGTGGATGTTAGAGACCTTGCGCTCCTCCACCTTCCGTTTGAGGATGTCCCACAGATGCTCAATAGGGTTTAGGTCTGGAGACATGCTTGGCCAGTCCATCACCTTTACCCTCAGCTTCTTTAGCAAAGCAGTGGTCGTCTTGGAGGTGTGTTTGGGGTCGTTATCATGTTGGAATACTGCCCTGCGGCCCAGTCTCTGAAGGGAGGGGATCATGCTCTGCTTCAGTATGTCACAGTACATGTTGGCATTCATGGTTCCCCTAATGAACTGTAGCTCCCCAGTGTCGGCAGCTCTCATGCAGCCCCAGACCATGACACTCCCACCACCATGCTTGACTGTAGACAAGACACACTTGTCTCTCTATTCTTCACCTGGTTGCAGTCACACACGCTTGACACCATCTGAACCAAATAAGTTTATCTTGGTCTCATCAGACCACAGGACATGGTTCCAGTAATCCATGTCCTTAGTCTGCTTGTCTTCAGCAAAGTGTATGTGGCTTTCTTGTGCATCATCTTTAGAAGAGGCTTCTTTCTGGGACGACAGCCATGCAGAGCAATTTGATGCAGTGTGCGGCGTATGGTCTGAGCACTGACAGGCTGACCCCCCATCCCTTCAACCTCTGCAGCAATGCTGGCAGCACTCATATGTCTATTTCCCAAAGACAACCTCTGGATATGACGCTGAACATGTGCACTCAGCTTCTTTGGTCGACCATGGCGACGCCTGTTCTGAGTGGAACCTGTCCTGTTAGACCGCTGTATGATCTTGGCCACCGTGCTGCAGCTCAGTTTCAGGGTCTTGGCAATCTTCTTATAGCCTAGGCCATCTTTATGTAGAGCAACAATTCTTTTTTTCAGATCCTCAGAGAGTTCTTTGCCATGAGGTGCCATGTTGAACTTCCAGTGACCAGTATGAGAGAGTGAGAGCGATAACACCAAACTTAACACACCTGCTCCCCATTCACACCTGAGACCTTGTAACACTAACGGGTCACATGACACCGTGGAGGGAAAATGGCTAATTGGGCTGAATTTGGACATTTTCACTTAGGGGTGTACTCACTTTTGTTGCCAGCGGTTTAGACATTAATGGCTGTGTGTTGAGTTATTTTGAGGGGACAGCAAATTTACACTGTTATACAAGCTGTACACTCACTACTTTACATTGTAGCAAAGTGTCATTTCTTCAGTGTTGTCACATGAAAAGATAGAAGAAAATATTTACAGAAATGTGAGGGGTGTACTCACTTTTGTGATATACTGTATACAGTATATTATGAACAATTTACAATAATGTAAAGTCAAAAGGTGCATGTTGTTATTTATTAAGTAAAAGTCATAAAACCCTTATGTCTTCTGTGTAAAATATAAACTGTGCCACCAATATTTTTTGTGACTGTGACACTAATATTATTATTCACCACCAGTGTCGTGCTCCTCCACCATCCAATCTAACTGCTTACCCAATAATGTACCCACTTTGCAGTAAAGTCTACATGGGCTTTGCTCTTCAAATAGGGCCACTGCACTCTGCTACACTCAGTATCACCGTCTTCACTACTCCTTATGTCACTTGGTCCACCAACATCAGGAGTCTTCTGCATACCCAATATGGCCAATGGCTCCTCCAGCAGTGCCAGCTCAGAGATACAAAAAGGCTCTCATTGCGCAGTATATAGTGAAATTATCTTCCCTTTGAAAAAGTCACACACAGTGGTGTGACGAAACACGTCAGGGGTGTGGCCGTATGATGTCATCACATAGGAATGGAATAGGAAGTGAGATATTCTGTGCACGTAACCAATGCTAATGTCTTCCTGTCTCAGCCAATGAGGAGGGGAGTCCCGGGCAGCTGAGAGACACTCTTGCATATCGCTGGATCTAGATGGTGCTCAGGTAAGTATTAAAGGATTTGCACACACATGGATTTTTATCTTAATGCATAGAATGCATTAAGATAAAAAAAACTTCTGACTTTACAACCTCAACATTCTTAAGTTGATAAGGACCTACCTAAACCATCCAGTTGATTTGCATCCAATCAGAGATGCTCTCATATCACATTACAGTTGTTGGTAGATTTAAAGTGTGCAATCAGATTGTAATGTGTGTGGTGAACTGTAGACAATCCTTTGACTCACAATCCTTATGACTCAGTCATAAATGTAAATGATCTATTGAAAACAATCATATGGTCGATTTGTATTACCATTGGCTTAAAAGTGGTTGCAAACCCACATGAAAAAAAAAAGACCTGCAAGACAAAGGCATAATGAGCTAGTATGCATAGCATACTAGCTCATTATGTAATACTCACCTGAGATCGAAGCCCTCGCTGCGGTGGCGGTACACAGCACTGGCCGGCGTCATTTCTTCCTGGAGTTACTTCCGGGTATTGCGGCTCCGTCGCTGTGATTGGCCAGAGCCGCGATGTTGTCACTTGTGCTGATGACATCGGCACATGCAGATACAGGGGATATCTCCTAAACCGTGCAGGTTTAGAGGATATCCGAGATAGTTACAGGTAAACCTTATTACAGGCTTACATGTAGTAAAAAGTGGATTGTAAAGGTTTACAACCACTTTAAGACACAAAGAAGTGATCCACCTTGGCTGAGTTGTAATCAATCAAGTCTTTATTGTGTATTTTTTGAAGGCACGATTGTTTAATTAAATCGACGTGTGGCCACCATTAAGGTGAAATAGCTACATCGTTGCATAGTTACATAGTAGGTGAGGTCGAAAAAAGACACAAGTCCAACCTATGTGTGATTATATGTCAGTATTACATTGTATAACCCTGTATGTTGTGGTCGTTCAGGAGTTTCTTGAGACTATCGATGCCCCCCGCTGAGACCACCGCCTGTGGAAGGGAATTCCACATCCTTGCTGCTCTTACAGTAAAGAACCCTCTACACAGTTTAAGGTTAAACCTCTTTTCTTCTAATTTTAATGAGCGGCCAGGTGTCTTGTTAAACTCCCTTTCGAAAAATGTTTTATCCCGATTGTGGGGTCACAAGTACGGTATTTGTAGATTGAAATCATATCCCCTCTCAAGCGTCTCTTCTCCAGAGAGAATAAGTTCAGTGCTCGCAACCTTTCCTTATAACTAATATCCACCAGACCCTTTATTAGCTTTGTTGCCCTTCTTTGTACTCGCTCCATTTCCAGTACATCCTTCCTGAGGACTGGTGCCCAGAACTGGACAGCATACTCCAGGTGCGGCCGGACCAGAGTCTTATAGAGCGGGCAAATTATCATTTGATCTCTGGAGTTGATCCCCTTTTTAATGCCAATATTCTGTTTGCTTTGTTAGCAGCAGCTTGGCATTGCATGCCATTGCTGAGCCTATCATCTACTAGGACCCCCAGGTCCTTTTCCATCCTAGATTCCCCCAGAGGTTCTCCCCCCAGTGTATAGATTGCATTCAAATTTTTGCCACCCAAATGCATTATTTTACATTTTTCTACATTGAACCTCATTTGCCATGTAGTCGCCCACCCCATTAATTTTTTCAGGTCTTTTTGCAAGCTTTCCACAACCTGCTGAGAAGTTATTGCCCTGCTTAGCTTAGTATCGTCTGCAAATACAGAGATTGAACTGTTTACCCCATCCTCCAGGTGGTTTATGAACAAATTAATGACATTTATGACATGTCATAGTTGATCTCATCTGTTCTGGTCATTCCTGTATAATAAACATGCAGATGATGGAACAATGGAATATAAAGCCTCTGTGTCTGTCCATCCATCTCCCATCTATTGCCATGTTAAATAATACCTGCTGTTCCGGGTCCTCTATGACCAGTAGATGGGCTCCCATCCCTTCACACACTTCCTGACTCTTATTCCATATTCTGTATTCTCTACCAGATGGAAAGTAATAGTTCTCTCTGTGCCACAACCAGCCACCGGGACACACCACACATCCTATAAGAAAATGTTTTAATTGCTTTAAATATCTGTATAAATCCATGTCTATAATTATTTTCCTTCAAAACTCAGCTGTCTTGGCTAAATAATGACAACTTATATACAGTCAGGTCCATAAATATTGCGACATCGACACAATTCTAATCTTTTTGGCTCTATACACCACCACAATGGGTTTGAAATGAAACAAACAAGATGTGCTTTAACTGCAGACTTTCAGTTTTAATTTGAGGGTATTTACATCCAAATCAGGTGAACGGTGTAGGAATTACAACAGTTTGTATATGTGCCTCCCACTTTTTAAGGGACCAAAAGTAATGGGACAATTGGCTGCTCAGCTGTTCCAAGGCCAGGTATGTGTTATTCCCTCATTATCCAATTTACAAGCAGCAGATAAAAGGTCCAGAGTTCATTTCAAGTGTGCTATTTGCATTTGGAATCTGTTGCTGTCAACTCTCAATATGAGATCCAAAGAGCTGTCACTATAAGTAAAGCAAGCCATCATTAGGCTGAAAAAACAAAACAAACCCATCAGAGAGATAGCAAAAACATTAGGTGTGGTCAGCAACACCAAAAAGATCTGGAAGACCATGGAAAACAACTGTGGTGGATGACCGAAGGATTCTTTCCCTGGTGAAGAAAACACCCTTCACAACTGTTGACCAGATCAAGAACACTCTCTAGGAGGTAGGTGTATGTGTGTCAAAGTCAACAATCCAGATAAGACTTCACCAGAGTGAATACAGAGGGTTCAGCACAAGATGCAAACCATTGGTGAGCCTCAAAAACAGGAAGGTCAGATTAGAGTTTGCCAAACAACATATAAAAAAGCCTTCACAGTTCTGGAACAACATCCTATGGACAGATGAGACCAAGAACAACTTGTACCAGAGTGATGGGAAGAGAAGTGTATGGAGAAGGAAAGGAACTGCTCATGATCCAAAGCATACCACCTCATCAGTGAAGCATGGTGGTAGCAGTGTCATGGCGTGGGCATGTATGGCTGCCAATGGAACTGGTTCTCTTGTATTTATTGATGATGTGACTGCTGACAAAAGCAGCAGGATGAATTCTGAAGTGTCTCGGGCAATAGTATCTGCTCATATTCAGCAAAATGCTTCTGAACTCATTGGACGGCGCTTCACAGTGCAGATGGACAATGAACCGAAGCATACTGCGAAAGCAACCAAAGAGTTTTTTAAGAGAAAGAAGTGGAATGTTATGCAATGGCCAAGTCAATCACCTGACCTGAATCCGATTGAGCATGCATTTCACTTGCTGAAGACAAAACTGAAGGGAAAATGCCCCAAGAACAAGCAGGAACTGAAGACAGTTGCAGTAGAGGCCTGGCAGAGCATCACCAGGGATGAAACCCAGCGTCTGGTGATGTCTATGTGTTCCAGACTTCAGGCTGTAATTGACTGCAAAGGATTTGCAACCAAGTATTAAAAAGTAAAAGTTTGATGGATGATTGTTAATCTGTCCCATTACTTTTGGTCCCTTAAAAAGTGGGAGGCACATATACAAATTGATGTAATTCCTACACTGTTCATCTGATTTGGATGTAAATATCCTCAAATTAAAGCTGAAAGTCTGCAGTTAAAGCACATCTTGTTGGTTTAATTTCAAATCCATTGTGTTGGTGTATAGAGCCAAAACGATTAGAATTGTGTTGATGTCCCAATATTTATGGACCTGACTGTATTTCTCACATTGCAGCTGTATTCCAACCTCTTCAGCTCTCACACATGTACACCTCCGAGGGATTAGAACTATTTTTACATTTTCATTATGGTCCTATTGATTGGACATACCACATCCATCCAAAGTATTTCTATGACAGTTTTTATGTTGTATGTGGGATGTCCAGGTCTTGTTAACCTCTTGTCGACTGTCTTCCGCATATATACTATGGCAAGGTGGCTCGGCTGCACAAACTGACGTACCTGTACATCGATCCGTGCACCTGATAGCGTGGGCATGCACCGGCCACCCGCGATTGTGGTACAGAGAGAGCGGGGATCTTCCTATGTAAACAAGGAGGATCCCCATTCTGACAGGGAACAATACTGAGATCTGCTGTTCCCAGTGATCAGGAACAGCGATCTTTGTTGTCCCAGTAAGCCCATCCCCCACACAGTTAGAACACACCCAGGGAACACAGTTAACCCCTTTATCGCCTCCTAGTGTTAACCCCTTCCCTGCCAGAGTCATTTATATAGTGACAGTGCATTTTTTTAACACTGATCACTGTAATAATGTCACTGCACCCCAAAAAGTGTCACTTGGGGTCAGATTTGTCCGCCACAATGTCGCAGTCCCGCTTAAAATCACAGATCACCGCCATTACCAGTAAAAACAATAAAAATAAATGAAAGTCCATAAATCTAACCCATAGTTTGTAGACGCGGTAACTTTTGCGCAAAACAATCAATATACGCTTATTGCATTTTTTGTTTTTTTTACCAAAATGTGTATGTAGAAGAATACATATTGGCCTAAACTGATGAATACATTTATTTTTATTTTTTTGGATATGTATTATAGCAGAAAGTAAAAAAAATATATATTTTTAAAAAATTGTCTTGTTCTTGACGTTCGGAATTTCCGACCAACTTTGTGTGACCCTGTGTATGCAAGACAAGTTTGAGCCAACATCCGTCGGAAAAAAATCCCATGGATTTTGTTGTCGGAAAATCCTATCGTGTCTACAGGGCATTAGTCTGTAGGGTTCAATATTGAGTTGGCCCAACCTTTGCAGATATAACAGCTTCAACTCTTCTGGGAAGGTCGTCCACAAGGTTTAGGAGTGTGTCTATGGGAATGTTTGACCATTCTTCCAGAAGCGCATTTGTGAGGTCAGGTACTGATGTTGGATGAGGAGGCCTGGCTCGCATTCTCCGCTCTAATTCATAGAGAATAGTCTATATCCGAGGTCATAAATAGGGGATCCAAACAGCAGAGCAGGACGGAGAGCTTGCCCGTATTATACACGCTATCACAAGCATGAGACTTTAGGCTTGGCTGGCTTAAATCAGTTTACATCTCCGCCCAGAGACTGGCCACATTAATCACCTTGCAGGTGGACAGACAGACAGGGATGCATCGTAGCCAAAACCAGGATGCTGAAATGAGACCAGCAGCAGTCAAAGAACAGGAGTGTTTACACACTCCTGACAGTTCTCTAGCTGTGCTGAGGTGAGGTTTCACATATACTTTAATAAACATCTAATACATGAGAATGAATTCCCAGAGCACTATGGGTTAGCTAGAGATAGTGCTACTAATGTAGCTTGCTGTAAGGTAAGCTGTCTCTCATTGAAACCTTGGATGAGGGGGAGTCACTGCTCTGATTTATTCACTTGTGTGTTAATTTTAGCTGAAGCTATTGAGCTCTGTAAACAACATACGTTTTACAATATATGGCAAGAAAACAGGGGTAAATATGTATCAAGGAGCCCAAAGCTCTACCTACTGACTGGATAAAATGCTACAGCATTTTCATATGCAATATTTCATATTTCCCTGACTAAAAAAATGTAATCTTTAAACTTTAATTCTGTCCATAAGAAAGAAAGAATGTACACAGCTCCTATGTATTCCAATCCAAAGATAATTTTACTTTTTGCACCTTATACCTTCATTACATTTTAGGTAACTTTGTGCAATTCATATAGTGAATGCTTTTGTATAAATCCATAAATGCAAAGTGCGTTGTACATCTCACATTATCCCTCATTTTTTTTATTTACTAGAAGGCTCTCATTCTAAGCCAGTGTTTCTCAACTCCAGTCCTCAAGACGCCCCAATAGGTCATGTTTTCAGGATTTCCCTCAGATGAAACGGCTGTGGTAATTATTAAGGCAGTGAAACTGATCAAATCACCTGTGCAAAATAATGGAGAGCCTGAAAACATGACCTGTTGGGGCGCCTTGAGGACAGGAGTTGAGAAACACTGTTCTAAGCTGATAGTGTCCCCTGAGGAAGCCCAGTTTAGGGCGAAACATGTCAGGATCTACACAAATGCCGCTATGAATACAAGAACTGTACTATATGGTTCATATCTGTATATAGATTTATGTGGATATACTATTTTAGCCTATTGTTAAATAGATAAATAAATATTGATCTTTTAAAGAATTTATGTTCAGTTTTGTGTCGCACTTAAAAAATCCCATGGAAATCTGCTATTGCTTTGCACACAAAGTAAGGAATGTAGTGCTATAATCAAATGGTGATCCATCCACAATAAATTTCTCTCCATCGTCCCTCATTATTCCTTGTTCTGATTTTTCCCAGTTAATTTTCATTTTGGAAAAGATTCTTTCATATAAAGGCAATGAAAGGTCTGACAATATCCTAGGCTGTATCTAATGAAAATAACCTTACCTGTAGATGGCCTTTATAAACTGGAAGACACAAAGACAGGAGACATAAGGAGGAGGAATGAAAAGCTTAGGGCTCATTTACACTTGCTTCAACTTCAACACACATTGAAGCGCCTACCACTTCAACATGTTTTTGTGATGTGTTTTTGATGCCTCAATGATATTTTTGAAGCTTTAATGAAGATTGGCAAATGTCATGTGTGTGCGTTGAGTTTCTACTTGTTTTAAAGGGGCCCAGTAGAACTCCCAGCTCAGTAGTACTCCAAGTTATCAGATTCCCAGCTCAGCAGTAACCTCTATCTCTGCTGGTCCCCCACTCAGTAGTAATCCCCAGCTTTGCTGATCCTTCTCTGGTCCCTGCTCACCTCCTGCTATATTCCTCCCAAACTGTGCAGAACGTGTGACATTGCTAGTTTCTCCTGCTCCTGTCCCCCAGCTCTGCTGATCCTTTGCTGCTCAGTCCTCTCTCTCTCTGGTCCCTGTTTACCTTCTGCTATAGTGTTCCCATGTTGCACACCATGTGTGCCGTCTGCTCTGTTCTGGTCCGGACCCTGCTCACCTTCCTGCTGCTCCACACTGCACACCGGATGTGACGTTTACACCAGACACTCCCAGAATATATATACACATGAACCAGAATTGGTACAGATGAATCGAAATTTCCGATCAAAACTTTTTCCGACCGAAAAATTGAGAACCTGCTCCCAATCTTTTACTGGCGGGAATTCGGCCAGCAAAAGTCCGATGGAGCATACACACGGTCGCGTTTTTCGACCAAAAGCTCTCATCGGTCTTTTGCTGGCCGAATTTCCGATCATGTGAACGCGGCATAACACTCTAAAATCTCATGGAACGGCTTCACAGAAGAATGGAGGCTGTTATATCCATGAAGTGTGTGTCTGGATAAAATACTACATAATTTTCATATGCAATATTTCTTATTTTCCTGACTAAAAAGTCCAAAAATGTTTATATTGTTAGTACTGTCATAATAAAAGCATAAAAATGTACAAAGTACTATACTATACATTCTATTTAAATGATTAGGGTACTCTTTGGTACCTTATCCTACCATTTTTGTGCACTACATAAAGTGAATGCCTTTATATATATATACATCCAAGTGAAGTGCAATGTACATCTCACATTGTCCCTCATTAGTTCTAGATCAGACTGGTCCAAGTGGATTTTATTTTTGGGAAAAAAAACCTCCATATGGAGTGAATAGCAGGTCTGATAATCTCCTAGACTGTAGCTAAAAAAATAAATAAAAAATACCTGTAGATGACTGGGTGAGATTCATCCTTAGCTGCCTGATCTCATTTTCCAGAGACTGACCTATATAAACTGGAAGACACAAAGACAGGAGACATAATAGGTAGAATGAAACTCTTACATGTTAGGGCATCATTTATCACAGTGTCCTTTCAACAACCAACTGGTTTCTGCATCTTTTTAGACTTTTCGATAAATCAGGCCCAGAGACTCTCCCTTCTTATGGATTTTGTCCACCATACTGTAAAACTTACCCAGTGCTTCAATGATGCGGGTGAGGATGATATTGGATCCCAGAAGGAGGGTTATAATGACCCCTTTCCAGGAAGGCCGCCAGAGGTTCTTCCCACTGATATCTGTAGAGATTATTAATAAATCATTCATTAATCATAATATTTCAGTATGGATAAAATCCTTCCTACTTTATATTTCTAGAACTCAGTAGAGTGGAGGAATAACATTCAGTGGTCTTCTTCTTATCAGGTGAAGAGACGGGAGCCAATCCTATCTTATAGAGGAGGAAGTCATGTCACTGTGATGTAACTTCCTCCTCTACAAAATTACACATCCAGGAAGTAGAGCTGTGGAACAAGCCAATCACATGTTCATAAGTAACAAGTCCTACATCTCCATTAAAGAGTATCTAAATATAAAAACAAACATGTAATATATTGCCGCTTGCCAGTCCTTAGCAATAGCTTTCACTTTTCAAGCTAAGAACATTTTCAGCAAGTACAGAGAATACCTGTTGATCTTGCCAGAAATACAGTATCTTTTCCACTTCCTGTGAACTGAGAATAAGAAAGCACAAACAATGGTATCCCTCTTTTGTAAACCAATAGTCCCATTAATCCACAAAGTAACTGAGATGAACAAAGTCAGACAAGTTTGAAGTCCAGCCTGTGTGACAACCAAGGTCATACCTGGGAACTTTTTGAAAGAATTCTTGAGAATGGGGGCAGAGTAGGGGCGCGTATTGGTGGGTGGGACTAATAGCAGGTGTAAAAAAGCCATGAATGTTAAGGAGATGAATGGGGTTCCCCAAGTCCTGGGGCGGTCGACACATTTCCATGGATAGTGGTAATCAAAGACCTTTTGTACCATTTAGCCAAAATAAATGGAGAAATATTTGAACATTTGAAAATATTTGAATATTTTAGATGGGAGGGCATGAATAAGTCCTGCCCATTATTGAGGTACCTTTTCAGAGGATTGCAATGAATTTGATCAGGCCATTGATGGCTTCCACTGGGGCCACCAGCATATTCTTGTTTTAGATTATGCGACCCGCTATCCAGAAGTGATTCTTTGTGAATGCCCTGGCAAAGACCATCACCAAAGAGCTATTACATACTGTATGTTCGCCAGCACTGGAATACGGAACAAGGGACTTCCTTAATATTAAAAGTGGTGAAGGTTTTATGCACACTGTTGAAGAACAAATAGTTAGGAAACCTCCTTGAATCACCCACAAATTGACGGGTTGATGGGGGGTTTAACATAATACTAAAAAGTATGTTGTGTAAGGTAACTAACAAAGATGGGTGGGACTGGAATTCTTCTTCTTTCATCTCTCACATTCACTCTCTACAAGGTCCCACAGTCTACAGAGGGGTTTTTCTCATATTAAGATGTATGGTAGATGGTCCCACAGCCTACTGGATATTACGAAAGAGATTTGGAAGTCACACCCCACAGGAGTTTGATTTACCATGTCTCTCAGATGCAGGACCAAATCATTTAATGAGTGTTAAAAAACAGTGTACTATGTCTATATGTACTCTGGTGTAGACGTTTGGAGTGAAGAATGGAAAGGATAAAATATGCGGTTTGTGTGTGTGACATAGGAAGAATAAATGAATACATGGAGAACCATTGCCTTTGTTTGGAAGCAGAATGAGGAAGAAACATTTTTACTTGAACCTGGCTGGGCAGAAGCAAAGTGTCTGTCAGCAACAGGTTTAAAGTATATGGGAACCCTCACCTTGTAAAACAACCATCCAGTTTAACATAGAAATAAAAAGCAAAACATTTATGTATAGTTGTAAACAAACATTATAAATATCTTTTTTTTTCCTCTGTGGAACTTCCTGAACACAAGCCGATCACGCTGCCTAATCATGCCTAAAGTAGTCAGTTTTTAATAGGAAAGCATAGGAACCGTCAGGAACACCGAGAGTTTCACACAAAGGAAGCAATGCAAAGAGAACAGGAGACTTTTTCATACAAGTACATGGTACAGCAGGCATCAGGAATATGAAATGTTGGGTTTACATATTCTTTATGCAGCAGTGTTGGCAAGATCATGAGAAAAAGTAGGAGAGCGTATTGGAGAAAAAGTTAGGAGGGTGAAGGTTGAGTTTGGAGTGTGACTATGTGTAATACGGCAGGATAATAGAGTTTTGACCTGATAAAGGACATGGATGTCTGAAATCATTGCCATTGTTATTTCTGAACCTTTAAAAAACGTGATTTGTGATGAATCTTGTGGTTTGGACATTTTTATATCAGGAGGTTAATGTGGGAATCCCTCCAGTTGATATTCCTATAGTCCTATGTACTGTCCTATTTGGTGCTTGAATATGTGTTTGATGCTCATTTACAGTTATGACATCATAACACATTTTCAATGTCTAATTTTGTGAGGTCAGGACCAAAAGGAAAGACAAGGAGGTTGCCCATAATAACCATATTTCATCGTCTTTTTATTATCCTAAATCAGGAAAATGAAGCATGGAGTCTGAATTCCTAGAGTCATGTGACACCGGTGATTCTTAGTGATGACTATTAATGCCAGTGACCACTGTTTTGCAATGATGCCTAAATCCAACCAATCATTTCTACAATATTATAAGACAGAAGAGCTTCTTACCTGTTCTCTCCATGTCTGATATTACAAGGAAAGTCCTAAACTGCTGTACAGTAATGTCCGATCTAAAAGACTATATGTATGACATAACATGTAATATACTATACATGGTGTGACTACACTGCCACCCCCCTGTTCCTGTGTGGTCACCCAGGCTGAGATCTTCCCAGTCCAGTCCAACCATGCTGGACCTCCATGGGAAGGGGAGAGATTGGTCGGTGAACTTCTGACTTAAGGGGTCATGATTTGACTTTGTGGAAGTTCAGAAATTAGTTCATCTTATCTCTTTCATCATTTTCTACATTTTTATCCATCCCTTTTTGGAATTGGAGGTGAATGATCAACTTTCAAGCCTGGGAACTTATCAAAGGATTCCTGGTATAGGTTTTTGGACCAGTGGCTGTACCTTAGATGCACCCCCCTCTATGGCTATACCTGATGATCCGATCTTTCATATCCCTATGACTCTGGAGCCTCAATTTACAAATAGTTTTTGAATATACAGTGCTCACTGTGCCTGATATCAATAAATACTCCTGAAGAAGCCAATTATCAAGGCGAAACATGTAGAGATGAAATCAGTTTGCACTTGTATTAGTACTGTAATCTCAATACTTACCTTTTGGATGTTTGTTTTTAATGTTCCAATCTACTTTTTTTTCTACTTTTTATAAATGATTTTGTTATAATTGTACACCTTAAAAATCCCAAATACATCCTCAAGATTCCTATTAGTAAGTTCTTGTTTTACTGTGTCTGAAGCCAGGCCCCTTAACATTTGCCACACCCAGTTTTTGCTGCCGCATCTTCCTTATCACCCTGTAAACTCTAAGTGATGGTTTTCTTTGAAAATCCTAAAAAAATCCTGACTTGTCCATGGAGAGTGTGCAATGAGTTTGAGTGTGTTTGAGTAGCACACCTGGGACAACCAAATCACCTTGAGTTCAAGGATGTTGATGGGAAGTTGAGTTCCCTCCAATGAGCAAGTCCCATCGTGAGAATTTTCCATGTCTTTAGGGGAAAGCATTACTTATGACTAGTTGGAAATCCACTGCACCAGGGAGGGCCAGGAAGATCAAGGCTACGCAGATGGAATAGCAGCTCCTCCGACAGACTTCCACAAGAATGGGCCCCAAAAATGTGTCAATTTCATTAGTTCCACCACTCCCTCTACATGTTTGTGATGCATCTTTTAAAGTGTCACAGCCTGCACTCTGCAATAGTCACCAGCTATGGGGGTAACAGCACAATAAGACTAGAAATGGGCACAAGGTCCAGGACTTACCATGGCAGATGTCTTGCTCCTGCAACAGAACTGTGTTGAACGGCATGGGTGACAAGAGAGGTAAGTATTCATCCTCTTCAGATTTTTATTATGTGACAGAATCTCTTTATGTCTTAAAAATCTAAACTTCTTTTTTAGGTTTGTATATACAGATGATGGCTAATGAAGAACTTCAAGATTTTATTTTCTCAAGGTGTTTCAAAAAAGAGAGTACCAAAGTATGGTGGCCAGTCCAGATAAAGTTTTTTATCACAGTCACCATGAAACAACCAACTCATATCAGGAGACTGAAGGGGTCCTCTTCACCAGAGCTTAACAATGCTGGACTGTCGAGGACATGATCTGCTATGATAACTGGTTTAGCAACCTCAATTTGTTACTAAACCATCACCATAGAAACCCCTGTTCTGTTATTTAGTTTTAACCTCAGGATTCATAAAAAATAATCGTTGGCCTAGAAATGTCTGTCCCGTCCCACATTGTCAGAGCCATTGTACAGCTGCTATTGCAATATTAAACTACACCATTGTGGATGTTGACTAAAGACTTCTGGGTGAATGAAGAACAAATTTCCCATCAATTCCTTGATAAATAGACCCCTAAATAGCTATTATGACACAATAAACATTGATGCATGTCAACATGACGCACATTAACTTGATGCCTGAACCCAGAGTTTTCTTTTATATGACTGTAGGTGTGCCAATAATTAAAGCATACAGCAGAATAATCTCATAAAAAGAGAAAGAGCTTGAAAAGCATGCAGGAATCCTTAGGTCGCTGGTTCAATTCCGGCTCAAAAGACTTTTTAGCTCATTTGATAGCTCAGTTGGTAGAGCGGGAGAACTGCAGAGGAAAAAGAGAAAGAGCTACTAATGTTATACTAAACACACACTGTTTCATTTATATTGTCCCTTCTATTTCTGTATGTGGATGACAGCACTCATTATTTTGATTAAAAAAAAAACAAAAACATCTAAGTATCTTATTTCCTAATCAATATGCAGCTGACACATGACCCAGCTCTCTCCAAGCCTGTCTGCAGGTAAACAGTGGCAGGAGGAGCTTCTAGTTCTCTGCTGCTGGTCACATGTTCAAAAAAAAACCAAAACAATAAAACAGCCTTTGTAATACAGAGTAAAAATAACTAATTAATATCAATAAACTTTTATAAATTGTCATATAAATATATATTTAAATTCAAATCGTTATTATTTTTTGGAAATAACATGGTGTGGGCAGATTTCTGCCAGTCACAGGCTGTGTCACCCCCCTCCAGCCTGTGTCTAATATCCCACCCCCATTGGGTTTAGCTGATTAGTGGGCATAGAGGAGGAGAGAGGGAGTGGTCTGTCATTTACCACTGTGTATACACCCACATGTGTGACTCTATAGTCACATGGGCTGCTCAGATGTGATAGGGAGGAAATGCTCAGGGTAGAAAATACACTGAAAACTGAGCATGTGCAGAGGTGCCACCACTACCCTACAAAATCCCCTAACTGCAGTGGGGACATGGAAAGAGGGGGGAGATAGCGAGCAGCAGGATCAACCAGGTTTTTTGCAGAATACAGAAAACGAATCTCTAGTGACTGAGTGAGTATAAACAACATGTAATCCACCATTTACTGAGTTTATATGATGTGGGTTTAGTGACACTTTATAAAGTGCCATCACAACCGAAAGATTAAAGTATATCTAAACCCAAATTTGGCAGTTTACCAGCCCTTAGATAAGATTTCTGCTTTCGTTTTCTCTTTCCTGACTTTTTCACTTTATTTTCACATCGTAATCCTGCTAATGACACACTTTGGGGGGTTGATTTACTAAAACTAAGAAGTGCAAAATCTGGTGCAGCTGTGCATAGAAACCAATCCCCTTCCAGGTTTTATTGTCAAAGCGTAATTGGACAAACTGAAGTTAGAAGCTGATTGGCTACCATGCAGAGCTGTACCAGATTTTGTATTCCCCAGTTTTAGTAAATCAACCCCATTGATCCTCTGGGTGGCTACGCTCACTTCTCCGCTGTAGCTAAGGAATACAACATGCTTGTCACCTAGGCCAGACTCTGATTGCCTTTGTTCTTCCCCATTATGTGGATAGTAATAGGATTAGTAGCTTAAACATAGAAAAATAACATTGTATTTGCTTCCAGTTCATCCCACAAGAAGTGACAAGGACACAGCATTTCTGGCAGGATCAACCGGAATATTTTATGTACTTTCTGAAAATGTTCTGATGTCTGAAAAATGAAAACAAAGGCAGTCACCACATCTAAGGACTGGTAAGATGTTGTTATGTTTAGTTATTCTTTAAGGCCACCTTGTTGTTAGGTATACAGTAATACCTGCCCATGCTTCACAATTTAAAAAAAAATACCTTTTGCTTTATATGACTGCACTGATTTATCTATATATATTTTTATATAAGCATATATATGTGTTTATATACATACATATAATAGGCATTCACAGCTATTTAAATATTATGGAGCACATTTAGTGAGGAGAAAATAAGCACCTTTGTCTGTTTGGATAAGCCAACAACCATGTATAAAATCAAAGAGGACAAGTACTGTACAGGTGAATGGAAATGAAGATTTTTGGCTGATTCTTTTTTTATATGTTTTGGCAGCAAATACAGACTTATAATGGAGTTGAAGTTAAAAAAAAAAAATCAAGGTTTGTACCGATCATGAGACTAGACATGTGCACTGCCGAAAAATGTGTTCGTTTTAGTTTTTGTTTCATTGTTTTTTTTTTTTTTGGGGGGGGGGGGGGTTGGGGTAATTCTTTATGATTGCAATTCGTAAATTAGTAAATAAAAGAAAAATCGTAAATTAAAAAAAAAAAAAATCGGAAATTCAAAAACTCTAAAAATTTGAAAACCTGAAATAATAACTAATAATAACTTAACTATTCAATTTTCTTTCAAATTTGGCTGTTTAGTTAAAATAACAAATACAAATTTATCCGAAGTTACGAATTATCCGCCGGGTGTACCAAGATGGCCGCTACTCCGGAGCTAGGCCAAAGCCGCGGCCTTTCCTATGGCCGAGGCCACAGAGCGCTCCGCGGATCGCGGGTGTCCCGATCCGCGGAGGTTGATCCGTATGGATCACGGATCAATGACGATCCGTTGCACCCCTAATAAAAACGGAAGCGGAGGTTAACGGATAGTAAAGGATGGTCATCTGTTTGCCCATAGGAATGCATTGACGGATGGAGGAAAAATGGATAGACGGTCCGTCCGTGTGAAAGGGGCCTTAAAACCTAAAAGATGCTTTTATTATGTATTACTATTTACACAAAAGGGACAAGGTGGGACCTAAAAGAGATTACTAAGGACCATGCAGCTTACGATAAGGGAACATTAATACAAAATTACAAATGGCATAGCTCCCAACTGTCCCTGATATTGAGGGACTGTCCCTGATTTGGAGCAATGTCCCTCTGTCCCTCTTTCCTCCTCATTTGTCCCTCATTTTGATCTGATCCATATAGTTGTATATAAAATGCACTTTTTATCTTTCAAAAAGTGTTTCCCAGCACTCAACCTTTCATCCAAATTCTAAATTGCTGTATTTGTCAATTTTAAAAGCCAAAATTAAGTAATATTTGTGGGTAAAAAAAAGCACTTGTGGATTTGGTTAACCTTTTTTTTTTGTTATGTCCCCTTTAAGGGACATGGCAGGGGGGTGTGACCTATGCATACATACGTTTGCTAGTAGGTGTCCCTCATTCCCATCTCAGAATGTTGGGAGATATGCAAATGGTAATATAAAAAACTGGGTAAAAAATTCCCACCTCCAGCACCTCAGCCAAAAAGAGTTAAAAAGAGACAATGTTGTCTAATCAAAATGCAGCTGCAACAGTCAGAACTGTTCATAAAGAAATATCACATTCATAGCCCATAGAGATGTACATTGGCTTTGTTTGATGAAATAGAAATTGACAGGATGTCTGATCAATTTGTTGAAAATTCTGCCCAGGTTTTAGATTGATATGAGCAAATATGTGGATGTGTGACTCCATGAGAATATCAGTCAAGAAAAGGATGCTTGGTAGACATGCGCACTGCCGAAAAGTTTTATTGTTTTTGTTTTTTTTGTTTTTTTTTCCGTTTTTCGGGTCATTCGTTATGATCGGATCGCAATTCATAAATTCGAAAAAAATTCTAAAATTCGAAAAAAACTGAAATTAAAAAAAAATATTTTGGAGATTCAAAAAAAAAATGGAGATTCAGAAATTCAAAAAAAAAAAAAAGAAATTTGGAGATTTAAACAAAAGATCAAAAATTCAAGAAAAAAATCGGCCATTTGGAAATTCGTTATGATTGCAATTCGTAAATTCAAAAAAAAAAGTAAATAAATGGGGATGCGCAGTGAGCACGCTCTCAACACAGAAAGCTCTGCTGCCTCTGGTCACATGTGTGCGGTGTGAGGACATTTAAGCTCACATTCCTTGCTGATGCACATTACATGGTCAGCAAGAGGCTAATAATCAATAAAAGCATTGAACAAGACATATGACAATTTCTACATAGACCTGGATTTCCTATTGCAGGAATGGATTAATAACATCTAGAATGGTGATGATATGGGACATTGGATGTCATCTTCCTGTATTTCTCTGTATTGGGGGTGATCTGTGGTCTGTACAGAGTGTCTGTATGTTGGGAGGAATCTGTCAGATCTTCAGGACTCTCTTCTGACAAATCCAGTTGTGTGGGGATTGACAGCGATCTCTATTATATTCAGAATTTGCTCCCCACCATACACAGTCTCCTGAATATTCTTCTGAGATCCGGAATCTGTGTAATAAATAAAAATGAGAAGTTATGAGTATTTATTGCTTTCTGGATGAAGAACATTCATATTCTCAGTGTAGATGAAGAGTCACTTACTGGCTGATATTATAGAGCCGACCGTCCACCCATCTCCATCCATCTCCATCTCTGTACAGACCAATCCAGAATTCCAATTCATCAAAATCAAATTCATTTGTTTGTTGGTTGATGGATCTGTGTATAAACTCCTGGGAGAAGAGAACATCATCTGTCACCATCCAACCACAGACATCGGACACACACATTGTCACAGCTCCCAACTGTCCCTGATTTGCAGCAATGTCCCTCTTTCCTCCTCATTTGTCCCTCATTTTGGTCTGATCTATATAATTGTATATAAAAAGCACTATTTGCCTTTCAAAAAGTGTTTCCCAGTGCTAAACCTTTCATCCAAATTCTAAATAGTTGCATTTGTAAATGTTAAAAGCCAATATAAAGGAATAAATGTTAAAAAATAGAAACTCATGGGTTTAACTAATTTTTTTTTTTTTATAATTCCCCTTTAAGGAGGTGTGGCAGGGGGTGTGACAGGGGGTGTGTCCTATGCCTGCATACTTTTGCTAATAGGTGTCCCTCATTCCCATCTCAAAAAGTTGGGAGGTTTGCATTGGATAGAAGTCTGAAGATCTATTCCATCATTTCTACAAAATCTCTATTGTGGATAAATGTCACCAGAAAAAAAAATGGTACTTGATCTGGAAATATTTGTCAGTTTCCTGATGTTCCATTGGAAACACAATCATTGTACAGGTTTATTCTTCTATAAATAATCAAAGATCACACACAATATACATGCTGATTTCCTATCCCCAGGAAGCGTCATTTGATAATACCCGGCACCATCTCATGAAGAGTGAATGATCTTTTTAGTAATAGATAAAATTATCAGTGTCTATGGAAAGATCTACAGTACGATCCAATGACCGCTGTCTATGTGTAACCTGAATGTAGCAGAGAATCCGGTTACACAAAAGTGTTGCGTTTATAATTTTGCTCAGTGTAGTTGTCCTGTGGACAGATTCTCCCACCTGAGCTGTGGATCTCTGCAGCTCCTCCAGAGTTACCATGGGCCTCTTGGCTGTTTCTCTGATGAATGCTCTCCTTGCCCGGCCGGTCAGTTTAGGTGGACGGCCATGTCTTGGTAGGTTTGCAGTTGTGCCATACTCTTTCCATTTTCGGATGATGGATTGAACAGAGCTCTGTGAAATGTTCAAAGCTTGGGATATTTTTTTATAACCTAACCCTGCTTTAACCACTTAAGCCCCGGACCATTTGGCTGGCCAAAGACCAGAGCACTTTTTGCGATTCGGCACTGCGTCGCTTTAACTGACAATTGCGCAGTCGTGCGACGTGGCTCCCAAACAAAATTGATGTCCTTTTTTCCCCACAAATAGAGCTTTCTTTTGCTGGTATTTGATCACCTCCATGGTTTTTATTTTTTGCGCTATAAACAAAAAATTAGCGACAATTTTGAAAAAAAACACATTTTTTTTACTTTTTGCTATAATAAATATCCCCAAAAAATATATAAAAAAATTTTTTTTTGCTCAGTTTAGGCCGATAGTTATTCTTCTACATATTTTTGGTTAAAAAAACCCGCAATAAGCATTTATTGATTGGTTTGCACAAAAGTTATAGCATTTACAAAATAGGGGATATTTTTATGGCATTTTTATTTTTCATTATTTTTTTTATTAGTAATGGCGGCGATCTGCGATTTTTATCGGGACTGCGACATTATGGAGGACACATCGGACATTTTTAACACATTTTTGGGACCATTGTCATTTATACAGCAATCAGTGCTCTACAAATGCATTGATTCCTGTGTAAATGACACTGGCAGTGAGGGGGTTAAACACTAGGGGGTGATGAAGGGGTTAAGTGTGTCGTAGGGAGTAATTCTAACTGTGGGGGGGGAGGGGCTGTGTGTGACACAACACTAATCACCGCTCCCGATTACAGGGAGAGCTGATCAGTGTGATTAGGCAGAACGGGGAAATGCTTATTTACATTAGGATTTCCCTGTTCTTCCTCTCTGTGAGCCATCGCGATCATCAAGTCCGTGGGACCCGCGATCACACTCATGGAGGTCGCAGCTGGCGCGCGCCCGCTAACCGCTTCTTAAAGGTCAACATACAGGTACGTTAATCTGCCTGTACGTGCCCTTCTGCTGATGTGTATCGGCGTGAGCCAGTCGGCAAGCGGTTAAACTTCTCCACAACTTCATCCCTGACCTGCCTGGTGTGTTCCTTGGCCTTCATGATGCTGTTTGTTCACTAAGGTTCTCTAACAAACCTCTGAGGGCTTCACAGAACAGCTGTATTTATACTGAGATTAAATTACACACAGGGGGACTCTATTTTACTAACAATCTATTTACCAAATAAAATTTGATGATACATAGAGGAGGAGGAGGAGACTCAGAGCCCTCCGTAGACACAACTAGAGAAACGGCTGATCAATGGCACAATGCTGGATGACAATTTTATCGAATTAAAATCATAATTGATGCACCCCGGAAATTTTTCATTTCCACTATTTTCTATGTAATCTATAGAAAAACCACATTAAAAAAAAATAAACAAAATATTTGCCAGTGTTTCAAAGTAGTTTTCAATAAAAAGTACACATTTTATTCTACAATTTGTCCTGTTGTCAATAAAATGATCTACAGTACAAATAAAACATCAAATAAAAAGAAAATAAATACTGATAGTAAAAAATATGTAAAAAAAAAACAGCAAACAAATAATAGCTAAAAGGAGAGGGGGAGGAAAGAGTTATTTAGGGTCGATTAAGGTCAACTAAGGGGCAATAAGAGGTTAAATAGTAAGAAGCTCACGCTGATTGGGTGAAACATGTCGGCTGTCAAAACATCACGTGAGTGACGCTCTGTCGTCACCCTTGATGCAATTTTGCACATCTGCACACGCTCATTGGACTCCTTGAGAACTGAGGCATCCATCTTGAGTAAGGGCGCGCTGAGTTGTTGCTATAGCCCTTTCATGACTAAGCCTATTTCTGAAATTTGGTGTTTACAAGTTAAAATCTGTATTTTATGCTAGAAAATTAATCAGAACCCCCAAATATTATGTATATTTTTTTAGCAGAGAATCTAGAGAATAAAATGGCTATTGTTGCAATATTTTATGTCACACGGTATTTGTGCAGCATCTTTTAAACGCTACTTTTTGGGGAAAAAAGACACTTTCATGAATTTAAAAAAAAATGTAACAGTAAAGTTAGCCAAATTTTTTTGTATAATGTGAAAGATGATGTTATGCCGAGTAAATAGATACCAAACATGTCACACTTTAAAATTTCGCATGTTCTCGTGGAATGGCAACAAACTACGGTACCTAAAAATCTCCATAGGCGACGTTTTAAAAAAAAATAACAGTTACCAGGTTAGAGTTACAGAGGAGGTCTAGTGCTAGAATTATTGCTCTCGCTCTGACGATCGCAGTGATACCTCACATGTGAACACTGTTTACTTATGCAGGCGTGACTTCCGTATGCGTTTTCTTTGCTGCGTGAGATCACGGGGACGCTTTAAAAAAATTTTTTATTATTTATTTTTTTATTTCTTTTATTTTAATTTTTTTACATTGTGTTTTAAAAAAAAAAAATTGATCACTTTCATTGCCGTCACAAGAAATGTAAACATCCCTTGTGACAGTAATAGGTGGTAACGGGTACTCTTTATGGAGGGATCGGGGGTCTAAAAGACCTCCAATCCCTCCTTTGCACTTCAAAGTATTCAGTTTGCCGAAAACGGCAATTCTGAATACTGTATATTTTTTAAAAACCTGCGCCATTGTCAGCCGAGTAAACCGGAAGTGACGCTGTGACGTCACTTTTGTGTTTACAGAGAGAAGAGCCGCCGGAAGTGGCGGATCGAGGATCGGGTCTCCCGGTGGGACGAGAGGCCCGGTAAGAGCTGTGGAAGGTGGCGGGAGGGGGGATGTTCCCTCCCACTCCTCCGGGATAACAACCGAGCGACTTGAGCTGGTCATTTGACTGTTGCAGCTGCATTTTGATTAGACAACGTTGTCTCTTTTTAAATCTTTTTGGCCGAGGTGCTGGTGGTGGGAATTTTTTACCCAGTTTTTTGTATTAACATTTGTCATTTTGTATTAATGTTCCCTTATCGTAAGCTGCATGGCCCTTAGTAATCTCTTTTAGGTGAGGTATTTCCCCACCTTGTTCCTTTTGTATAAATAGTAATACATAATAAAAGCATCTTTTAGGTTTTTAAGGTTTATTTGACTGATTTCACATGCAAATCAAAGGTCACACATTTGATCAACATATGACTAAATTAGTAAATACAACCAAACACCACACTGATACATTGTATTTACTCCATGACACTTATGCCGCGTACACACGGTCGGACTTTACGGCAGACTTTGCCCGGCGGACTTTTCGACGTACTTTACGACAGACTTTCTGAATGAACGGACTTGCCTACACAAAATCCACCAAAGTCTGTCGAATTTGTATGTGATGACGTACGACCGGACTAAAACAAGGAAGTTCATAGCCAGTATCCAATAGCTGCCCTAGCGTGGCTTTTTGTCCGTCGAACTAGCATACAGAAGAGCGGACTTTTCGACCGGACTCGATTTCGACGGATTGATTTAAAACATGTTTCAAATCTAAGTCCGTCCAACTTTTGAGCAAACAAAGTCCACTGGAGCCCACACACCATCGAATTGTCCGACGAAATCCCGTCCACCGGGCAAAGTCTGCCGTAAAGTCCGCTCGTGTGTACGCGGCATAACAGTCTATCTGCATGTGTCATTTTATCCTGGAGTGTCTATATTTTGACAGCTGCTCCTAATATGTAATACAAAGCAGTTCTTGGCTGTCATTTTTACATTACATATATAACAATTGTACAATCATCAATTCATCAGTCATGAACCTCAACAATCTTTTGAAAACAATAATTTAACCAATTTGTATTGAAGTGATCAAAATAAATCCCTCTTAACTGAGTCCAAATCATTGAAGAGCTTGCTAAATCAAATAAATGGTCTTTAATGTATTCAGTTTAGTGTAATTGCATTAAATAAACAATTGTAAGATCGAATCAATACATACAATACATACAGTACACAGTACAGTATGTGGCCACCACTAAGGTGACATGTCATAGTGTGATCTCATCTGTTCTGGTCATTCTTGCATAATAAACATGCAGATTTTGGAACAATGAAGTATAATAAATCCTCTGTATCTAACAAAATATGGGACCCACCTCCCCTGATTGTGGACAGAGCGCTGCTAGCCCAATTATAATTGTGAGAAAGGATAGAGAAATCCTCCCAAGGGCTTTTGCGCAGCTTACAAAGAAATGATATACTTGTTAAGTGTAAAAATACCGTATTTATCGGCGTATAACACGCACACTAATTTTAAGAGGGAAGTTTCAGGAAAAAAAATAAAATTTTAAATAAGGAACTTTGAAGCAAAATAAGGGTCAGCGCCCATCTGCAGCCTCACCATTGCCATCAACGCAGCTTGATCAATGCCCATCTGCAGACTCACCATTACCATCAATGCAGCCTGATCAATGCCCATCTGCAGGCTAACTATTGCCATCAATGCAGCCTGATCAATGCCCATCTGCAGCCTCACCATTGCCATCAATGCAGCACCCTTACCATTGCCATCAATGCAGCAGCCTCACCATTGCCATCAGTGCAGCCTGATCGATGCCCATCTGCAGCCTAGATGGGACAGGGAGGGGCGGGACGAGGGCCAACAGATTACATACAGTGAGAATCTCCTATGATAGACAGAACAGTGGTCCAATGGCAGCCCAGGAGACGGGACTTCCTATTACAGAGGCCACCAAATAAACAGGAGATTCTCATTGTATGTAATCTGAAGGCGCTCGTCCCTCCCCCCTCCCTGTCCCCTCCGAGGCAGCTAAAATTGAAGTATTGGCGTATAACACGCACACGCTATTTGCACCCGATTTTCATGGTGAAAAAGTGAGTGTTATACGCCAATAAATACAGTATATGCTTTAATATTCCTATTGATACAAAAAGTCAATAAAAACAACAAGAACAATAACAACTTGAGCTCTGGTGTACATAAGAAATATACATGATGGATGTCCAAAGGACACTAACATTAAACATTACACAAGAAATATATATCTGTGTGAGTGTTATTGTTTGGAAATACCCCCTATTTTTTATGTACACCAGAACTCAAGTTGTTATTGTTGTTGCGGTTTTTATTGACTTTTTACATCAACAGGAATAATAAAGCATATATTTTTACACTTAAAGCGGAGGTCCAGCTGAATTTTTTTTTTTTTTTTAAAGTCAGCAGCTACAAATACTGTAGCTGCTGATTTTTATTAAGCACACTTATCTATCCAGGGTGCCCGCGATGTCGGTCGCCCGAGGCCGATCCGTCCATCAGATCGGGTCCCGGCGCCGCCATTCGAACTAAGGGAAAAAGGCAGTGGAGCCTTGCGGCTTCACTGCCCGTTTCCTACTGCGCATGCGCGAGTCGCGCGACGCTTTGTGAATGGCCGGCTGTGTTCAGGGACACAAGCAGTTCCCGGAACACAGCGCGCCCCATTCCCCAGAAGACAACGCGAGGAGGAGAAGAATGAAGATCACTGCGGAGTAGGAAGTGGCAGATTAGGACGATCTGCCTAGCAACAGCCATTTCTGGTAAGTCATTTTTTTTTTTTAAGATTTTTAGGAGCATTTTTATGTAATTTTTTTTTTTTTTTAGGGTGGACCTCTGCTTTAACAAGTATATAATTTCTTTGTAAGCTGCGCAAAAGCCCTTGGGAGGATTTCTCTATCTTTTTTTCAAAATCCTCTGTATGTGTCCATCCATCTCACATCTATTGCCATGTTATACCATACCTGCTGTTCCCGATCCTCTATGACCAGTAGATCAGCTCCCATCTCTTCACACACTTCCCGGCTCTCATTCCATGTTCTGTATTTTCTACCAGATGAAATGTAATAACAGTTCTCTCTGTCCCACAACCAGCCATAGGGACAAAGTGCACACCCTATAAAAAAAATTTTTCATTGCTTTTAAAATAAAAAAAAAACCATGTCCATAAACCTTGGCATTCAAACCCAGTTATCTTAGCCAAACAACGTCAACTTAAAGTGATTGTAAAGTCTTGTTTTATTTACAATAAAAATAACAAACATAATACACTTACCTGCTCTGTTGCAGTGGATTTGCACAGAGCATATATGCTTATTAAGGCATAAATATATAGCTACCAATGATGAGGGAGTGTGTCAAAGATAATTATCGTCTGAAAAAGGAGCATCCATCAAGCAAGTGTGTCCAACATTATAATATTCAGTCCATACTCTACTTTGGTTATTACGTGAGGGAAGATGATATTGAGGGTGACTGAGCTGCTTATAAGTTGATTTAAATTGTGATTACTCAAGCGCTAATATGAACAAACAAAAATATAATATACAAATAAAACTAGTTATAATGAAATGAAAAACAGCTGCAACTATTCAAATGTGTTCTGATAGCACATAAACATAATAAAAAATAAAAACAATAATAGTGCGCTAAATTTCAAAAAATGACTGCTTTACAAAAATCTCCAGTGAACAAGTGAGAAACTATATTCTTCAAAATAAGGAAAATCCACGTGAAAAATAAAAGACAAAAAACGTTTTTAACTTGCTAAAAAAACTTGCTAAAAAAACTTAAATCAATAATCTGTGCTCCGTGACAGTCTTTGAATAAGTATCTTTTGACAGATGATCACCATCACCTCAATGTGCAATGCCTGCTCACCTCAATTAAAGACCCCCTTTGGTCCATGGCGGATCCAGGGGTGAGGGGGGGGCAATTGCCCCCTACGAGAATATCACACTGACTGTTATGTCACTGCTCTGCCTGAGTCTCTCTCTCAGTCTCGCATCAGCCAATCAGCAGAGCCGAGAGAGAGACTCGTCTAGTGTAACTGTAATTATGCCGCACTGCCTGTTCTGCCATATAGTGTCCTCCTATCGGATAGTGTCCACTCCGTACCGCGCAGGCGCAGTGCTTGCGCAGTACGGAGCAGAAGGAGATGCCGAAAATGTCCGAAGTTGATCAGCTGACCATCAGCTGTACACGGCGCTTTGGCAGTTCTTAGCGATGGCTGTGTAAGAGGGCCCCTCGCGGGCTCGCTTCGCTCGCCACGCTTCGGGCACGGCCTCGCTGCGCTCGGCAACTATATATTCTCACTCTATGTCCACTTGGATAGTAGGGAATGATCCTGGACATAGGGTGAGAATAAAAGCGCAGGCGCCGTGTACAGCTGATGATCAGCTGTTAAACTTCGGAGACTTTCGGCGTCTCGTTTGTCCTCCGTACTGCGCCTGCGCAGTACAGGGAGGACACTATATGATAGGGGACTGTATTTGACAAGACACCGGTCTTCCGCTGGACGCCTGGACCAGGAGGAGCCGAGGAGGTGGGTGGAGCTGCACAGCTGGCTTGGCGTCTTCCCTGCACTGGCTGCTAGTGCCTGGGCTGTCTGGTGTCCAGCAACGAGTGACGTCATTGTGTCACGGCAGTTTAGGAGGCTCCGCCCCCCTGCTCGGAGCCGATGTGACACACAGGAGCTGGAGCCTCAAATAGGGGAACAGTTGTTCCTTTATTCCAGGCACAGGAGCACATGAGCAGAGATGGGCAGTGTGGCCAGGGGATAGTATCAACAGAGAGATTAAAAAAACAGGAGGAGCATGTTAAGTTCTGCTATTACCAGCTCATTCAGCGAACATAAAAACTGACTTTAATATCACTTTTTGGATAGCGCAGGGAAGATTTCACCTCTTTTTCTGTCCCTGTGACAATGGAATTTTGAAAATTTTGGGTTGTTGTGGAAACAAGGATTGGTGATAAAGCTTCAGTGGGGACACCTTTTTCCCATGATAACACTGCAGAAAGTTATCATGGGAAAAAGGGGTTAACATCAGAGGTGATCAAAGGGTTAACTGTGTCCCTAGTGGGTGCTTGCTAACTGTGGGGGATGGACTCACTAGACGAACAGAGTGATCCATCCACCTGGTTAGCGGTAACACAAGATCACTCTGTTCATCTCTGATAGAACGGTGGTCTGCCTTGTTTACATCTACAGAGCGCTGTTCTATCTCTGTGAGGAGTGATTGTGGGTGGCCGGCGGACATCTCTCCACCAGACCCGCTGATTGGCTCCCCCTCTGACCAATCAGCGCGCGCCCCTCCCGAGACTAGACTCTGGATCCGTCGTTGCTTGGGTCTAATGACACTTTCAGTGATATTCCTCACAAAGCTCAGCTTGAAATCAGCTTGTGAGTACTCAGGTTTCAGCTGATGGCTCCAGGTTTGCAACACTTTTCCACAAACAATGTGATTCCTCCAGGTTTAATTTCTTGCAACTCCCGCTCACATGACTTGTCTGTTTCCCGGGCTCAAGTTTTTTTTAGCAAGTTAAAAAAGTTTTTGTCTATTATTTTGCATGTGGATTTTCCTTATTTTGAAGAATATAGTTTCTCACCTGTTCACTGTAAAGCAGTCAATTTTGAAATTTAGCGAACTATTATTGTTTTTTTTTATTTTGCTTATAAGTTGTATCTATGTTATATGTATTTTCAGGGGACGGATACCCCATTACCTTTTTAAGGATATTTTTTATAATAAAAATTTGTGCTTTTATAAACATGTCTTTTTAAATGCCTGTCTGTGGGGAGGTTTCAGCACCACAAAAAAATCCTTTTTACTTTTCTTTTGTTTTTTTCTTGTTATTTTACTGGGATGAGGAGCTGTACTGTTCAGTTGGACCCATTATTTATTTTTGTTTTATGGCTTTGGATAAACAGCCTCCATTCTCCAATCAGAATCCATAATAGAAGATTACATTCAGTCCTATAAATCTTGTGATTTGTACTTGTAAAGGAGAATGTTTTAGAGTCAACACTGGGAGCCACCTACCAAGTCTGTGTTCAGATCTGCAGATATAAGAGATGTTGGAATGCACACAAGTGTCAGCCAGACCTAAAATGTTGATTTTTTTTTTTTTTTAAATGTACCCATTTTTCAGATGCAGGGGGAACACTAGAATGCTTCTAAAATACCTTCCAGGTCATGGCTGCTAACTCTATAAAGTATATCACCAAGGCATTATGAGCCACCCCCAAGCACTAACTTTGCCTTTTAAGGCCCATTTCATCTTTGTGTAAGTCCAAGGTTTGCATTTGTGCATCATCTCTGTTACTCTCTACTTGAAAAGATCACATGGGCAGCAGGGACGGGCAGTCAGGGGAGGCAGGTGAGGCGGAGCCTCACCTGCCATGAACATAAAAAAAAAAAAGATTGAGCTTCGAGGGTCATAGCGCAGCGACCTGAAGTCATACCCCACCACTGGTCAAAATATGGGGCTCCTGTCATCTATGGTTCCGGAGATATGGGGCTCCTTGCACAGCCTGTCAGAAGCTACATACAGAGCGGCCAGTTTAAATACAAGATGGCACACTCTGCTTGCAGCAGACTGAGAGGTTGAGCTCACAGTGCCTCTCCTTACTTCTTGTCAGAGGCACTGAGCTCAATGGACAGCTTGGAGTTTTGAACCAATGGTAAAGTAACATTGGCCCAAGCTGTCCAATAAAAATGCTGCAGTTGAGTCACGCCTCTCACAGCAGTGTCATAGAAGGGGGCGTGTCTAAAAGACTAATGCTCCCTTCCAGCCCTCTTATCTACAAGGAAAAAGAATGGGTTTATGGGTATAAGGTTCACCCACAATCTCCTGTTTTTCTCACACAGTTAAGAGGGAGAATGAGAATCTGCTGCTGCTAAAAAGGTACAAGCTAAATCATATATTATTATGCTATATGTTATAAGATAATAATTTATTATTTATCTATTTACTGTGAAATTACTGGTTGGAAGTTATAACTTCAAACTTCAGTAATTTGTCCGTTAAGCCACCTGCTTGAGTACAGTTTTTGAAAATATAGTAAATTAACTTAAAAACAATATTTAATAATTATTTCTATATGACTTACTTATGGTAATTAACCCCTTGACACCCAGGCCAATGCTGACACTTCTCTCCTACATATAAGAATCATATTTTTTTTGCTAGAAAATTACTCAGAACCCCCAAACATTATATATATATAAATAAATATAAATACATATATATATATATATATATATATATATATATATATATATATATATATATATATATATATATATATTTATATTTATTTATTTTCAGCAGACACCCTAGATAATAAAAAGGTGGCCGTTGCAACTTTTTATGTCACATGGTATATTTGCGCAGCAGTTTTTCAAACACATTTTTTTTGGAAAAACTGTTTCATGAATAAAAAAAAAAACTGTAAAGTTAGCCTGATTTTTTTTCATACTATGAAAGATGATGTAACGCCAAGTAAATAGATAACTAACATGTCATGCTTTAAAATTGCGCACACTCGTGGAAATTCAGTACTTAACAATCTCCATAGGCGACGCTGTAAAAATGTTTACAGGTTACATGTTTAGAGTTATAGAGGTGGTCTAGTGCTAGAATTATTGCTCTACCTCTAACATTCGTGGCATATGTAACCTGTGTGTATCTGGCTCTGATACTAGCCAGTGCCTCACCAGTCACTGACCGCACGTCCCTGATGGACAGTAGCAAACAGGACTTACCAAGTTCCTCGCTGGTGTCCATACACAGCTGTTTCTTTAGATGAACAAGCTGCTGATCTATAAACAAGAAAAGCAATGGAAAAATAATACAAGTCTTTGTAGAAATTATACAATAATTGTATTTATTTCATTGTGTAAAAAAAAATTATCTTATAAACTAATTGTAAAAATGATTACCGGTAATTTACCTATCAATGAAGCTAATTGTCAAGATAACAATAAAGATTATATTGGTTTGAGGTCAGTTTTCTTTTTACTGTTTTATCAAATATAATACTAAATACTATAATATAATATTATGTTTATAAAAAATACATACACAATATGTAAATTATTTGTTTTTCTAACTCCTAATATTTGAGAAGGGATTCCCAGAGCACTAGGGCTTACCTAAAGACAGCATTGCAGAAGAAGCACGCTTTCAGGCATGCTGGTTCATAATGAATCCTCAGAACAGGCCTTATGATGAGGAGGAGTCACTGCTCTAAATCACTCATTTGTGTTTCTAAATTTCAGCTTAAGCTCTGGAGCTTTGAAAACAACATTTTAACAGCACATGGTAAGGAGACAGGGCAAATATGTGAAAAGGAGCCTAAAACTTCCATCTGATTTCTGGATAAAATACATTTTTAAGGCCCCCGCCCCTCGCATACATGCATGTATAAATATAACTGCATGCATTAGTGGCACCTATGCATGAAAACATTGATTGCTCTAAACCTGTTACATATCACTGTGCACACTGGAGTGAAAGTAATGATTCTAGGCCCATTGTTCATGGTTAGTTCTAAACTGCTAAACTGTGGAAAATATAGAGTACTGAAGTTTGTTGTCATTTAACAGGTGCCCACAATTTAAAGGCTTGACACGTTGGGTATCTATTTACTTGGCGCAACCTAATTTTTCATATTTTACCAGGAAACTGGGTCATGTATTTAATCTGTTGGCCCTAGAATTAGCTTTAGTGATTTTTTACTGAAATTTTGCATTTCATAAACCATTGCACTAACATCGTGCAACAAAAAAATGGATCTTCCACTATTTTATTCTCTAGAGTGTCTAATATTTGGGGGTTTTATGTAAACTTCGGGCCTAAAATAATTTTTTTTTTTCCTTACAGGGCAGAGTGTTAAAAATAATATCTGCTTTGGGTGTCAAATATTCTCCATTCTTTTACAACTTTCTGACCATGCAAATATGCTGAGAGATAAAGATGGAATGAAACTCTTACACGATGAAAGGATCTTTGTTTATCAGAGAGAAGAACAATTTCTGATGCTCTTCTACATTTCATTAGACAGATTGATAAAACAGGTCCAGAGACTCTCCCATCTTATGGGTTGTGTCCACCATACTGTATAACTTACCCAGAGCTTCAATGATACGGATGAGGATAATATTGGATCCCACAAGTAGAGTTATAATCACCCCTTTCCAGGAAGGGCGCCAGAGTTTCCTCCCACTGTTATCTGTAGAGATTATCAATAAATCATTAATTATTCATAGTAGGATAAAAATCCCTTCTACTTAATATTTCCATAACTCAGTAGAGTGCAGGAAGAAAGTTCAGTGGTGGGCTTCCTATGACGTGAAGAGATGGGAGCCAATTCCATCTCTTTTATAGAAGAGGAAGTGATGTCACTGAGATGTAACTTCCTCCTCTACAGAATTGCACATCCTGGAAATAGAGTAGAGCTGTAGAAATTCCCAGCCACAAGCCAAACACATGTTCATAAGCACCCAATCTAGCATCTCCAATAGTATAACTAAACCCAAAAATGTAATATATTGGAGCTCATCAGTCTTTAGATGTGGTGGATGCATTAACCTTTTTTTCATGCTAAGAACATTTTCAGCAAGTACAGAAATTATGAATATGAGGAATGTAAGTAAACTGAGGGTAGGTGGTGGAAATGGAGAAGGTGGGACACTGGTCATCAAAAGTGATCAAACGAGGGACTGGCAGGGAGGTTGATGGGAGCTGGATATGGCTGACGGAGAAGCAGATGTGGAAGTGGGAAGGAGGTGTAGACTGGATTGTGGTGGGGATAGACACAGGCAACGATCAGCTCTCAGGTGTTGTAACAAGCAAAGTATCTATCACCAAACATAAATGGGCTATCAAGCCATGGCCTGGAAGCTGGGACCTGGCAAAAGGCCATGGCATGGTGGTTGAGAAAAACTGATATACAATATATATGTGTATGTGTGTGTTTTTGTGCAAAATATTTGTGTATGCTATGGCAATCTTGTAGCCAGTAGCACATAGGTGTCTTGCACCTCAGTTAGCTTTCTCTGTCATGTACCTTATCAAAGCTGAGCTGACAAGAGGGCTGTCCAGAACCCCCTGGAGTTGGTGACAGTGTATAGCAGGACAAGGAGTGGCACGAGTACCTGTGGTAGGTCCTGGACAGTCCGGACCAGGTGTGGTAGGTCCTGGACAGGTGACAGTCTGTATACTGCTTAGATGGTTGCAGGACTGGAACTTGTGTAGGATGCGGATGCTCTCACACAAACAAAGCACAGGAACTCGCAGGTACAAGAGTCAGAGCCATAATCACAACAAGCAAGAGTCAGCAACAACCAGGCAGCAGAGTTCCATATTCAGAAGGCAGAAGCAGGGTAAGAAGCCAGGCTGTGGTCAGATCAGTAGCAGCAGTATAAAACCAGCAGGCAGAAAACAGAGTCAGAGCACAAGCCAAGGTCAAAAAAAGGAGATCACGATCAAACAGAGAAAGGAGGGAAGCCGGGTCAAAACACAGAATAAACAGGAAGCAGGCCTGGTCATGGCGAAGAACACTGAAGAACACTCAGCAATTCCCTTGAGCGTTGTGATGCCTTAAATAGGCCGCTGGAGCTAGGCCAGTACTGAGCATACACATTAATTCATGCTAATGCACATGGCCATTAGTGAACAAGCGTGCATGGTCCTAGTTCTGCGTACTGGTCCACAAACTGCTCTGTACACACACAGATCTGCAGGCACGGCCATGCACTTGGTTTTCCTGACACTCTGCACACTTTCAGACACAGTATTAGGAAATGCTTCACTTACATAGTATATGAAATAGGAATAAGTGGAACATGAGGACCTGTCTAAAAATCGGTGATCTATAAAAACATAGCAGGATATTAGAGATATGGCTTAACAAAGATGAATGTCTGGCATAATTGCCGTTTTTATTGCTGAGTCTTTGATAATCTCTTAATGTAAGCTGAATCTTGTGGTCCGGACTTTTATATATCAGGAGGCTGATATGGAAATCTCTCCAACTGTGTTTGTACATGATATCACTATAGTCCTCTCTGGTGCTTGTATATTTGTTTGATGCTCGTTTACGGTTATGAGGTCGGGACCAAAAGACAGACAGGACTGATGCCCATACTAAGCGCATTTCATGTGACACCAGTGAGACAACCTCTAATACTGGTGATCACTTTGCTGGAATGCATCCTAAATCCCATCAATCATTTCTACATTATTATAATAACAGAAGAGCCTCTTACCTGTTGTCTCCATGTCCGATAACACAAGAAGAGTCCTGAACTGCTGTACTGTGGTGTCCGTTCTAATAGGTTATATGTATGATATCAAATACACTATACATGGTGTGACTGCACTGCCACCCCCCTGTTCCTGTGTGGTCACCTACGCTGAGATGTGCCCAGTCCAGTCTAACCATGAGAAACGGTGTGAAGATCATAACATCCTGTATTTCCGTGTATGTATTTGTGTTTGTAAGACCGTGTAAGGATATTAATTGTTAGCTCCCTTGGGTTGCAGGAACTGATATGGGCCATTCTGTGCGTCACCATGTCACTCTCACAACTCACCCTAAAATTCAGAGAGTCACCCTGTATGTTATCACTTATGTGACAGAGTCTTCTATATATCTTCTGTAGGCTGGGTGTAATTCTCAGTATCTGTCCTTTTTCTGTCTACATGCACAGTACCACTCATACAGCGTGTATTATGTCTATATAGACACTGCATAGTACCATTTTTGTAGCTCTAAGTGATTGTTTTTCTGTTCTTGTTTGCAAAATTAAGTGCACTGCACAATTTGTATGCCTGTTCAACATCTTTTGCACTGTGTGCATTGGTAAGTCCCCTTTTAAAGTCTTAAGCCACATCCTTAAAAATTAGTTATACCCAGTTTTTACTGCAGCATGTGCTTCAGCATAGGTACTTCTTCAAAGGAGGCTTCCATCCCAAGACCCTTATTCAGGTGTAGCGCTATTCTTTTTTCTCTCTCCGACTACTGAGGTATGATGGCGTCACCTCTATAGTATTTAGGAGCAGAGTCTTCATAACCAGTGTGATCAGGACAGGATCTCTAACAGGCGCAGTGCCTCCACTCAATTGGGGCTTGTGAATATTAAGTGAAATCCCAATTGAGAAATATATCTTCACATAGACAGTAATCCACACAGCATTGTATTTGAAAATCCATGTATTGAAGAAATAACATTCAGTGAACCATCCAACATAAGGTATTTTCCAAACAGGAACATGAAATCATTACCAGTCTCTATGTATGCCTCAGTGAGGTGAAACTGCAGCCACTTACACAGTCTGTCCTCTCTTAGCCGGAATTCACTCTTCTTCTGCCACGTGTCCTTCTCTCCAACCACTTACCCACAAAACCTCTGCTCTTCTTGATGACCTTATCCTTGGTGAGAGAAAGAGAGCACAGCAGCCATATTGGAAAAGGACAAACAAACACTGCATAACAAGAGTATACACTTGGTAAATGGGCAAAGAAGTGATCACATCACTACATTCTCCCCTGCTGAAAATCCTTCCGACCTGGCAAGGATATACACTCAAAACAACAAAACATAGCAAACGTTAACATCGTTGTCACCTTCTGCAGACCACTTTTCCAGAAGCAATCTATTACAGAGATTAGCTGCAAAGGAAATATTGTTAGTAACAAATAGGCATCATGCTAACCAGTCTAGAATAAGCTGCAATCATGTCCTTCAGAACATGAGGTTGTACATAGTTGTGTACAGCATAGCAGGGTCTTCCCAAGGTGTCATAAATAAACACTGGAGGAGTTCTTTGAACACGATCTCCTCTCCTCAAGCCCTCAGGAATTAGTCTAGATAACTTTGGGACAGCATAATGCCGCGTACACACGACAGGACTTTTCGGCATCAAAGGCCTGACGGAACAAATCTGTCGGAACAATTAAATCGTGTGTGGGCTTCATTGGACCTTTTCTGTCTAAAAATATGACGGACCTTAGAAATAGAACAAGTTTCAAATCTTTCCGACGGACTCGATTCCTATCAAAAAATCAGTTCGTCTGTATGCTAGTCCGACGGACCAAAAACGACGCAAGGGCTGCTATTGGCTACTGGCTATGAACTTCCTTATTCTAGTCTGGTCATACGTCATCACGTTCGAAACGATCGGACTTTGGTGTGATCGTGTGTAAGCAAGTCCGTTTCGTTGGAACTCTGTCGGAGTTCAGTCCAACGAGAAGTCCACTCATGTGTACGCGGCATTAGTGGGAAAACTTGATGCTCCAACCATGCCTGGAACTGTAGGCACAAAGTTTTGGGCTGTTGGTTGAAAAACAGTAGTAGCTGGGTTCAGACTTCCTCTCTGATGAAGGCCTCCATCAGTAATAGGTGAAGGAACCTGTACAGGAGACTCTGGTGGAGGTGTAAACCAGTCAGTGTCATCACTCTGGTCTCCATGGTCTGCACAAGGCACATCATTAGAATCTGTAACAATATCAGCATCAGCAGTAGCAACTTGTGGTACTGGAAGCAAGTGATTCCTATGCCAGGCTTTGATTCGACCCTCAGGTCCTCGAATCCTGTAGACTGGAATTCTAGGCAGTTTTTCTATAACTTCAAACAACTCATTTTGCCAGCGATCAGCTAATTTATGTTTGGCTGAAGGTCCTCAATTGCGGAGAAGCACTTTATCACCAGGTTGTAAGTCTTTGTAACGAACTTTGGCATCAAAACGCCTTTTATTGGCAGCATTTATTTTTGCAGTATTTTCCTCAGCCATTTGATAGGCCTCTTTTAAACTCTGTTTAAGTCGTGCCACATACTGGTAGTGATTTCTATTTTCCACTCCATCAGTAGACACAGACCAACTGAATGTCAATAGGGAGACGGGCTTCTCTCCCAAACATGAGAAAATAAGGAGAGAAACCAGTTGATTCATGTCTGGTACAATTGTAGACATGTACCATAGCTCCAACATGTCGGCTCCAGGTTTGCTTAGCACCATTAGTGAGGAGTTCAACAAGGTGCGATTGAAACGTTCAGGGAGAGCATCACCCTCTGGATGATAAGGTGTCGAAGTTAAGCAATGTTACCAGCTCTTTAGTTAGGTGACTTTCAAAGTCCCGCCCCTGGTCAGAGTGAAGTCGATTTGGCAATCCATAATGAACAAAAAACTTTTCCCACTACACTTTAGCTACAGTTACAGCTTTCTGATCTTTGGGATAGGCTTGAGCATATCGAGTATAGTGATAGAGTCACATCATCCAGGGGCTGATGCATCATCCGCCCCTGGATGATGTGACTCTATCACGAAACGCCGCATAGGGCAGAGCGACGTGTTCTCGTCACCTCCCATTGCAGCTGTTGTTTCCAGTAGGACGGGCTGTCTGTGAGCTTCCGGCCGGCGCTCCAGACTACACTACATGCCTACTATTGTCTACTAACATGTGAGTTTAACCTTTTACTTATCCAATAGAGTGAATGATTTTACACTATATGGAGCCTTTTTTTCCTTCTATGACCATATCTGCAATGCTGTGGGCTGATGTCTGAGTACCTGTCAGTGTGAAAATCTCTAGCCTGACCCTGCAGTCTTTGATGTCCCATCTCAGTATAAGGTCTCTGATCCATTGGTCGTGGTTCGAAGCAGTATTAACAAACAGCTTTCTCTGATCCTCTGTAACGGGGGATCATGAGTTTCTGGTAAGCGGCCAGTCTGATTTCACGGTGGTGGAGCAAGCACACTTTTTTCTTCTCACAGCAAGAATCTATGTTTTTTGGAACTTTTTTAAGATACTTTCATATCACTTGGGTGATTTATTTTTTATACATGGACTTTTCATTATCACTTTGAACATTTTATTTTTGGATTGATTATTCATTTGACATGTGTTTTGTATATTATGTATACACTAAAGGGGAACTCTTCACTTAGTTCTAAATATTTGGTTTGGTGATGATGTGTATGATCACCAATCTGTTTTAGCGCGATTCAACCCCCCTTTTTTCTCATCAATTATTTTGAGTTTATCCCATTCTTTAAGATTGTAGGTACTCTGCTCAGGTAAGGTTTTTCTCATGTAATTAGGATCTTTGCGGAAAACAGATTCTCTAATATGTCTGATTACTGTGTCTCTCTTTTGTAGAAAGATCATATCTTTCTCTTGCAGCTGGATGTTTTCTGGTACCTCTAAAGAGGTGGGGCAGCAATACATGTTTAAGATACACTCTTCACCAGCTCCCAAGGAGTCAATAACTAAGTTAGAGAAAACAATTTTGTCTCCTTGTACAGCAGCTGTACAACAGTAGGCAGCCACAATAGGCCCAGGCACTTCCTCCTATTCACTTTCTTCTAAGTTCACTGGCAACCCAGGACACCAAGAGAGAGCATCAGCCCCAATATTTTTGGGCCCTGGCTTGTACTTGAGAGTGAATTGGTAATAAGACAAGGCAGCAAGCCACCTATGACCAGTGGCATCCAGCTTAGCTGTAGTCAAAACATAAGTGAGGGGGTTGTTGTCAATTCTTACCTCAAATGGAGCCCCATACAAGTCATCATGCAGCTTTTCAACAATAGCCCACTTCAGGGCAAGAAATTCCAGTTTGTGAACAGGATAATTATTTTCTGCTGGGCTTATGCCGCGTACACACGAGTGGACTTTTCGACCGGACTGGTCCAATGGACCGAATCCGGCAGACAATCCGGCCATGTGTGGGCTCCATCAGACCTGCAGCGGACATTTTCGGTCGACGGACTTTAGATTTGGAACATGTTTCAAATCTTTCCGACGGACTCGAGTCCGGTCGAAAAATCCGCTCATCTGTATGCTAGTACGGCGGACGAAAACCAACGCTAGGGCAGCTATTGGCTACTGGCTATCAACTTCCTTATTTTAGTCCGGTCGTACGTCATCACGTACGAATCCGTCGGACTTTAGTGTGATCATGAGTAGGCAAGTCCGTTCATTCGAAAGTCTGTCGGAAGTCCGTCAAAAGTCCGTAGAAAGTCCGTCGGAAAGACTGTCGGACTTTTGTTGCGGAAAAGTCCGCCCGTATGTACGTAGCATAAGACTTCAACTAATGTAGGATTCCCCCTAATCCATCATAACTGCCATCTACATGCAGAATGTATGGCTTTTGTTGGTCTGCATAAGCCAACACTGGTGCTTCTGTAAAACTTTTCTTATGCCCCATACACACGGCCGGACTTTCCAACAGACTAAACTCGGTCTGCATTTCCGACGGAAAGATTTAGAACATGTTCTATATCTGAGTCTATATCTGTATCAACACGCATGTTCCTGACGAGTGGCGGATTAGCCACGAAACACGTAGAGCTAATTGATGCGTTGTTTTCATTCAATTACATCCAGATCCTTAACTTTTTATGTAATTTGTACCTCTACAGGCTGAAGTGAGGCCTCAGGTCCTGCAGGCATTACCTCGTAACTATAATTGTATCCAACCCAATTCAGGTTGAATTTTGGGAATTTTGTTATGGTTTTATTCATGGTTTTGTATCATCATATGTACCATTTTATTCCTATCTTGTCTGAACTTGTACCAATGATGGCATTTGAGACATGTGTATTGCCAGTTTATGGTTAAGTATATGTACCCCAATGCCTACCCATTCCTTTGATATTAACATTATATGTATGGTTACCAACAATGTACACAAAATAAAGCTCCCTTGTTCAGCTCAACTATCTATGTGCTACCAAGTGCTTCATTTAAAGTCCCACTTTCCCCAATTCCTTTGTTTTTGATTATATCTGAGTCCATCAGAAATGCCGACAGAAAAAGTCAGATGGGGCATACACACGGTCGGAATGTCCGACTGAAAGCTCCCATTGGACTTTTTCTGTCAGAAAGTCCGGTCGTGTGTACGCGGCATTAAGCTGTACAAAAGCGTCCTCACAAGCAGAAATCCACCTCTCAATGAAAGGAATTTTGGTGGTTGTGTCAATGCCAGGGTTTTGTTTTTTTTAGCAAGTCATTAAGAGGCCAACCAGTCTTGGAATAGCCTCAGTTCTTTCAGATTTGTGGGATGGGACCAGGTTACCACAGCATCCACTTTAGCAGGATCAGTTGCTACCCCTTCTGCAGATACGATGTGACCCACAAAGTTTACTGAAGGGCGTGCAAACTTACATTTGTCCAGGGAGAGTTTCAGACTTTTCCTCAGACGATCTAGCACTTTAAACAGTCTCTGGTCATGCTCCTCCAGAGTGGAGCCAAAAACAATTATGTCATCTAGGTAGACAATACATTGAGTGGGACAAAGGTTTCCCAGTGTCCGATCCATTAGACGCTGGAAGGTTGCAGGTGCACCACTAATGCCCTGAGGCATGCAAGCAAACTGGAGAAACCCCAGGGGGCAGATAAAAGTTGTCTTTTCTTGATCTTCCTCATTCATTGGTACTTGGTAATAACCGGATTTTAAGTCCATTACTGTGAACCATTTGCTGCCTTGCAGGGCATCAAGAGTTTCCTCAATGAGAGGTAGCGTGTATTGATCTGGGACCATTCACCGATTTAGAGTCCTATAATCAACACATATTCGTACTCCACCATTTTTCTTTCTGGCCACAACTATTGGGGATGCATACAGGCTTTTAGACTCAACAATGATGTTTTGATCTTTCATTTTGTGCAAGCACTAAATGGGGTGCTATCTGTTAGGCGAATACTGTGCTGAATACTTTTAGCACACCCAACATCCATGTCATCAGTTGAGAAAACATAATCATATTCCATTTGCTGCTCTCCTAGCGCTTGTTTGTGCTCTGCAGGACTAATTTGGTTTCTTTCTCCTCGACCTTGGCAGGGTAGGAGCTAATGGTTTCTACTGGGTAACAATAGGCTACCTCTTTCTCTGTGGTCTGAGCAATGCAGGATGTTGGGGGAAATCTGTCAGATCAAAAAGAAAGGACTTTGTAGGTTGCCACCAATAACCTTCAAAAAAGGAGATAAGTACTAGAGTTTTCTGTATAAAAATATACAAAGTTTATTTAGAAGGGAAGGACAGAGAGGCACCAAGCAGGCATGGTGTAGCATATTTTATTAAAATATAAATATATGAACAGCAATTGCACTCACATAGGCATAAATGGGAAAAAATTGCGCTGGAAAAACCTTACAAAATAAGCTGCAACACAAGGTGGGATACACACAAATAAAAATAAAAAACAAATGTGGTTGCACTCTATACCCTTAACTTTAGACCGTGATGGTAAGTGATCAATGCATCATAACTTAAATTCAAACTGGAAAAATATATAAATGTTAAGTGACGCTTTGTAGAGTTTCCCATCACAGTCGGTCAAACTTCAATTGACCAATCTCTAACAAATAGTGAAGATATCCCCTTGTGATCAGTTCCAAAGAGTAAATGTGACTTTGTTTGCAGGCCCACCACCATAAGAAGTGTGCGCTTACCAGCTGCACAGACAAGTAATGCCTGTGGCTAACACCCAGCCAGGGCCTTTTGCTCAGTGGAGTTCCGATATCGATCTGATCGCCGCGTCTGTGGGGGGATCCTCTGGTCCGGACTTCAACAGGCTAAAACCTCCGCTGGAAGCTTGTATGCAATTCAATGCATAGTGATGCAGACGTGGCTCGGAGAAGAAATCAACAGAATAGCCATAGGTAAAATCCGTTTAAATTTAAAAATACAAACCGCCAATAGGCGTAGAACAACAAAGGATAAAAGTATGCGGCCGGCTGGCTACATTACACACGCCCGTGCTTGCAAACAATGGGACATAGCCCGCGGTGACATCAGTACGTCGCTCCTCCCAATAGGCATACCTCTCAACTTTCTGAGATAAGGATGAGAGACACATTTTAGCAAAAGTATGTAGGCATAGGACACACCCCCTGCCACACCCCCTTAACCACTTCAGCCCCGGATGATTTTACCCCCTTCCTGACCAGAGCACTTTTTACAATTTGGCGCTGCGTCGCTTTAACTTACAATTGTGCGGTCATGTGACGCTGCACCCAAACTAAATTGCGTCCTTTTCTTCCCACAAATAGAGCTTTCTTTTGGTGGTATTTGAACGTTTTGCTATAATAAATATCCCCAAAAATGTTTTTAAAAAACAAATTTCTTCATCGGTTTAGGCCATTATGTATTCTTCTACATATTTTTGGTAAAAAAAAAATCGCAATAAGCGTATATTGATTGGTTTGAGCAAAAGTTATAGCGTCTGCAAACTATGGGAAAGACTTATGGCATTTTTATGGCTCTTTTAGTTTTTTTTTTTTTACTAGTAATGGCGGCAATCTGCGATCTGTAGCAGTACTGCGACATTGGGGCGGACAGTTTGGACACTTTTGACACATTTTTGGGACCATTGACATTTATAGAGCTATCAGTGCTATAAAAATGCACTGATTACTGTATAAATGTGACTGGTATGGAAGGGGTTAACACTAGGGGGCGATCAAGGGGTTAAATATGTTCCCTAGTTAGTTCTTCTAACTGTGGGGGGAGGGGACTGACTGGGGGAGGAGACATATCGTTGACCTACTTAGTAGGAACACACAATATGTCTCCTCTCCCCTGATAGAACAGGGATTTTTGTGTTTACCCAAATTGCCACGCTGGCTCTCGTGTCTGTGATCGCGCATGGCCAGCAGCGATCGCGCCTGCCAGCCATGCGCATCGGGTCCCCCTGCTGTGCTGCGGGCATGTGTGCCTCCGGTGGCTCTTAGAGGGAAAAACGTACCCATACGTTGTTTTGCGCAGCCATGCCATTCTGCCGACGTATAGGCGTGAGCTGGTCGGCAAGTGGTTAAAGGAGAATTGTACAAAAAAAAATGATTGGTTAAACAAACCAAGTGCTTTTTTTTACCACTAATATTCCTTTATATTGGCTTTTGGAATTCATAAATGCAGCAATTTAGAAACTGGATGAAAGGTTTAGCATCGGGAAACACTTTCTGAAAGATAAAAAGTTGAGGAGGAAAGAGGGACAGAGGGACTTTGTTCCAAATCAGGGACAGCCCCTCAAAACCAGGGACAGTTGGGATCTATGACATAGTGGAGGGGGTGATAGATTGAAGCCAGTTGTAGAAGCCAGTGGACGGGTTATTCTACCTGGGCCTTCATCACTGCTCTGGACACATTACAACGGGAATCCCTTGTCTCTCCGGCATTGGCTCTCCCCAGACGGATTCCTCGCACTGCAGGCTCTCCCAGGCTTGACGGACAACATATCTCCCCCGGATCTGTGACAGTAGTTCTCTGTGAATGTCCCGGAACATCTATCACTGGATTCAGTCTGTCACCCTTTCCACTATGTGAGTGCAATTGTTGTTCATATACTTATATTTTACTAAAATGTGCTACACCATGCCTGCTTGGCGCCTCTATATCCTTCCCCTCTTCTCTTGCAGTTTGTTGATTCCCAGTCCATAGTGGGGAGGCAGCCTTGCACGTACTGTTTGTGTCAGCCAGTGATTTTTTTCCCTATAACCGACATTCCTAACCTCTGGGAATATACTTTATTTTAAAATATACCCATTGGACAACCATTCAGGGTATTTTTTTCTATACCGCGGCGATTCGGCATCTGATTAAAAGTGGTCCCGGTGGCGGATTCGCCACAGGATCACTTTTATAGGCAAGCGGGAGAGGTGTTGGGGGTTCCTTGACAACTGTATTTGACCCTGATGTACCCCCCCCCCCCTCGGTTTTGGGTTAGCCTGGACTCCTCTGTTTTGACTGAGCATCTCTGACCCCCCCCCCTCTCATTTTCTATGTTAGAATCTCCTGAAGAAGCCATCTTTGTGAGTCAATATTTACTGGATGTGGTGCCACGTCAACAATTTGTGCTTCATCTTGTGCTACAAGGTATCTGTCAGATCTTCAAGGCTCTCTTTTGACATATCCAGCTGTATTTGGATTGACAGTTCTCCATATAATAATTAGCAGCAACCTTCAATATACAATTTCCTTTGAATTCTTGTGATTGCTGAAATCTGCGCAATAAATAACAATGAGTAGTTATGAGTTTTTATTGTTTTCTGGATGAACAACATTCATATTCTCAGAGTAGATGAAGAGTCACTTACAGGCCGGTATTATAGAGCCGACCGTCCACCCATCTCCATCCATCTCCATCTCTGTACAGTCCGATCCAAAACCAATGTGTTTGTTCTCTGCTGGAATTTTTTATAAACTCCTGAGACAACAGAAAAGTATCTGACACAATCCATTCACAGACATCGGACACACACATTGAATAGCAAAGTAGCGAACTGTCTTTTTGATCATTTGTACAAAAGCTCTATTGTGGACAACTGTTGTCAGCAGGGCATTTTTTTCAGTGGGAACACGGGGGAATGGTGTTCCGGCACCTCCAGCACTGAATGTATGTAATAGCAAGGGGTGCTGGGGTGTAATGGAGGGTTTACTGATGCTGGCTGCTGGGGGATCTATTGTTGCTGGAGGGGATCTATTGTTGCTGGGGAGGTCTATTTTTGCTGGTGGGGGCTTATGTTGCTTGGGGGGGTCAATTGTTGCTGGGAGGAATCTACTGTTGAGGGAGGGGTCTATTGTTCCTGGCTACTGGAGAGTCTATAGATGCTGGCTGAAGCAAGATCTGTTCTTGCTGCCGGAGGGTCAATTGTTGCAGGGGTGATATTTTGTTGCAGGGATCCTATGTTGCTGGGGGGTCTATTGTTGCTGGGGGCTATATTGCTGCTGACTGCAGGGATCCTAGGAGGGTGGGAGGACAGTTTTAAAGCATGCGTCATTCCATCATTGATAGACCTGGGTCAACATACCAAAGAATGCACATGACAAGGGGATAGGGAGAAAGAGAATCCCTCAAAGAAAGTGTCACATGGAGGGTTTTTGATACATTACATGTGCAAATATTTTTAAACAAGTCCAATAAAGATTATATTTTTACAAAGTAGCATAACGTCTGGGATCACTAAATACTTACTTTCTTTGAGGGATTCTCTTTCTCCCTTTCCCTCTGTCATGTCTATTTTACTGCTTTTCTTGTTCTCACCAAATTCAATAAAAATTACTTACCACAACATAATGGTACTTGGTGCTGTATTCTCTAAATGAGGCGGTGCTGGGTGGTGGGTAGGGGGTGGAACCAAGAGATAGTGCTCAGAGGTGGGTAGGGGTGGAACCAAGAGATAGTGCTCGGAGGTGGGTAGGAGGTGGAAACAAGAGATAGTGCTCGGAGGTGGGTAGGGGGTGGAACCAAGAGATAGTGCTCGGAGGTGGGTAGGGGGGCGGAGACAAAAAGTGACTCAGAAGGGGGGGAGTTCCAGCACCTACAGTGCCTTCAAAAGTATTCATACCACCCATCTCCAAAACTGGCTTTACTCAACATTGGTATACATAATGTAGCCGTACAGTTTAGACCCTTGATAACACATATCCTCATTGCAGCCAGATTAACTACTGTATCACATCCAAGTTGAAATCCACGCTAGCCCCTAATGTCTCCGAGGTAATATATAGAGTAAAATCACAAAATACCTATGAAAATTACTTTGCTGCGAGATCCCAAAACCTCTCGAACTTTAACCTGTACTGGAATCCATAGGTACTGTGTCTTTCGGTTGATGACTAAAGGGCAATTTAAAAGTGCCTAAGTACTAAAAATATGTGGAACATTTTCCTATCGCTATGGTACAAGTTCTTATTTTACATTTTCCTGTTTATTACTATATCTTTCATTACATTTTTTCAAGTTTACCTATATTCTAAAGGTATGTAATTAACATTTATGTTGAGGCCATAGGCGTGCGCACAGGGTGTGCGAGGTGTTCCCAGGCACACCCGAATCACCCTGTGCAGCACAGATTCCCCCTACTGCCCCCCTTTCCTCCCACAGCGCTTCCGGCTTCCCTCCTCTTCTTTCCTGTTACTGTGGAGATGTTTTAGGATGAGCGGGGGAAGGGCCGGTAAATATGTAATTTACCGGCCTCTTCCCTTTCTGAATGAACATTGTGAGTTATCGGTAATGTGTGTTTGAGCTTTGGGGTGCACACCCTAATGCAATAGGCTGCACACACCTATGGTTGAGGCTGACCTTGATGTAGAAAACCATTTGAACCATTACTTCTGTTCAGTCTTCTCAGAAGTAAATGATTATGACACTAACAAAATCAAGTTGGAGATCAGATGGGTTCTATACTGAAGGTTCATTTTCAGGGTTTCTGGAGACAGAGAGCAGAGGAACTGGCTTGTTTAAAACTTAAGGCCCCTTTCACGCGGGTTTACCAATCGGGGCCGCATGTCAGTATTTTAAGTGGACCCGATCGGCACTTTCTATTGCCCTCTATGGAGCAGCGGATGTAAACCGATGCATCATACCTGAATTACTGACGGCCTATCTATAATCTATATTCTTGAGACCCTAACATGCCAGAAAAGTACAAATACCCCCCAAATGACCCCGTTTTGGAAAGAAGACATTCCAAGGTATTTACTAAGAAGCATGGTGAGTTTTTTGAAGTTGTCATTTTTTCCCACCGATGCATCGGTTTACATCCGACGACATCCGATTTGATCCTATCCACTAAAAAACAGACGGATTAGGGATCTGTTTCCCTTCGCCTGGCAGATTGGATGACAGCCCAGTCAATAGATGAAAGCAGATTTACAGGGGAAAGATTCCCACTGAGAAGAGACACATACAATAAATCAATTTTATTAGAAAAAATATATTTAATACAAAAAGGGCCAAGACCAGGTACCCACCACCAACACCAAGATCATGTTAGAAATAGACAACTTTGTCTGTTTAAGAGCAGCTGCATCACGCTTCAACCATGCATGCACACACCTATAACCAGGCAATTTTTAATTAGAGTGGGTAATATTTATGGATCAGACTATTGATCTCAGTGACATGCACCATGTGTAACAAAGTCTGTCCTGTCACTAGGTTTAATTAACCACTTGACAACTGGGCACTTAAACCCCCTTCCTAACCAGACCAATTTTCAGCTTTCGGTGCTCTCACATTTTGAATGACAATCACTCAGTCATGCAACACTGTACCTATATGAAATTTTTGTCCTTTTTTTTCACACAAATAGAGCTTTCTTTTGGTGGTATTTAATCACCGTTGGGTTTTTTATTTTTTGCGCTATAAAAGAAAAAAGACTGAAAATTCTGTAAAAAAATGAAATTTTCTTTGTTTCTGTTATAAAATTTAGCAAATTTAGTAATTTTTCTTCGTAAATTTTGGCCACAATTTATACTGCTACATATCTTTGGTAAAAATAAGTACAAATCGGTGTAAATTATTTGGTCTTTGTGAAAGTTATAGAGTCCAAAAGCTATGGTGCCAATATCTGAAAATCGATCACACCTGAATTACTGACGGCCTATCTATATTCTTGAGACCCTAACATGTCAGAAAAGTACAAATACCCCCCAAATGACCCCTTTTTGGAAAGAAGACATTCCAAGGTATTTACTAAGAAGCATGGTGAGTTTTTTAAAGTTGTAATTTTTTCCCACGATTCTTTGCAAATCAAGATTTTTTTTTCTTTTTTTTTTTTTCCACAAAAATGTCATATTAGCAGGTTATTTCTCACACACCGCATATGCATACCACAAATCAAACCCCAAGACACATTCTGCTATTACTCCCGAGTACGGCGATACCACATGTGTGAGACTTTTACACAGCGTGGCCACATACAGAGGCCCAACATGCACGGAGCACCTCCAGGCGTTCTGGAGCACCTAGGCCAATTCTGACATTTCTCTCCTACATGTAAAAATCATCATTTATTTGCTAGAAAATTACATAGAACCCCAAAACATTATATATGTTTTTTTTAGCAAAGACCCTAGAGAATACAATGGCGGTTGTTGCAACTTTTTATCTTGCACGGTATTTGCGCAGCAATTTTTTGAACGCTTTTTTTTGGGAAAAAAAACAGTTTTGTGCTTTAAAAAAAAACAAAACAGTAAAGTTGGCCCAATGTTTTTGCATAATGTGAAAGATGAAGTTACACCGAGTAAATAGATACCTAACATGTCACCCTTCAAAATTGCACACGCTCGTGGAATGGCGCCAAACTTCGCTACTTAAAAATCCCCATAGGCAACGCTTTCAAATTTTTTACTGGTTACATGTTTTGAGTTACAGAGGAGGTCTAGGGCCAAAATTATTTCTCTCACTCTAACATTCGCACCGATACCTCACATGTGTGGTTTGAACACCGTTTTCATATGTGGGCGAGACTTAAGTGTGCATTCGCTTCTGCATGCGAGCACACGGACAGGGGCGCTTTAAATTTTTTTTTTTTTTTTTATTGTTCATTTTACTTTATTTATTTTAGTTTGACACTTTTTTCCAAAAAAAAATTTTTTTGATCACTTTTATTCCTATTACAAGGAATGTAAACATTCCTTGTAATAGGAATATGGCATGACAGGTCCTCTTTACAGTGAGATATGGGGTCAATAAGACCCCACATCTCACCTCTAGGCTGGGAAGCCTGAAATGAAAAAACCAAAAAACGATCCTGGCTTCGATCATAGCGGTGAGACGGTAGAAGCACCGGAGGGCGGCGGGAAGGGGGGGAGGTCCCCTCTCGCCTCCCATAAGAACGATCAAGCAGTGCAACAGCCGCTATGATCATTCCTATGGTGTAGGGAATCGCCGGCTAAAAAAGCTGATATCTGAATGATGCCTGTAGCTGCACCCATCATTCAGATATCCCCACACAAAGTCAAGGACGTCGTATGACGGCTGGCGGGCGGGAAGTGGTTAAAACACACTTTTTTTTTTTAACACAAAGTTGTCCATTTATACAATATTTTTAACACATAGCATGTACATACCAAAAATGACACCCCAAAATAGATTCTCCTACTCCTCCTGAGTACAGCGATACCACATGTGTGAGACTTCCACAGCCTGGCCACATACAGAGGCCGAGTACAGCTGAATATGGCCGAGCATGGCTGCGCATGGCTGGGTATGGCTGCACATGGCAGGGTATGGCTGCGCATGGCTGGGTATGGATGCGCATGGCAGGGTATCACCGAATATGACTGGGTATTGCAGAGTATGGCTGGGTATTGCAGAGTATGACTGGGTATTGCAGGGTATTGCGGAGTATTGCGGGGTGTTGCAGAGTATTGCAGGGTGTTGCGGAGTACTACAGAATATTGCAGAGTATTGCGGGGTGTTGTGGGGTATTGTGGGGTATTGTGGGGTATTGCGGGGTATTGCAGAGTAGTGCAGAGTATTGCGGGGTGTTGCGGGGTATTGCAGGGTATTGAAGAGTATTGCGGGGTATTGCAGAGTATTGTGGGGTGTTGCGGAGTAGTGCAGAGTATTGTGGGGTATTGCAGAGTACTGTGGGGTATTGCAGAGTATTGTGGAGTATTGTGGGGTATTGTGGGGTATTGCGGGGTATTGTGGGGTATTGTGGGGTATTGCGGAGTAGTGCAGAGTATTGTGGGGTATTGCGGGGTATTGTGGGGTATTGTGGGGTATTGTGGGGTATTGCGGGGTATTGCGGGGTATTGCGGGGTATTGCAGAGTATTGCGGGGTGTTGCGGAGTAGTGCAGAGTATTGCAGAGTATTGTGGGGTATTGCAGAGTATTGTGGGGTATTGTGGGGTATTGTGGGGTATTGTGGGGTATTGTGGAGTATTGCGGGGTATTGCAGAGTATTGCGGGGTGTTGCGGAGTAGTGCAGAGTATTGCAGAGTATTGTGGGGTATTGCAGAGCATTGTGGGGTATTGCAGAGTATTGCAGGGTGTTGCGGAGTAGTGCAGAGTATTGTGGGGTATTGCAGAGTATTGTGGGATATTGTGGGGTATTGTGGGGTATTGTGGGGTATTGTGTGGTATTGCGGGGTATTGCAGAGTATTGCGGGGTATTGCAGAGTAGTGCAGAGTATTGTGGGATATTGTGGGGTATTGTGGGGTATTGTGCGGTATTGCGGGGTATTGCAGAGTATTGCGGGGTGTTGCGGAGTAGTGCAGAGTATTGTGGGGTATTGCAGAGTATTGTGGGATATTGTGGGGTATTGTGGGGTATTGTGGGGTATTGTGCGGTATTGCGGGGTATTGCAGAGTATTGCGGGGTATTGCAGAGTAGTGCAGAGTATTGTGGGATATTGTGGGGTATTGTGGGGTATTGTGCGGTATTGCGGGGTATTGCGGGGTATTGCGGGGTGTTGCGGAGTAGTGCAGAGTATTGCAGAGTATTGTGGGGTATTGCAGAGCATTGTGGGGTATTGCAGAGTATTGTGGGGTATTGTGGGGTGTTGCGGAGTTGTGCAGAGTATTGTGGGGTATTGCAGAGCATTGCAGGGTATTATAGTATGGAGGGATGGCTGATCATGGAGGGATGGATGGATGTATGTGACTGTATTTGTCACAGAGCAGCGTTGTGGGCACTACAGATGCAGCCCACAACGCTGCTACCATCCGATCCCTCCCCCGCTCCTACCCCTCTGTACCGATCGGTACAGAGAGGGGAGGGAGGAACCGGCGTCATGATATGACGCCGTTTTGTTTACACATGATCGCTCCGTCATTTGACGGAGCGATCACATGGTAAGCGGCCGCGATTAGCGGCCGTTCACCGTGATGCGCCGGGTCCCCTGGACCCGGTGGTCACCGAAGTTCTCGGGTGCGCGCCCCAGGGGGCGCGCGAGAGCAGTATTCTGGGAGGACGTCCATGGACGCCCTCCCAGGATAAGCCGACCGCGCTGTGGCCGTCTTTTGGCTATGGCTCGGTCGGCATGTGGTTAAAAACCCTTTTTAACAAAAAAGACCCCTGTTAAAGGATGGTTGATTGAGTCAGTGAAAGGTGGTTCTACAAAGTATTGACTCAGGGGGGCTGAATACAAATGCCCCCCAACACTTTTCACATATTTATTTGTAAAAAATGTTGAAAAACATTTATAATTTCCCTTCCACTTTACAATTATGTGCCACTTTGTGTTGGTCTATCACATAAAATCCCAATAAAATACATTTACATTTTTGGTAGTAACATGACAAAATGTGGAAAATTTCAAGTGGTATGAATACTTTTTCAAGGCACTGTATATACAGCATGTTGGACCGTTACCTGATATTTTAAATATTCTCTTCTAACAGGAGAAGTTACCCATTATTATTATTATGTAGCACCCTCCTAGGTAAGTTGCTAGGGTGTATATAGTTAGAATAGTGTGGTCTGCTGCTTAACAGGAAACTAAGGTGAAATATAGTAGTTTTTTTGCCAATATCTGCATTGACTCTTCTGTATCCAGGAAGTTTTGGAAATTGTTGGGTGGACAGGAGTGACTCATGCAGATCAGTGGCATGAATATGAATGCCATCCCATCCAATTACAGGCATAGGGGCCCCTATGCATGCTGGGAAGGGTATTTATATTCATTGAGGACACACAGGAAGTGGTCTTTGCCTGCGGAGGAGAGTCCGGCTGAGGAGGGGGGGCGCTCTGACCTCCTCAGCACCTGCTGCCAATGCGGCCTCAAGCTGGAGGCCTGGAAGAAGGAGAGCTGACTGAGGAGAGCCGTGCCTGAGTGGATCTGTTTGTGACTCCTGTGAGTACAGACCAACGATCTAGGGGCCTGTTCTTTTGTAGGCTACCCCTCTGTGCTAGGAAAGTCAGCTACTGGGTGCAGCAGAAAGGGGATACTGGCTAGTGTCCTGAAGAGCAATACAAAATACACAAACAGCGCTCAATGGGACCAGAAAAATAAAGAAATATTAAAAAAGATGAAAAGATTAAATATAAAATAAAACTTAATGAGAAGAAATCATTTTCATCCTTGAAATGCACCGAAAAATAATAGTTACGATACCGCCAGATGCCAAGGGGTTAATATCAGGAAATGTGTTCAAATTCCTGGTCCGAAATAAGGAGACCCAATGACTCAAATATGCAGGGATTAAAAAAGAGAGACACTGCTCTCTATACTGCAGCTGCTGGCTTAATGGTGGATGTCACTCACGCTCTGTACCAGGGGATGTATTGTCGCTCGTGTCACAGCGGAACTTCCACGGTCAGCATGCTGATCAGGCAAGCAGATACCTGGCGTCCTGGGGGGCACTCTGAGCAGCGAGAGCTGGAACCGAAAGCCGGAAGACAGGGTCAGAGCCGGACTTCGACTTTGACAAAGCAAAGGCACCTGAAACATGTTAGTCACGGTCGCCACGACAACATCGAGCTTGCGTGCCGCCTAGCATCTTCTGACCTCCTGTATCCGGCTTGACACCGGTACAGTGTGTTGCAAAGAGCTTGTGGCATCAAATCTTTTCCTGGGAACCAACTTCATATTATATACTGCTGGTATGATGTCTGGTACCTCGCTCGCAATGCACTCTGTAATGATTCCCAGGAAAACTTTTCAATTTGTTAACTGTGAGGCATTTGGTCTACAAGCCACAAACCCTTATCTGCAAAAGAGATTCTTTTTTTTATTCCTAGATTGATAATGGCCTCAGCAAAAGTCTTGAGATGATCTTCTCTGATGGAAAGCAGTGGTTAAGTTTACGTCTGGTGACCCCTTGCCTGGTGTGATTGGTCCTGGAGTGGAGGATGCCCACTCCTTCTATGTCTGTCCCTGCCTGTGTCCCCATGGGGATTGACGCTTCTGATCTTCACCATTTTAAAGCTAATTGATCCTTCAGCTCCTGAAGAAGTAGAATAGTAAAAATCTGAGAAATGCGTCAAGCTATACAGTCTTTTACAACCACTATAGGAGGAAATTATTATTAATATAATGGTGTACCCATAGTTTGTTAGCATGTACTCCAGTGAAGTGTGGGGTAGAGTTAGAACTATATTTGGGTCTCTGTGACTATATTGCTCTCATTGTTTTATCCTACAATTTTTTTATGGAAGCATTTTTTTATATATTTTGTAAAAAGTAAAGCTATATTGTTTTATAGAAAAACATTCTAATGCCCCGTACACACGGTCGGATTTTCCAAGGGAAAATGTGTGATAGGACCTTGTTGTCGAAAATTCTGACCGTGTGTGGGCTCCATCACACATTTTCTATCGGATTTTCCGACACACAAAGTTTGAGAGCATGCTATAAAATTTTCTGACAACAAAATCCGTTGTCAGAAATTCCGATCGTGTGTACACAAATCCGACGCACAAAGTGCCACGTATGCTCAGAATAAATAAAGAGATGAAAGCTATTGGCTACTGCCCCGTTTATAGTCCCGACGTACGTGTTTTGCGTCACCGCGTTCAGAGCGATCGGATTTTCCGACAACTTTGTGTGACCGTGTGTATGCAAGACAAGTTTGAGCCAACATCTGTAGGAAAAAATCCTAGCATTTTGTTGTCGGAATGTCCGATCAATGTCCGACCGTGTGTACGGGGCATTAGTTTGTGATGCCTCAAAAGTCCTGACTCTTAAAAAAAAAATCCTATTTACAACGATATATGAATAATGAGGATATGGCACAGTTAAAAGAGCCCAATCATTCAATAAGTGACTGTATTTTTTGGCTATCACAAATGGTTGCTGTGGACATTTTCATTTCAGGAAAACTTTTTGATACAATTAGCTGTCACTAGAGGTATCACCATTAGGAGGAAGGAGGTCCTGATTCCTCTATATAGATCTTTATATTACTATAGGGATCACCAGCAAGAGGAAGGAGGTCCTGATTCTTCTATATAGATCTTTAGCTAGGCCACATTTAGAATACTGTGTCCAGTGTGGAGACCTCAGTCATTTACGGGCAACAAAAATAGTGGAAGGCCTGATGGATAAAACATATCAGGAGAGACTTCAGGAACCTAATAAATACAGTCTGGAGGAAAGAAGGGAAAAAGTAGACATGATGGAAACATTTAAATACATGGAGGGTGTGAATAAGGTTCAGGAGGGCAGTATTTTGAGTATGAAGCCAAGATCAAAACACAGGGACATGCCCTCATTCTAGGAAACCTCAAAACTATATAACAAGAGTGTTAATATATATATATATATATATATATATATATATATATATATATATATATATATATATATATATATATATATACAGTGGGGATGGAAAGTATTCAGGCCCCCTTAAATTTTTCACTCTTTGTTATATTGCAGCCATTTACTAAAATCATTTAAGTTCATTTTTTTCCTCATTAATGTACACACAGCACCCCATATTGACAGAAAAACACAGAATTGTTGACATTTTTGCAGATTTATTAAAAAAGAAAAACTGAAATATCACATGGTCCTAAGTATTCAGACCCTCTGCTGTGACACTCATATATTTAACTCAGGTGCTGTCCATTTCTTCTGATCATCCTTGAGATGGTTCTACACCTTCATTTGAGTCCAGCTGTGTTTGATTATACTGATTGGACTTGATTAGGAAAGGCACACACCTGTCTATATAAGACCTTACAGCTCACAGTACATGTCAGAGCAAATGAGAATCATGAGGTCAAAGGAACTGCCTGAAGAGCTCAGAGACAGAATTGTGGCAAGGCACAGATCTGGCCAAGGTTACAAAAAAATTTCTGCTGCACTTAAGGTTCCTAAGAGCACAGTGGCCTCCATAATCCTTAAATGGAAGACGTTTGGGACGACCAAAACCCTTCCTAGAGCTGGCCGTCTGGCCAAACTGAGCTATCAGGGGAGAAGAGCCTTGGTGAGAGAGGTAAAGAAGAACCCAAAGATCACTGTGGCTGAGCTCCAGAGATGCAGTCGGCAGATGGAAGAAAGTTGTAGAAAGTCAACCATCATTGCAGCCCTCCACCAGTCGGGGCTTTATGGCAGAGTGGCCGGACGGAAACCTCTGCTCAGTGCAAGACACATGAAAGCCCGCATGGAGTTTGCTAATAAACACCTGAAGGACTCCAAGATGGTGAGAAATAAGATTCTCTGGTCTGATGAGACCAAGATAGAACTTTTTGGCCTTAATTCTAAGCGGTATGTGTGGAGAAAACCAGGCACTGCTCATCACCTGTCCAATACAGTCCCAACAGTGAAGCATGGTGGTGGCAGCATCATGCTGTGGGGGTGTTTTTCAGCTGCAGGGACAGGACGACTGGTTGCAATTGAGGGAAAGATGAATGCGGCCAAGTACAGGGATATCCTGGATGAAAACCTTCTCCAGAGTGCTCAGGACCTCAGACTGGACCGAAGGTTTACCTTCCAACAAGACAATGACCCTCAGCACACAGCTAAAATAACAAAGGAGTGGCTTCACAACAACTCTGTGACTATTCTTGAATGGCCCAGCCAGAGCCCTGACTTAAACCCAATTGAGCATCTCTGGAAAGACCTAAAAATAGCCGTCCACCAACGTTTACCATCCAACCTGACAGAACTGGAGAGGATCTGCAAGGAGGAATGGCAGAGGATCCCCAAATCCAGGTGTGAAAAACTTGTTGCATCTTTCCCAAAAAGACTCATGGCTGTATTAGATCAAAAGGGTGCTTCTACTAAATACTGAGCAAAGGGTCTGAATACTTAGGACCATGTGATATTTCAGTTTTTCTTTTTTAATAAATCTGCAAAAATGTCAACAATTCTGTGTTTTTCTGTCAATATGGGGTGCTGTGTGTACATTAATGAGGAAAAAAAATGAACTTAAATGATTTTAGCAAATGGCTGCAATATAACAAAGAGTGAAAAATTTAAGGGGGTCTGAATACTTTCCGTCCCCACTGTATATATATATATATATATATATATATATATATATATATATATATACTGTATAGGCCACTTTGGGAGCCACATGCCAAGTCTGTGTTATCAGGTGCCCGTGCGGGTTAGAATACATAGGCCGGACTATACGACAACTCCAAGTGCGGCTAAAAGAACATGTTACCAACATTAAAAATGGATATCCGAAACATAGTCTATCCCATCATTATGCTACCCACCACAATAGGAGCTTAAATGGCTTAAAAGGTACAGTATTTCTGGGCATTGATAAGGAAAACTGGAGGGGTAGCCACATGACCAGAGGGGTGTCCAAATTGGAGACCCAATGGATCTATAAGGCCAGAACTTACAATCCGCATGGTATGAATGTGGAATGGGATATAAACGCATTTATCAGTAATGCAAGATGGGAGGTTTAATTACCGTATTTATCAGCGTATAACACACGCCAGGGTATAGCACGCACCCCAAGTTTTGGAGGGAAGTTTAAGGAAAAAACTTACATTTTAAATGCCCATCAATGCAGGCTTATCAGTGTCCATCTGCAGCCTTCCCCATCATTGCAGCCTTGCCCTGTGTCCATCTGCAGCCTTGCCCATCATTGGAGCATGGTGTGTGCCCATCAGCCCATCAATCTTTCCCCTGCCAAGGAGGGAACGAGCGCTACCGAGATAGACAGAGCCAGATGTCCTGTGTATTCGGCTCCTCTCGGCTCGTCTCTCAGTCCCGCCCCTTGGCCCGGCTCCTATGATGGACACAACACCGGCCCAATGGCAGGACATAAATGCTAGGAGGCGGGACTGGGCGTGACTGCGAGCGGAGCCGAGCCTAGCCTACTACACAGTACACTCAGTTCTGTCTATTTCGGCGGTGCTCGTTCCCTCCTTCCCCTCAGAGACAGCAGGTATTGGCATATAACTCGCACCCACAATTTTCCACTGATTTTAAGGGGAAAAAAAGTGCGTGTTGTACGCCGATAAATACAGTAATAGTAATAAAGTATCCCATTAACATTGAATAGTTTGCTGAGGTAGGAGTATTTTTATATTTTTTTCTTTTCTTTTTTAATCATGTTTTGTATCAATTCAATTTTTTAGATATTTTTATCCCTGTTTCTGTGTGTGTACAGTTATGGTATATATGGTTGATTGTAATTTTTCCTCAAACCACAAGATGGCGCTGAGTCCGAGTGCAATACATGTTTGTTAAAAACATTCTTTTCAAACTTTATTCATTTTATACTGGCATTTTATTACGCTACAGTATAAGTTTACGCTACAGTTTTAACTTTTTGACCCCTCTTTTTTGATTGAATGAGTAGATCTAAGGCTAATAAAGGGTGTTGATTTGGCTCCCCATATTTTGAGGTGGGAATGAGGGACACCTACTAGCAAATGTATGTAGGCACAGGACACCCACACCCCCTTAAATGAAAATTAACCCCAAAAAAGGTTAATTAAATTCACAGTGGCTTTATTTTTTTTACCACTACTATTCTTTTATATTGGCTTTTAGAATCTACAAATGCAGCAATTTAGAATTTGGATGAAAGGTTTAGCACTGGGGAACACTTTTTGAACGATAAAAAGTGCATTTTATATATAACTATATGGATCAGACCAAAATGGGGGACAAATGAGGAGGAAAGAGGGACAGAGGGACTTTGCTCCAAATCAGGGACAGTCCCTCAAAATCAGGGATATTTGGAAGCTATGCCATCATTTGAACATTCGTTCCTGAATAAATTCTTGGGACTATTAAGCGCTGCACCTTTACTATATATGTGTTTAGGTTTGCAGCTAGAAGAGACATGGGAAAGCATGACCACGGCTGCTAATTCTGTGATGTACATTACCAAGCCATCATGAATCCCCCAACTCCTTTACTTAAATGAAAAAGGATTATCCGAAACAAACTGTAAGAAGGTGTGCCGCATCCCAAATGTAGGGTAGGGCCAGGGGTATGACGGTTCTTTGGCTGAGTCTTTGTTTGGCTGAACCTTCGGAATTCAGCTGGGCTGTTGGGTATTTGAAGGGGGATATTTTCTTCCCCCTCCATCACTTTTTGCCGAATTTGTTTTGGTGCCTATTGGTGGATAAGATCGGTGGGAGACCGCATGCCCCAACTTTCCTTATTTTAACTTGATTTTTTTTTTGGATGCATACATGTACCTCTTTGGCTATTACGATACATTATACTTCCTGTGAAAACCCCTGATGAAGGAGACTACAGTTCATCTCTGAAACGTCGTTGGGTTTAGGAATATGTATCACGCCGTTTGGCCTTATGCTTGTAATATATAATGCATCCTTTCTTTTATTCTGTGATTTTCATCTATTGAATAAACTTTATACTTTTTTACATTTACATATATTGTTTTGGTAGTGCCTTGAAAAGCCCCTACTCCTTTACTTTGCCTTTAAAGGCCCATTTACTTGGGCCATAGATTCAATCAAGTCAAAATCCCCTGTCTATCGATCTTACATCTATTGCCATGTTAAATAATACCTGCTGTTCCGGGTCCTCTATGACCAGTAGATCGGCTCCCATCTCTTCACACACTTCCCGGCTCTCATTCCATGTTCTGAAAACTTTGCTAGATGAAATGTTATAACAGTTCTCTCTGTGCTGCAACCAGCCATCGGGACACACCACACAGCCTATAAGAAAATGTTTTCATTGCTTTAAAAATCTTAAAATCAGCATAAATGAAAATGCAAAAAACCTTGTCATTCAAAGCTCAACTTTCTTAGCCAAGCAATGGGAGCTTACATACACTGATCAGCTATAACATTATGACCAACCACCTAATATTTAGTAGGTCCCTCTTTGGCCACCAAAACAGGTCTGACCCATTGAGGTCTGGACTCCACTGGACAAGGCATCACACTGCCTCCGCCGGCTTGCCTTTTTCACATACTGCATCCTGGTGCCATCTCTTCCCCAGGAAAGTCACACGCACGTACCTGGCCATCTACTGAATGTAAAAGAAAACAAATGTGATTCATCGGACCAGGCCACCTTCTTCAATTCCCCGTAGTCCAGTTCTGATGCTCACATCCTCATTGTAGGAGATTTTGGCACGGGTCAGCATGGAGACCCTAACCAGTCTGCGGTTACACAGCCCCATACACAGCAAACTGCTATGCTCTGTGTGTTCTGACACCTTCCTATCAGAACCAATATTAACTTTTTCAGCAATTTGAGCTACAGTAGCTCTTCTATTGGATTGTACTACACAGGTCAGCCTTCGCTCCCCACATGTATCAATGAGCCTTGACTGCCCATTATCTTGTCATCGGTTTTCCTTCCTTGGACCAATTTTGTTTGGCAGCATTTATTTTGGCAGCAAATTTAGATTTAGTTTTGGTCTTAGGACTAAAATGGCATTTTAGTTTTAGTCCCATTTTAGTCTTCTGCAATTGCTTTAGTTTTAGTCGTATTTAGTCAACTAAATCTCCAGTTCATTTTAGTCCTCTAAAATCAAATGGGTTTAGTTAAATTGTAATGCATTAGTTAACATTTCTCTACAAAGTCCAAACTCATTATATATTGCTGGAGTGAAAAATCGAATGTTATTATTTATGGTATTGAGGTATGAACATGCACTACTAACCAGTGTTAATTTTGAAGTCAAATTTCAATCTAGTTTTATGCCGCGTACACACGACCGAACTTTCCGTCAGAATAGACTCTGACGGTCTTTCCAACGGAGTTCCGCTGAAATGGACTTGCCTACATACGATCACACCAAAGTCCGATCGTTTAGAACGCGATGACGTACGACGGGACTAGAAAAAGGAAGTTCAATAGCCAGTAGCCAATAGCTGCCCTTGCGTCGTTTTTGGTCCGTCGGAATAGCATACAGACGAGCGGTTTTCCCGATAGGAACTGATTCCGTCAGAAAGATTTGAAACGTGTTCTATTTCTAGGTCCGTCAGAATTTTCGAAAGAGAAAGTCAGATGAAGCCCACACACGATCGGAATGTCTGATGGAATGATTCCGTCTGACCTTTTCTGCCGGAAAGTCCGGTCGTGTGTAGTCTTATGCCGCGTACACACGATCGGACATTGATCGGACATTCCAACAACAAAATCCATGGATTTTTTCCGATGGATGTTGGCTCAAACTTGTCTTGCATACACACGGTCGCACAAATGTTGTCGGAAATTCTGAACGTCAAGAACGCGGTGACATTCAATAGTCAGTGTGGCTTAACTGCTTGATTCCGAGCATGCGTGGCACTTTGTGCGTCGGAATTGTGTACACACGATTGAAATTTGCGCAAACGGATTTTGTTGTTGGAAAATTTGAGAACCAGATCTCAAATTTTGTGCGATGGAAATTCCGATGGAAACCATCCAATGGAGTCTACACACGATCGTAATTTGCGACAACAAGCTCCGATCACACATTTTACTTCATTTTAAAGTCTGACCGTGTGTACGGGGCATTAGTCTTTTGACTAAAATGGCATTTTAGTTTTAGTCGTATTTTAGTCATCTCAATTGTTTTAGTTTTAGTTGTATTTTAGTCGACTAAAATAGTATTCATTTAGTCGACTGAAATGTTTTAGTCGACGAAATTAACACTGTTGGTTGGTCCTGACCACTGCAGACCAGACATTCCACAGGAGCTGCAGTTTTGGAGTTGCTCTGACCCAGTTGTCTTGCCATTACAATTTGGCCCTCGTCAAAGTTGCTCAAATCCTTACATTTGCAAATTTTTTTTCTGCTTTTAACACATCAACTTCAGGGACAAGATGTTCACTTCCTGCCTAATATATCCCACCCACTTTCAGATGCCATTGTAATGAGATAACTGATTTTATTCAGTTCACCTTTCAGTGGTCATAGTGTTTTGGCTCATCAGTGTATTTATCTAGTTGAAACTGTATTGTAACCACGTCAGTGCTCACATTTGTACACCTCTTATGGACCAAATCAACGTTTACATTTTTGATATTATTGATTGGGCATACCACACATACCCAAAATATTTCAATGAGGGACCACTGTCCAATCACAGCCTAAGGTGGGAAGGTGGGGTGGGGACCAGGCCATATTGCACCACTTAAGGACCAGCCTCATTTTGGAATTTAGGTGTTTACATGTTTAAAACAGTTTTTTTTTTGCTAGAAAATTACTTAGAACCCCCAAACATTATTGGTTTTTTTTCTAACACCCTAGAGAATAAAATGGCGGTCATTGCAATACTTTTTTTTCACACTGTATTTGCGCAGCGGTCTTACAAGCGCGCTTTTATTTGGAAAAAATTCACTTTTTTGAATAAAAAAATAAGTCAACAGTAAAGTTAGCCCAATTTTTTTTTATATTGTGAAAGAAGATAATGTTACGCTGAGTAAATTGATACCCAACATGTCACGCTTCAAAATTGCACCCGCTCGTGGAATGGCATCAAACTTTTACCCTCAAAAATCTCCATAGGCGACGTTTAAAAAATTCTACAGGTTGCATGTTTTGCGTTACAGAGGAGGTCTAGGGCTAGAATTATTGCTCTCGCTCTAACGATCGAACCTCAAATATGTGGGATGACCACCGTTTTCATATGCGGGCGCTACTCAAATATGCGTTCGCTTCTGCACGCAAGCTCGTCGGGACAGGGCGTTTAAAAAAAAAAAAAAAATTAATTTTTCTTATTTATTTTACATGATTTTATTTATTTTTACACTGTTTTAAAAAAAAAATTGTGTCACTTTTATTCCTATTACAAGGAATGTACTGTAAACATCCCTTGTAATAGAAACAAGCATGACAGGTCCTCTTAAATATGAGATCTGGGGTCAAAAAGACTTCAGATCTCATATTTACACTAAAATGCAATAAAAAAAAAAAAAGTAATTTAAAAAAATGACATTGAAAAAAAATGTGCCTTTAAGACGTATGGGTGGAAGGGACGTTTTGACGTCGCTTCCACCCTGCAGTGTCATGGAGACGAGTGGGCGCCATCTTCCCCTCACTCGTCTCCATGCACAGCTAGGCAACAGATGCGATCCCCTCCGCCGCTACTGACGGCTCCGGTAAGTGGCGGAGGGCACCGGATCGCGGCGGGAGGGGGGGCCCTCTCCTACCACCGATAAAAGCGATTTTGCGGCGAATCCGCCGCAGAGACCACTTTTATCCTGTAGCCGACCGCCGCCCAAAAACAGGGATACCGGGGTTATGGCAGCTAGCTGCTGCAATAAGAACGATATCCGTCCCCAAAAAAGGGACGTACATCAGCGTGCGGCGGTCGGCAAATGGTTAACCACTTGAGGACTGGAAGGATTTGCCACCTTAATGACCAGGCCATTTTTTTGCGATACAGCACTGCGTCGCTTTAACTGACAATTGAGTGGATGTGCGACGCTGCAACCAAATAAAATTGATGTCCTTTTTCCCCCACAAATAGAGCTTTCTTTTGGTGGTATTTGATCACCTCTGCAGTTTTTATTGTTTGCGCTATAAACAAAAAAAGACCGACAATTTTGAAAAAAAAAAACAATATTTTTTACTTTTTTGCTATGATACATATCCCCAAATTTTAGTCAGTTTAGGCTGATATGTATTCTTCTACATATTTTTAGTAAAAAAAAATCGCAATAAGTGTATATTGATTGGTTTGCGCAAAAGTTAAAGCATCTACAAAATAGGGGATAGATTTATGACATTTTTAATATTTTTTTTTTTTTTTTTTGCAGGACTGCAACATTGCGGTGGACAGATTGGACACTTTTGACACTTTTTTGGGACAACTGGGACATTCATACAGCGATCAGAGCCCAAATAGCCACTGATTACGGTATAAATGTCACAGGCAGGGAAGGGGTTAACACTAGGGGATCAAGGGGTTACATTTGTTACCTAGGGAGTGTTTCTAACTGTGGGCGGTAGGAGGGGGCTGCCTGGAGGAGGAGATCGATCGCTGTTCCTCAGTCACTTCCTGATTCTGGCCTAGGCAAAAATGATGTCATACATCCCAGGAGTCTTCAGGAGGGGAGTAGGGGCTTTCTTAGCTAAGTATGCCCTCCTGCCTGCATACCTGAGCTAAGGGCACATGGATTCCAGAAAGTAAATGCTACACAAATCATCTGCCCTTACAAAAAATGGCCGCGGCTAGCCATGCTAGGGAGGTGTTTTTTAAAGTGACAGTCTCGATTTAGGTCTGGTACATAGGCAGATGTGCCTCCATCCATTATATTAGAGGTAAATCTGCACAAAAAATCATATGTAAAATCTTTTTTATTTTATTAGATATCCACCAATTTTTTAAATATTTTCTTGTACAAAAACATAAAATGTTAAAATTACGCAAAGAACTGATTTACTGCTGTCAGTCTAATTTTAACATTTTATGTTTTTTGTACAGGTACAGATGGTGCAGATGGTGCAGATGGTGCAGATGGTGTAGGTGTACCTCTATAAAGTGTTAATTGCCATAATTCATTTTTTAAACGCTCTAAGTACCTTATTCCAGTGCAAGCTGGGCCTAACATTTGGGATTCTAATGTTTTTTTTTTTTTTTTTTACATGTACCTGTTTAACGAGAGGGACAATAAGGCTCCAAAAATACCTTAATGGCCATGGCGGCCAACCCTATGATGTAAAATACCAAGCCATTGAGAGCTGCCCCCCCTTTACTTGGTCTTTAACCACCTCAATACAGGGCACGTACACCCCCTTCCTGCCCAAGCCATTTTTCAGTTTTCAGCGCTGTCGCACTTTGAATGACAATTGCGCGGTCGTGTTACACTGCACCTTAATTAAATTTTTATCATTTTTTTCCCACAAATAGAGCTTTCTTTTGGTGGTATTTGATCACCTCTGCGGTTTTTATTTCTTGCGCTATAAACAAAAGAAGAGGGACAATTTTGAAAAAACACAATATTTTTTACTTTTTGCTATAATAAATATCCAATTTTTTTTTTTTTTTTTTTAAATTTTTTCCTCAGTTTAGGCCGATACGTATTCTTCTACATATTTTTGGTAAAAAAAAATTGCGATAAGCGTATATTGATTGGTTTGCGCAAAAGTTATAGCGTCTACAAAATACGGGATAGATTTATAGCATTTTTATTATTTATTTATTTTTTACTAGTAATGGCGGCGATCTGCAATTTTTATTGTGACTGCGATATTGCGGCGGACACATCGGACACTTTTGACACATTTTTGGGACCATTCACATTTATACAGCGATCAATGCTATAAAATTGCATTGATTACTGTGTAAATGTGACTGGCAGGGAAGGGGTTAACACTAGGGGGCGCTCGAGGGGTTAATGTATTACCTAAGGAGGTGATTCTAACTGTAGGGGGAGGGGACTGACTGGGGGAGGTGACCGATCGCTGTCCCTATGTACAAGGGACACGCCATCGGTCTCCTCTCCTCTCTGACAGGACGTGGATCTGTGTTTACATGCACAGATCCACGCTCCTGCTGTGTTACCCGGCAATCGCGGGTGCCCGGCGGACATCGCGGCCGCCGGGCACGCGCACCGGGTCCCGAGTGACGCCGCCGGCGGCGCGCGCGCGCCCCCTAGTGGCTCGGGAAGGCGAGGACGTCATATGACGTCCTCCCAGAATAACAGAAGCCTCGTCCAGCCGTCATATGACGGTGGGCGGTGGCTTAGTGGTTAAAGGCCAATGTCTTCCTTGTGTAGATCCAAGGTTTGCATTTGTGCGCCATTACAGTTATTAGACGTGCACACTAAAATATTTCGTTTCGGAATTTTGTTTTTGTCCGAAAAATAAATTTATTTAGTTACTCCTGAAATTCCTTTTTATTTATTTCGTTTTTCGTTAAAAATTGCATTAGTCGGGGGCGTGGTCTGGAGCCGCATGGAATAGGACGTGCAGAGTGAGAGCTCCGCTCGAGCGATATCCTAATACCTGATCCTGGGGGCTATTTTCCCCATTTACAGCCGCTAGAACACCACAGACTGCCTGCCTGACCCAGCTGCAACATGTCCCCACCGAAAAAAGCAAGTGCCATTGCTAAACTCGGCAAATACCGCAACGAAGAACGGGAGCCTGGAGATGAAGATGGCGCCCAATCCGACTGCTCACCTCCATTTTCCCTCTCACCTCATGGCCTCCCTTAGGATTGTAACCTGGAATGTCTGGGGACTTGGCGACAAAGCCAAGCGGGTGGCAATCCTATCGCACCTTAAGTCTCACAAGGCAGATATATCAATCCTGGTAGAAACCCACCTAGCGGGTCAAAAACAAATGAGCCTTAAAAAACCATGGGTGGGCTGGTTGTATCAAGCCCCTCATACTACCAATTCCCGAGGGGTTGCGATCCTCATAGCCAAATCGACCCAGTTCCAGCTCCATTCATTGCAGTCGGATCCTCAGGGCCGCACCTTATTTTTACACGCAACTGTATATGGTATGGAGATACTTCTCCTAGCCTTCTACATACCTCGCCCATTTCAATTTACCCTGCTGCAGCATGGGATAGCCTTCATGGCCCAACACCCTTCTGTGACTGCCATATGGGCAGGAGACTTTAACATGGTTATAGATTCGAGCCTAGACAGACTGTCTCCCGTTGCACTCACTACTCCTCCCCCTGGCATCACCAGATTTGGGAGGTTCCTCACGGAATTTGCCCTCACCGACACATGGCAACACAAATAACCGTTGATTCCACGTTATTCCTGCTTCACCCCCTCCCACCTCGCCATGTCTCGAATTGACCTTATTCACCTTACCCCCCCCCCCCCCCCTCCTGCCACATCTCCTCGACGCGGGCTTTGACACCAGAGTGTTCTTCGACCATTCTCCATACTGGATCACCCTACGCTTCCCCTCCCCCCCATCAGAACATATATGGAGGCTTAACCCATTCTGGCTATCCATCTTATCCAACCTAGATATTATCCAATCCGAATGGGAGCACTTTTTCCGCACCAACGAAGGCTCCGCTTCGGTTGGGAACGTCTGGGACACATTTAAACTACATGCTCGCATGATACGCTCCACACACATTAATAGACATAAGGCCACCTCCAAAGTACTGCTCCACCAGTCAGAGGACTATCTAAACACGCTTGAGCAAACCTTTCAAAATGACCCAACAGCCGCCAATGCTACCCTTGTGCGCGCGCAATCCAGACTGACTGAGCAGCTACACTTTGAGAAAGCCAAACAAGGCATTTTCTTCAATAAGCAACGTATTTTTGAGCATGGTGAGCGAGCTGGCAAGCTTCTCGCATACATGGCACACCTAGAACATAACCCTCCAGTAATAGTCTCCCTCCAATCAGCCTCTGGGACCAGGATAACAGACCCGGATCTGGTGGCTGAGGAGTTCAGGTCCTTTTACTCCAACCTGTACTCCTCCAAGGCTAGGTACTCCCAAGAGGAGCTATTGGCTTTTCTGCAGGGCATTGACTTCCCCACGCTCACCCCATCACAAATTGCTCAATTAGATGCCTCTATCACTACGGACTGTATAGCAGAGGCCCTGGCTCAACTTCCCGCGTCCAAGGCGCCTGGCTCTGACGGACTCCCCCTAGAATTCTATAACCAATTCTGAGAAATCCTCGTCCCTAAATTATGTAAGTTGTATCCCATATATTCGACATAGACACACTCCCAGCTTCCATGAGTGAGGCACTCATCGTCCTGATACCCAAACCCGGTAAAGACCCCCATCTCCCCGAATCGTATCGGCCGATTTCTCTCCTCCAGCTGGACGTCAAAATTGCACTTACTTTCTCGTTGTTAAAGGAAAATATTCTCTATCATTTTTTCTAAGCTTTTTCTCACCCGTTTGTTACTACGTCTATAATGCTCAATAAAAGATATTTTTTTATTCAAAAAAAAAAAATTGCATTCGTCTGAAAATCCAAATTAAGGTTGAATCTGTCATTGAAGGCTTATGGTGTCTGTCGAATGTTCAAAGAAGATTCGACGGAGCAGCTAAACTGTACGACGCCGTATAGTTTACCTGCTCCGTCGAATCTTCTTAGAACTTTCCACAGAGTGTGTACTTAGTTCTAGCTATTTTACTGCTCCTCCTCTTTGGTTACAATCAGCCAATAACATTCATCATCATCATTATTTTTATTTATCTTTTCTCCCCTACGTCGAATCTTTTCTCTCTATGTAGAATAATCTTGGACTAATAGAGTTAATGATAGGCACATTCGACCACAGGTTTGATGGACACAGATTGTTATTGTCATCATCATGTCGAATCTCCTATCTATATCGAACTGTTGTAGCAACGAAAAGGAAAATAAAGCATTTGTTTATGTCGGATCTTTCATTTTTCGGATTCTGCACTTTCGTTATCGTTTGTTAAAACGATAACGAAAATACCTGAAATTCGGACGAAAATGCATTTGGACGAAAACGAATGCATATGTTTAACAGTTATTCTCCACTCAATAAGATCACATGGACAGCATCCAACAGGATGTACCGGCAAGTTCCTCGCTGGTGTCTCCACAGAGCAGCTTCCTTATTTCCATCATCCTGATCTCCCAATCAAGAAGCTGATCTATAAACGGAAAAGGATTGGAACAATAAAAACACATGCCTTTGAATAGTAATTTTGCTTTTTCAAAATATATTTGTCATTTATGTCTTGTAACCCAAACACCCCTGACATCACAGTCAAGTCTCTGACCTCACTTTTTTTCCAGTGTAGCTAGGGCTATACAGGGACCTCTCTAGCATGTGATTGGACAGTGAAGGAGACGAAGCTCATGGATGAGGTCATCCCTCTGCTCTCCCTTCTTTTCTCCCTGTGTTAGACTGATACCACTCTATATGAGACTGATGGCCTCACAATTCTGCCTTGAGAGGGGGTTACAGATAGCTAATATAAACACGGATTTTGGCACTATTTACACATACAGTGCCTTGAAAAAGTATTCATACCCCTTGAAATTTTCCACATTTTGTCATGTTACAACCAAAAAACGTAAATGTATTTTATTGGGAATGTGTGTGATAGACCAACACAAAGTGGCATATAATTGTGAAGTCAAAGGAAAATTTTTTTTTTTTTTTACAAATATCTGAAAAGTGTGGCATGTATTTGTGTTCAGCCCCCTTTACTCTGATAACCATAACTAAAATCTAGTGGAACCAATTTCCTTCAGAAGTCACCTAAATGGTAAATAGAGTCCACCTGTGTGTAATTTAATCCCAATTTAAATACAGCTGTTCTGTGAAGCCTACAGAGGTTTGTTAGAGAACCTTAGTGAACAAACAGCATCATGAAGGCCAAGGAACACACCAGACAGGTCAGGGATAAAGTTGTGAAGAAGTTTAAAGTAGGGTTAGGTTATAAAAAAAAAAATATCCCAAGCTTTGAACATCTCACGGAGCACTGTTCAATCCATCATCCGAAAATGTAAAGATTATAGCACAACTGCAAACCTACCAAGACATGGCCATCCACCTAAACTGACAGTTCAGGCAAGGAGAGCATTAATCAGAGAAGAGCCAAGAGGTCCATGGTAACTCTGGAGGAGCTGCAGAGATCCACAGCTCAGGTGGGAGAATCTGTCCACAGGACAACTATTAGTCGTGCTCTCCACAAATCTGGCCTTTATTAAAGAGTGACAAGAAGAAAGCCATTGTTGAAAGAAAGCCATAAGAAATTCTGTTTGCAGTTTGCGAGAAGTCATGTGGAGGACACAGCAAACATGTAGAATACGGTGCGCTCGTCAGATTAGACCAAAATTTAACTTTTTGACCTAAAAAAACAAAACGCTATGTGTGGCGGAAAACTGACACTGCACATCACACTAAACACACCATCCCCACGGTGAAACATGGTGGTGGCATCGCATAGTGGCCCATTATGTGTCACTTACCTGAAACCGAAGCCTGCGATGTCACCGCTGTCCCCACTAGCAGCGAGCGTCCAGCTTCACCCCTCTTCCTTCTGGGGACGCGAACTCCGGCTCTGTGACTGTCCGGAGTCGCATGTCCTCTCTCCCAAGCACAGGAGCCACCAGTCACGGCATGACCCCTTTAAAAAAAGCACAATCTACCCTTTTTAAAGTACGCATGCGCCGTAGACGTTGGCACATTTGCCGTAGACTTCACGCACGACTTTCTTGTAAATATCTCCTAAACCGTGGAGGTTTAGGAGATATTTCCAGCACCTACAGGTAAGCCTTAATATAGGCTTACCTGTAGGTAAAAGTGGTTGTACAAGGTGTACAGCCACTTTAAATCATGCCGTATGAGAAGAGAGAGTCACTGCTCTGATTCATTCATTTGTGTGTGCAAATTTTAGGTTACGCTATTGAGCTCTGTACACAACTTACTTTTTATTGCATGTGGTAAGGAGAAAGGGGAAAATATGTGAAAAGGAGCCTAAAGCTTTACCTGTTAGCTGCATAAAAGACTACATCAATTAGCAATATTTAATATTTTCCTTCCCATAATAAAGACCAAAGCATATGTACAAACTGCTATACTGTACATTCTATTTGAATAATAAAGGTACTTTTGATACCTTATCCTAATATTACATTAATATTATAGATATTTTTATAGTACATATGGTCAATTATATAAATACAGCCACGTGAATAGCATTGTACATCTCACGGGGTTCTTCATAATTTTAGATCCAATTGGGTCAAGTTGATTCTGGAAAATAATCCTCCATATGGAGTAAATGGGAGATCTGTAAACTGTATCTAATAAAAATCAAACTTACCTGCAGATGACTGGCTGAGGTTCTTCCTTAGCTGGACAATCTCTTTTTGCAAAGACTGACCTTTATAAACTGGAAGACACAAAGAGAGGAGACATAATGGGTGGAATGAAACTCTTACATATTAGAAGGATCATCATTTATCACAGTGCAAATCAGAGAGAAGAATCATTTCCAAGGGTCTTTGTGTCTCATCAGCAAACCATTTCATTAGACAGTTTGATAAAACAGGTCCAGAGACTTTCCCTTCTTATGGATTGTGTCCACCATACTATATAACTTACCCAGCGCTGCAATGACACAGCTGATGATGATTTTGGATCCCATAAGGAGGGTTATAATGACCCCTTTCCAGAAAAGACGCCAGAGTTTCTTCTCACTGTTACCTGTTGAGATTACCAGTAATTAATGTATTAATCATATTGCACTAAAACTGTTGGTAGTGTATATTCTAGAACTCTAGAAGTAGAGTGAAGGAATAAAGTTCAGTGGTGGGCTTCCTATCAGGTGAAGAGCCAGGAGTCGATCCTATCTTACCTTATAAGAAGGAAGTGACGTCACTGTGATGTAACTTCCTCCTCTACAGAATTGCACATCCTGGAAGTAGAGTGGAGTTGTGGAACTTCCTGACCACAAGCCATTCACATGTTCATAAAAATATTGTAAAAAAACATTTTTAGTATGTCTGGGATTCCATTCAAATAGCAGGTCTGGACCAAATTTTAAAGGCTTTCAATCTAAATTAGTTAACTCAATGATGGCAAGAAAAAAAATGTTCTGACTTCTGTACAAACATTCAAATGAAATTCTACTTATGTGTACCCAGCTTAAAGCAGACTTCCACTCAAAAGTGGAAGCTTGGTTTGCTTGCTTCCTCCCCCCCTCCGGTGCCACATTTGGCACCTTTTGGTGGGAGGGGGGAAAGGGTACCGGTTTTTGACAGGTACCGGACCCTACTTCCGGGAGATTTGGCTGCAGAGAGGTCCCCCAGAAGTTTGGTCCCCCTCCTCTTTCCAACGCCGCTGGGCCAGTTAGAAAGCACGCTTCGTGCATGCGCAGTAGGGAACAGGCTGTGAAGATGAAAGGCTTAACATGAATGGCGGCAGCTGCACCCTAGAGCCGATCGGAAAATCATCTTGGGTGCCGACATCACAGGATTCCTGGACAGGTAAGTGTCCATATATTAAAAATCGGCAGCCACAGTATTTGTAGCTGTTGACTTTTCATTTTTTGGTGGGGGGGGGGGGGCTGATGTCCCTTTTTTCCCATAAATAGAGATTTCTTTTGGTGGTATTTGATCACCTCTGCGGTTTTTATTTTTTGTGCTATAAACAAAAAAAGAGCAATTTTAAAAAATATATATATTTTCTGCTAGAAAACATATTCAGTAAAAAATCTAATTTCTTCATTAGTGTAGGCCAATTTGTATTCTGCTACATATATTTGGTAAAAAAAAATCACAATTAGCGTAATTTGATTGGTTTGTGCAAAAGTTATAGCGTCTACAAACAAAGGAATAGATTTAGGGACTTTTTTTTTTTTTACTAGTAATGGCGGCGATTGTTATCGAGACCGCGACATTGCGGTGGGCAAATTGTACACAAAGTGACACTTTTTGGGGACCAGTGACACCAATACAGTGATCAGTGTTAAAAAAAATGCACTGTCACTGTACTAATGACACTGGCAGGGAAGGGGTTAACATCAGGGGCAATAAAAGGGTTAAAGGACAAATACATAGCTATCTCCTTCCATCCACTGACCATGCCCACATTCTAAGGGAGTTATACCACAATAGTACTCTATGCCCAACAAGCCCTCCCCCTATAACACAGTACCAGCCAACCTCAGAAACAATCGACCATACCTTGGACTTTTCTCCATGTTACAGTTCTCAACTGCACTTTAATACATTTAGATCTACAGGTTGGGCCTTGACCCCTCACCACGAATGATCCTATGTTGAAGTGATTGTATCTTCTATGTAACGGTATTTTGTGGCTGTACAAATCATCATTGTATAACTGTTGTACAAGATATCTATAAAGGCTTCTTATGCCGCGTACACACGATCGGAAATTCGGCCAGCAAAAGACCGATAAGAACTTTTGGTCAGAAAATGCAACTGTGTGTATGCTCCATCTGACTTTTTCTGGCCGAATTCCAGCCAGCAAAAGATTGAGACCATGTTCTCAATTTTTCGGTCGGAAAAAATCCCTATCCAAAAATGCGATCGTCTGTAGCAATTCCGACGCGCAAAATTCCTACGCATGCTCGGAAACAATTCAGCGCATGCTCAGAAGCATTGAACTTCATTTTCTCGGCTCGTCGTAGCGTTGTATGTCACTGCGTTCTTGACGGTCGAAAGTTCAGCAAACTTTTGTGTGGCCGTGTGTATGCAAGGCAAGCTTGAGCGGAATCCCGTCAGAGAAGCCATGATATCTTTTTCCGACCAAAATCCCGATCGTGTGTAACTTTTCAATAAAAGAAAATTATTTGAAAAAAAATAAAATAAAAGTGTTAAATGTGTTCCCTGGGAGTGCTTGCTAACTGTGTGGGGGATGCTGACACTGGACAAAGAGAGAGATCTGTGTTCCTGATTAGTAGGAATCACAGATCACTCTCTCTCTCCCTGTCTGACAGAACAATGGTCTGCCTTGTTTACATAGGCAGACCGCCATTCTGTCATTCCCGAGAATGGAGGCAGGTGGCCAGCGCCCATCGCGGCTGCCAGCCACGCTGATTGGCCTCCGCTGCGTCGAATCACAGTGGGTCGCTGGAAGCACACGTACGCACCCCAGACCAGGGAGTGCGAACAACGTACAGGCACGTTGTTCCTCGCAGTCGAATCACAGCGGGTCGCCGGAAGCGCACCAGACCAGGTAGTGCGAACATTGTACAGGCACGTTGTTCCGCACATCCGGGCGGCCCTGCCGCAGTATATGTGCAGTGGGCGGTCCGGAAGTAGTTAAGGAATTTAAGCTGAACTCCAGCTTACACTTTCAAGCAGTTTTTTGCTTTTGGAATAAAGGATTTACATAACTAAATAAGAATTGGCCATTGTAAGCACCCCTGTCAGTGTTAAATGGTTTGTCTCAACCCTCTAAGTGCCACTTTTGCGGCATACCATAAAGGTATGTAACACGGCGCAATAAGGGGTTTATCTAGCATAACCAACACACAATATCATGTAAGAAGAAGCGTAACAACAAACACAGAAAAATAGTTAAAAGAGTTTAAATTTTAAAAAAGTCTATAATAGTCCATTAGAGCTAATTAAAGGGGATTCTGCAGTCAGTAGGCAGCTCCACCAAAGAGACAGGAATCACTCTCTGAAATACAAAAGAGAAGCACAAGAGGGCGCCAATCTGAGTGCAGTATTGCAGGCGACCCAATACTTTTGGTAATATAGTGTATTTGAACAAGCATCAGTTCACTGTTCACAGTTGACTGAACATCAGACACTGAGACAAATGGTGCCTACAGATAAAAATGATATACTTGAACAAATTACCTATAAAACTGACATGGTGTACTAATTTTTAGAATCATTATTATACAGGATTTATACGCAGCGCTTAACAATGTAGAGGGGGGACAGCACAATTACAGTACAGTTCAATACAGAAAGGACAGGAGGGCCCGGCTCGTAGAGCTTACATTCTAAAGGGAGGGGGTGATAGTACAAAAGGTAATAGATGCAGAGAATGATTATTTAAATCTAAATAAAAGTACCCTCCTACATTTACAACCACTTCAAATCCACAAAATTACAATCGGTTTTCCAGATTGGATGGCAATAATTAGAGCCTCCTTAGGGGTTATGTAGGTGGAACCTGACTTATTTAAACTACAGACATCTATGGATATGCATATTGGATAGATTCATGCATTCATCCACCTTATAAATAAATATAGTATAGTGACATCTGGGATGCTGTTTTGATGTTACATTTTGAAAGAAGCTGGACGCCTAACAATAGGAAGGTGGCGGAGGCCATGTTGGTACACCCCGCACTGCTCAGTGCTAAACCTATAGCCTTTTTACATAGTTACATAGTAGGTGAGGTTGAAAAAAGACACAAGTCCATCAAGTCCAACCTATGTGTGTGATTATATGTCAGTATTACATTACATATCCCTGTATGTTGCGGTCATTCAGGTGATTATCTAATAGTTTCTTGAAGCTATCGATGCTCCCAGCTGAGACCACCGCCTGTGGAAGGGAATTCCACATCCTTGCCGCTCTTACAGTAAAGAACCCTCTACGTAGTTTAAGGTTAAACCTCTTTTCTTCTAATTGTAATGAGTGGCCCCGAGTCTTATTAAACTCTCTTCTGCGAAAAAGTTTTATCCCTATTGTGGGGTCACCAGTACAGTATTTGTAAATTTAAATCATATCCCCTCTCAAGCGTCTCTTCTCCAGAGAGAATAAGTTCAGTGCTTGCAACCTTTCCTCATAACTAAGATCCTCCAGACCCTTTATTAGCTTTGTTGTCCTTCTTTGTACTCGCTCCATTTCCAGTACATCCTTCCTGAGGACTGGTGCCCAGAACTGGACAGCATACTCCAGGTGCAAACGGACCAGAGTCTTGTAGAGCGGGAGAATTATCGTTTTATCTCTGGAGTTGATCCCCCTTTTAAAACATGCCAATATTCTGTTTGCCTTATTAGCAGCAGCTTGGCATTGCATTGCATTGCATTGCAAAATTAAACATCCAAACAGCCTCCCAGATGTCACTATACTATATTTATTTATATACGCTCACTTTATTGCTCAACTTACTGTCAAATTCAAGATGTAGCTGGGTGTAGTAAAATGACCGCTACTGCCTTCTGACTGGTGTTCTGTCAGATTAGCAAACCTGGTAGCGGTGGAACGCATGCGCATCTGACTGAATGTCACTTCCGTTCGCTGATCTGATGGGTTAACTTCTAACTTATGTTCTCCAGAAAAGAAACCAAAACTAATGAAAATCAATCAAATGTGTTGATGGAGATTAGTGAATTACAAATGGTTGACTATCTCGAGGGAAACACATGGATTGACTCTGAGATATTGGATCCCCCTCCTATGTCTGGTCTAGCTAATAAATCTCAGCGTTTCCCTAGTTTCTCCAATAACAAATATTTACAAATGTTTTTGGAGTCAACCACGGAAGACATACGAGCTATAAACTGGGATAACATTGAACCTGTCAAGGATAATCTCTCACCTGATGAAAGAAAAGCCCTCCATGAATTAAAAATGCTACCCAACTGTATTATCAAACCAAGTGATAGGGGGGATGTAGTTCTGTGGCCTGAAAGTGACTACTTGGAAGAAGTCTATAGACAGCTAAATGATTGTAGCTGCTATGAAAGATGGCCAAGTAATCCCTTTCTGTTACTGATTATGGAAATTAACCACCATTTGGCAAAAGCCTTTGGCTTACTCTGTCAAAAAGAACTCCTATTCCTTAGCATTACTAACTATAACATACCAACGTTCTATGTAACACCTAAAGTACATAAAAACCTTAAAAAAAACCCCTGGGAGACCCATTGTGTCAGGGGTGGGGGGTCCCCTCGAGAGAATAGGAAAATACATAGACAAAAGAATTAAACATCTTGTTAAGGAACTACCATCCTATGTTCAGGACTCTGCAGATATACTGTGTAAACTGAATAATTTGGAGATACAGGAGGACTGTATACTAGCAGGGATTGATGTGGAATCCCCCAATCATCAATTCCTCATGCAGTGGGAATAGATGCAGTATCCCAGTGGTTGGACATTAGACACCCCCTGGCGGGTCCCCATAATGATTTCCTGGTTGAACTATTATGGGGCGTACACAGGGGCGGACTTTTCGACCGGACTGGTCCGACGGAATTTCAACTGACTTTTGACGGACTTCCGACAGACTTTTTAACAAACGGACTTGCCTACACACAATCACACCAAAGTCCGATGGATTTGTACGTGATGACATACACCGGACTAAAATAAGGAAGTTCATAGCCAGTAGCCAATAGCTGCCCTAGCGTCGTTTTTTGTCCGTCGGACTAGCATACAGACGAGCGGATTTCTGGGTCCGGCGGAGTTACGACGTAAAGATTTGAAGCATGTTCCAAATCTAAAGTCTGTCAGATTTTCGACTGGAAAAGTCCGCTGAAGGTCCGATGAAGCCCACACAGGATTGGATTGTCCGCCAGACTTGGTCCGTCGCACCAGTCCATTATCAGACAGGCCAAACAAAAAGCCCTAAGAAAACGGAGGGAAATCATTCTGGGCCTTGAACAGGACGAGGAAAAGCAAAATAAGGCGAGTGCAGATAAAATAGGACTGGTAACTCCCTATGGTACCCACTGGGAATACCTGAAAAATATTTTGGGTAAACACTGGCACTTACTTGTGTTGGATAAAAGACTTAAACAAATTCTGGGACCCCGCCCCAATATGATAGCAAAGCGTGCACCCACATTAAGTGACGTCTTGGTTCATAGCGAATATACCCAGAAAATGACTAACAGTTAGATTTAACTCCTGCAATCTTTTGTATTCCATTGGATTGGCCAGTTAGAGTATGCATTTGTTTGCCAATCCAGCTTAGTCAAAAACTCCTTACCCTTGTGTATAGGTCAGTACTGCTACATTTGTATGCTGTTTTACCTTATGGATACAGTTATAACTACTTCTGCTGTATCTTTTTTTTTTTGTTAGCTTTCCCTTATCTTTTCTTTTCCCTCTGCTCTCCCTATTACTGTCATATTAGCCTTTCTAATAGAGTAACCGGGTTTAGCCCTAAGATAAACACAGCATTATAACCTGGGAATTAGATATTAATCTATTTAATATCTGCATGTAGGCAACTACCTCCCATACCTTATTGATTATGACACTAGAATCCAGCCGAACCCCAAAAAAGAAAAAATCCATCATAAAAAGACAAGAAGAGGAGGCAGGCGGCATAAAAACTCCAAAAAATACCCACTACTCTCTAAGAGGCAAGACGAAGCAATGATTTCCAATGTGATCAACATCTCCAGCAGAGCCCTTAAAGAAGAGGAAATCACCCTACTTTCTAAAGGACTTAACTTTTGCCCTAATCGACACTTTGATCTTTTTGGAACTGTTGGATGTCAATAGATTTTCACACAGCTTGACCCTTAGAAAACATTATTTTGAACCTCCTATTGCTGATGACCGTATGCCAGTGTGCAGTCCTGTTTACAGAAGTCTGCGTTTTGCAGGACCTCATTGATCTAGCACAAGAGTCTGATCCAATCCCCGTTGATCCCACCGATGCCTTAGGTAAAGTATCATTTAAACATAGATCAGATTTTTACCTGGTGGCATCTAGGGGTAAGGATCTTGACCTTTTTCAAAAAATAGTTGAGAGGGATTTGACTCAGCTGGCTAGGGACTGTCGTAAGGGACCGACTATCGATAATTTAACTAATTCTGAAAGACAAGCTCCTAAAATATTGTCAGCTGACAATACAATTGTGATCAGAAATGCGGATAAAAGGGGCTCTGTCATAGTTCTAGATTCAGTGGTTTATAGAGATGAAGCATTGCGCCAATTGTCTGATGCCAACACGTATCAAAAGCTTTCAGGTGACCCCACATCCTCTTTTTAAAAAGTTTTGTCGTCACTTTTAGACGGAGCGGTCCGTGCTGGCATTTTCTCAGACAAAGAAAAGGATCTGTTTATCCCTGAATGTCCTATTATGCCAGTGTTCCATCACCTACCCAAAGTCCACAAGGGGTCAAATCCTCTTGTGGGCAGACCCATAGTCGCTGGGATAGGCTCACTTAATGAACGCCTTGGAGAATGGATTGACAGCTACAGCCACTTGTATATGGTCTCCCTGGGTTTCTCAGGGACACCAAACATTTACTCAGTCAACTACAAGATATGGAATGGCATGACAATTACAAGTGGATTAGCTGTGACGTCATAAGCCTATACTCCAGAATTTCACACCATTTAGGCATTCAAGCGGTTGCCTGGCATTTAAAACAATCTGGTAAATTTTCACTTGTCCTTCAGGAATTTATCCTACAGTCTCTGGAATACCTCTTGAGTCACAATTACTTTATGTTCGACGGGGGCTATTATCTCCAAAGATGTGGTGCCTCCATGGGGGCTAAGTTTTCGCCCTCATTAGCCAACCTATACATGGGTTGGTGGGAGAGGACCCACATCTTTGGACACGATAGCCCTCGCCATCCAGATACAGCATTCTTTTGTCGCTATATACATGATCTGCTATTCATTACCTCTGACAGGAATGCGGATCTAGATCAATGGCTTTTATACCTAAACAATAACAATTTGAATCTAAAATTCACTGGAACTATACAGACAGACACCATAGAGTTTTTAGATGTTAAACTGACAGGCATTAACGGTAAAATCACCACCAGTTTGTTTCGAAAACCTACGGCGGGTAATGCCCTCTTGAGAGCTGACTCTGCCCATCAGGGATGAAACAGGGAGAAACTTTACTTAGAGACAATGACAACAAACATAAAAAGAAGAAAACTGGCAATAGCAATAGGATGTTCCCACCTTTTCCACACCTTTTAGTTTAGAATTTACTAAAATTAGGAATACAGTGATCAAATATCTCCCCATTTTATTTAATGATCCGGTTTATCATGAATACCTTTCCGGGGGCATTAGGTCAGTCTCCTGAAGAGCACCAACGTTGGGTAGTTTCCTTTCTCCCAGCGTTTTTTTCATGAACACAGTCAGGGTCACATTGGTTATCCTTTAAGGGGAATTTTAAATGTGGAATCAGGGGGTGTAATTATTGTCGCTACATTAAGAAAGGTAAACAAGTACGATCCTGTACCAACGGTAAAACCTTTGACATATCGTCATTCATCAATTGTAATACCCGATTTTTGGTTTATTTAATCACATGTGACATCTGTCACATCCAATATGTGGGTCGCACCACACGCCGTTTAAAAAATCGGCTATATGATCACTTATTTGATATAGAAAAAGATAGACCCACTAATGTTGCCAAACATTGGAATTCAATCCATTTTAAAGACACATCTAGCCTCTCTGTACAGGGCATTGAAAAAATTGTTACACCAAAAAGAGGAGGTGATAGATTCAGGATGCTCTGCAAACGCAAAGTATTCTGGATCTTTTCCCTTCATACTAGAATTCCGTTCGGGCTCAACTTTGAGTGGGATGTTTCCCACTATTACGATTGATTTTTCTTCTTTTGTTAATACGGTTGCTTTTCATATTTATTTATTTAACTTGTTAAGATTCATTATGCTACACCCTACCTGATTCAATTCATTGTATCCACTGATGACACGATCCAGATCATCATTCTGGATCGGTCAATTTCATTCGACCTATGTTGGTTGTCTGATTCACAGTAGACCAGCCTGCTTATATATACATATCTTTTGGATTGCCACCACTGCTATGGCCAGCTCTTCTATGTGTACCACCTTTAGATTATCGGCCGATATATATTACACTACGGTGCTGCAGCATTTTAACAATTTATCATTATAAAGCCGATCGTCTAACCCACTGCTGTCATAATGTTGTACTTTTACTTTTGTTTTCTTTTCCTACCCTTTCGTTTATAGCGGACTTTCGTTTGACAGCCAAGAGATACACCTACATGCATCTCGGGATATGAATCTGTCTTGAGACACATGTGGACGTTTATACCAACCATCAATAAAAATACACATAAATCAACATTGCCTGTAGTTTGTCCTGTTCCACTGCCATTATTATAACGCTGTCTTTCCATCCCTCGGATTTACATCAGACCATCGTTAAATGGCCAGGTTACCTACACACATAATTTTGTTTATCTTTAAAGACAGAGGTGTCTCCAATTTTGGTACCTATTTATATATATATATATATATATACGCATATGCGAATTAAAATGTACCCCTTGTTTTCGGCACCTTCTGCCTTCCGCTTCCAGTCTTGCCTTTATTTATTTACTTTTTTTTTAATTTTCTTCTTGTTTCGGACAGTGTATGTATACATATATATACTGCCCGACCAATCAGGATTGCAATGTGTATGTGGAACAGAGGCCAACTTTTAGATTTTTATCGGCCGATATACATTGCACTATGGTACTGCAGCATCTTAACAGTTTATCATTATAACGCTGATCATCTAACCCACCGCTGTCACAACGTTGTACTTTTACTTTTGTTTTCTCTTTCTATCCTTCCGTTTATATCGGACTTTTGTTTGACAGCCAAGAGAGATACCTACATGCATCTCGGGATATGGATCTGTGTTGAGAAACATGTGGGTGTTTATATTAACCATCAATAGAATATACCGTATTTATCGGCATATAACACGTGCCGGCGTATAACACGCACCCCAAGTTTAGGAGGGAATTTTAAGGAAAAAAACTTTTAGGAGGGAAGTTTAAGGAAAAAAAACTTACATTAAAATGCCCATCAATGCAGCCTTATCTGTCCATCTGCAGCCTTTTCAGTGTAAGTGCAGCCTTGCCCCAATGCAGTCTTGTCAGTGCAGCTTTGTCAGTGCAGCCTTGCCCCAGTGCAGCCTTGTCAGGGCAGCTTTGCCCTAGTGCAGCCTTGCCCCAGTGCAGCTTTGTTAGTGCAGGTTTGCCCCAGTCCAGCCATGTCAGTGCAGCTTTGTGCACTCGGTGTAGATTTAAATATGGCGCCGAGACTGCAGGGAGCCGAGATACACATACCCGAGTGTTCTCGGCTTTTTTCGGCGCCGCTTACAGTCATGCCCAGTCCCGCCCTATGATGGACATAACACAGGTCCAGGGGCGGGACTGGGCGGGACTGGGCGTGACGGCGGCGCTGAAAAAAGCCGAGAACACTCGGGTATGTGTATCTCGGCTCCCTGCAGTCTTGGCGCCATATTTAAATCTACCCACGGCTGTGTATGTTGACGGCGACCGCGGCAATCGCCGCGATCGCTCCGATGACACAGAAATCGGCGGGGATCGGCCTATAACACGCACCCACGATTTTTTTCAGGGGAAAAAAGTGCGTGTTATATGCTGATAAATACGGTACATAAATTTACACTGCCTGTAGTTTGTCCTGTTCCACCGTTATTATTATAATGGTGTACCTGTCTGTCCATCCCTCGGTGCTACATCGGACCATTGTTAAATGGCCAGGTCACCTACACATATAATTTTGTTTATTTTTGAAAGACAGAGGTGTCTCTAATTCTGGTACCTATTTATATATATATATATATGCATATGCGAATTATAATATACTAGAATAGGATATTCTGCTGTGAGTATTGTTTTGGATATATATTTTGGATATATATTTTATATCTTTATATTACATTATATTGATTTTAACATATTATATGCACACCTTTCCTGTTTTTTAGATATTTTTCTCTCCTCCCTTCTTCTCTGGCGACAATGTCCAGTCGGCACCAACGAACTATTAGATTAAATTATTTATTTATTTTGTATGCACACGAAGGAGAAGATTTTTTGTGGGAGGGTTTATTATTTACATCTTTAGGGTTTGTTAGGTGTCCACGAATGTTAATAACTCTCTACGTAAATATGTACGTATATTTTCTTAAAGTGCAATGTCTTATGTCGTCTTGCTTATCAATATGCTCGTAAAGTGTTTAGTCAAATTTTTATACTTTTTATAAATTCCTATGAATTGTGTCGATTCAATGTATGTTTTTCATGTATATGGATGAACACATTGCTTGTCCATCCTTTAATTAATTTACAATTTATCTATTTACAGCTAGTAAATTGTCATGTTTATATGTTTTTTACTCATTAACCCAAAGATTACTGCATCCAATCATCCTCACACTTCATTTTCACGTTCACATTTTTCTTTCCTGTCACATCCCATTTTTTCATTTTTTCATCCCATAATATTTAAGAGTATCGGTAACTTTTTACATGCATTATATTCACTTTTCCATACATCATTTACTTCTTCTATTCATTTTATTTTATATTATATATTTTTCCTCATCTACATGCACTTCCCATTTATTTATTTTTTATTGCTCACTTGACAAAAATATATGTGTAAAAAAAAAAAAAAATATATATATATATATATATATATATATATATTTTTTTTTTTACACATATATTTTTTACACCTATGTATATGCATTCTTTATATATATATATATACAAAAGTATAAGAAAGTATGAAAGATATATATGTGTATGGTAATGTAGAGAGGTGAAAAATATGTGTACATATATAAAGAAGTAAAGAATAAAAAATATATAATATATATATATATATGAAAAAAAAAAAAAAATTATATTTACACATATTGGTCCGTGTTACTTATATTTCCATCTTCACTACTCTCCTATTACAATCAACTATGTGAAATAATTTCTTTGTTTCACTAATGAGTGTTTGTGGTGGCTAATTATAGATCCCTTTCACATTTGTGTTCATTAAGAGTCGGAGCCACAACCCAACCACTTAGCCACATGTGTTTCAATATCTAGCAATAGTATTTATTTGATTTCCTGTTATGTAATTGTCAGCTATGAATAAGCACTAACGCTAGTGCGAAACGTCAGCTCTTTTTTGTCTGCTATGATTTTTTGAATTTGATGTGCATCTTCCAAATAAACAAGGCTTTATATGAGTGCGGCTGTCCAGAATTCGTTCATGTTCATCGTTATCCCTATTTTTGTTATTTGATGGATTGTGCTATGTGTGGGAGCTAATGTGGAAGTGATTTTTATGTGTGTAGGGCAGCGCTCCAGTACATGAAACTTTTAGTTTGAACGCTTTGATTATCACACTATTCACTGGGTTTTGATGGATGGGATGCATCTGTTTTTAATTTCACATAATTACAGGTGGGTTGTGGCCCCTTACTTAACCACATGCCGACCGGGCCATAGCCGAAAGACGGCTACAGCGCGGTCAGCTTATTCTGGGTGGGCGTCCATGGACGTCCTCACAGAAGCGTGCTCCCGAGCGCCCCCTGGGGGAAGGCACCCGGGAACATCCGTGACCGCCGGGTCCGGGGGTCCGGGGGACCCAGCAAATCACGGATCACGGTAAACAGCCATTGATAGCAGCCATTTACCACGTGATCGCTCCATCAAATGACGGAGCAACACTTGTAAACAAACTGGTGTCATGCCATGATGCCGGTTCCTACCTCCTCTATCTGTACCAATCGGTACAGTGTGAGAGGAGAGGGGGAGAGATCGTTTGCAGTGCTGTGGGCACTACAGATCCAGCCCACAGCGCTGCTCAGTGCCCTTATGCCAGTACTGCCATACTATGCAATACTCTGCAATACTATGCAATACTATGCAATACTCTGCAATACTATGCAATACTATGCAATACTCTGCAATACTCTGAAATACTCTGCCAATACTATGCAATACTATGCAATACTATGCAATACTATGCAATACTCTGCAATACTCTGAAATACTCTGCCAATACTATGCAATACTATGCAATACTATGCAATACTCTGCAGTACTATGCAATACTATGCAATACTGTGCAATACTCTGCAATACTCTGCAATACTCTGCAATACTCTGCCAATACTATGCAATACTATGCAATACTCTGCCAATACTCTGCCAATACTCTGCCAATACTCGGCAATACATTTTAACAGAAACAAAGAATTTTTTTTTTTTTCCGAATTTTCAGTCTTTTTTGATTTATAGCGCAAAAAATAAAAAACCCAGCGGTGAATAAATACCACCAAAAGAAAGCTCTATTTGTGTAAAAAAAAGGACAAACATTTCATATAGGTACAGTGTTGCATGACTGAGTAATTGTCATTCAAAGTGCAAGATCACCGAAAGCTGAAAATTGGTCTGGTTAGGAAGGGGGTTTAAGTGCCCAGTGGTCCATTGGTTAAACAGGTGACGACTGACAAATCCCTAAGCTCTGACGAAGTTCTGCCACTTAAGGAATGAAACATGTAAGCTTTTAGCTTTATGCTGGGACAGACACCCCCGTTTTTTGCTCCTCTACCCCTAATTAACACCCTATGATGGGCTTGAAGGACTGAGCTGGAATTTGATGAATCTGATCTATCTGATGATACATCAACTATGAATCTATCAGCATGATTGACTGTCATATGGACTCAAATGGATTATTCAATCATGGAATACAGACACTGTAACTGTGGACTATATTATTTTATTGGCTTATTCATAGCCTGACACGTACTGATAATTTAGTTTGGATGTGGAATCATCACCTGTGAGCGATCGTCAGCTGGAGACCTCTGGCTATTACACACAGATGAACAGATTGTATCTCATCCCGCATTGGAGAGATCTCTGTGTGATCCGGTATCAGTAAGTAACCGCTATGTATTCTTATTATGACAACTACTTGGAGGATATACCTGCACGCTGCGGGAACCCTGGCATTAGATTACATTGACGGTATCTGTGTGATCACTCTGATCTGTGTTATACACCTGATAAATTTGGGACTGAAGTGCTCAGTGATCCATCCATCTCTTATCAGTGTCTGCCATTGTTTAAACACACATACGTCATCCATTAAGATTTTACAGCAGGATTTTTTATACATCTGAGGACATACCCCTTTTTTCTGTGAGGAGAACAATTTCTTTTCTCCCCCTTATTTTTTCATTCTTTGGACTATCCATTATCCCAGGTTGCCCTCTTTCAATAATATTCCATCCCTGACTGACTGCTTGACTTTTTGTGTAGTTTTATCCATTTTTCCATTTCAGCTTGCTGTGATTGTATCATTTCAGAAGTGTAACAGTGTGACATAGTTCCGTGGTTACGGATTCACACTGTCCCCTTCAGGAATCACCCAGTTCAGCTTTTCGCCCCGGGTATTTGGGGTATTTTCAGGTGCTCATAGGGGGTGTCTTATATTGGGGGAGGGAGGGGGTCTACCCCACTGCATGATTCATCCCCTTCTCATTATTTTGTGAGAATCTTCGAATCTAAGGTTTGGGGAATTTTTTCAGCTCAGCGAAGCTGGCCCCCCTACAATCAGCACAAATAAAAACTCAAGTGTGTTTCTTTAGTGCTACGTTTGTGCTGTTTTGTGCCGTAACAATTTACATTTGTGCTGCTTTTATTTTTAAGATATTAGCAATTGTTTTTTTCAGACCATGACATCACCTAGCCCCCCTACAACAGCCAAATGGCACAAAACTGGTCTTGTTGGTTAGTGCTACGTTTGTACTGTTTTGTGCTGCTAAAATTTCCATTCTATATTTTATAGTTTTTGCGTTATTAATGATTTATTAAAGGTTACCAAAGGTCACTTAGCCCCCCTACAATGCCCAAATGACACAAAACTGGTCTCGTTGGTTAGTGCTAAATTTCTGCTGGTTTGTGCTGCTAAAATTTTTATTTGTGCTGTTGTGGTTTTTAAGTTATAACAGTTTTTTTTTTTTTCAAACCCCACTCACTTTGCCTCTTCTACAATCAGCACAAATAAAAACTCAAGTGTGTTTCTTTTTTTTTTTTAAACATCAAAGTTTATTGAAGTCAAAATAGTGCAACTATGGAGTCGCAGCTCCATCACAAAACAGAAAGAGGAAGAAACATGTATAGAGTATATCTATGAGTCAACGTTGGCTCAGACAGCTTGAATCATTCAATTGTTTTCAATTTAGAGACTTGCGTCCCTAATTAAGTGCATTTTTAATAGTGTCTCAAAGTTTTGTCAAATGTTATTCATTGATTAAAAATAGAAAGTAGTAAGGAAGTGGAAAGAGTAAAATAAAAAAGAAAACAATCCATAGCAATAACCTAATCAGATGGGTAAAAGAACCCCAGAACCTATACCGAATATTCTTTTTCTATATTTGGTTCATTTATAGCAAACAATCCTACAAAGTAAGTAGTAACTGTTATAATTTGTTAAAGAAGTAGATGGTCTGTGTTTGATCCTACTTTGAAGTTTAGATTCCCTAATCTGGGTTCATTAAATTTGAGTATTTCTGAGAGTATCTAAATATTATCCAAGGATTCCATGTTTTATGGAAGCGTTCAACATTTTCTCCTGCCTGGGCTATGGTCTCCTCCATCTCACGTATCTCTGAAATCTTATTGAGCCAATCTTTAATAGTTGGTATCTTTGTAGATTTCCAGTGGATTGGAATCAGAGCTTTTGCAGCGTTCAGCAAGTGTTTAGAGAGTGAGTGTTTATATTTTTTGATGGGGAAATCAGTGATATGGAGGAGGCACCCCGCTGCGTCTAATTTTAATGATGTCTCAGTGATATGGAGAATGATCTCTTTTACTTCCGACCAATAAGGTTCTAGTACAGGACACTGCCACCAAATATGTAGCAGCGTTCCTTTTTCATTATGGCAGCGCCAACATGTGTCGGGGTAATCTGGAAACCAAGAGTGCAGCCTTGCCGGTGTGGCATACCACTGGGTAAGCAACTTGTAAGCTGTTTCCTGGGTGCTTGTACTCAGTGAGCATTTATGGGCAAAAATGCACGCTTTTCTCCATTGGTCTTCTGACAATGAGATCTCTAATGCTTTCGACCAGCTCTTCTTGAATCCATGGTCCATCGCACCTACACTATTTTGTATCCATTTATAGGCCAGGGAAGTCGTTTTGTGAATCGGTTCTCCTTTCTGGCAAGCCTCTTCTATGTCTGTCATTGGTCTATTAAAGTTAATTTTCCCCCCTGTTTGGTTCAGGTAGCTTCGGCACTGAAAGTAGGTCCATAAAGGTAAGTCTGGCATATTATTCACCGCTTTTAGATCAGTATAGTCTCTAAAGTCTTGGTTGTAAAAGCAGTCCTTGGCTAGTAATGTTCTGTTTGTACTTGTAGACCAAAGGAGGTGGTTTTTAATGCCTGGTATAAAGTTAGGGTTGTCTTGTAGTGGTGTGAGTGGGCTTAAGTGAGAAGAGAAATTTGTGAGATTAGTTAATTTATGAAAAATTGCAAGCGTGGTGCCTATGAGAGGGTGAGATTTCATAGCGGCCGGAAGGCTAGTCCATGGGATCCATGGCGAGAACCTAATTGGGGTTTGACTCACTGCCTCTTCCAATTCTACCCAGTCTTTAATTTTGTGATGACAATGCCAGTCCACTATCCTTGTGACGTGTGCTGCCCTGTAATACGTACGAAAGTCTGGGATTCCCATCCCTCCTTTCTCTTTAGGTTGTGTGAGTACTGTGCAGCGAATTCTGGGTTTTTTGTGGGCCCAGACAAATTTCATTTGGGTTGTGTTTAAGGCTTTAAAGAAACTTTGGGGTACCTTAATTGGCAGGTTTCTAAATAAGTACAAGACTCTAGGTAGTATAGTCATTTTGCATATAGCAATGCGTCCAAACCACGAAAAACCTTTCGCGTGCCAAGTTTGGAGGTCCGAGCAAATTGACTTTAATAGCGGGGAAAAATTGCGTTCATAAATTTGGGAAATCTGGGGGGTCAGCCACACTCCTAAGTATTTAAGTGCTGAATTTTCCCATTTGAAGGGGCAGTTGGCTTTGATAGCTTCTATTTTATTCGTGGGTATGCTAATGTTCATTGCTTCGGACTTGGAATAGTTAATTTTTAGGTTGGAGAGATGACCAAATAAAGAAAATTCTTTTAATAAAGTAGGGAGAGAAATATGGGGGTTAGATATAAAAAATAGCAGGTCATCCGCGTAAGCCGCCACCTTGAACTCTTTCCCGGCTATTTTAAAACCATTTATTGCTTTCTCTGCTACAATCCGTCTAATGAATGGTTCCAGTGTTAGGATAAATAAAATTGGCGAGAGGGGGCATCCCTGTCTCGTGCCATTTTTGATTTTAACTGTTTCTGAAAGCGAACCATTTATTTTGAGCTGAGCCGTGGGATTGTAATAGAGAGAGGAGATCCACGTCATCATGTGACTTCCCAAGCCAATATACCTGCAGGTCTCCAGCATGAAGTCCCATGCCACTCGATCGAAGGCCTTCTCCGCATCGGTTGATAGGAGAAGGCCTTCGATGTTCTCTCTCCTGGTTGCATGAATCAAGTTGAGCGTTTTAATGACGTTATCTCTAGTTTCTCTGCCAGGCATGAACCCTGCTTGTTCGGCACCTATCAGGTTGTGTAGCAAAGGTTTCAGCCTATTGGCTAAAATTTTTGACATCAGTTTCACGTCTAAATTCAGAAGTGAGATTGGCCTGTAGCTAGCGCATTCTGCTGGGTCTTTATGTGGCTTGGGAAGAATTGTGATGTGAGCTGCTAGAAAGTTTGGTGGGATCTCCCTGGGTTGTGACATATAGTTCAGTGCTCTCAGTAGTGGCCCAAGTAGAGTGGTCTGAAACGTTTTATAATATATGGCCGTGAAGCCGTCTGGGCCTGGGCTTTTCCCTGGTTTAAGGTCTTTGATTGTTTGTTGTAGTTCTATAGCTTCAATGGGTTTTTCTAGTAAGGATATGTCTTCTGCTGTCAGGGTGGGTAATTTGGATTCTTTAAGATAATCTTGGATACTTTGTTGTCTTGTTCCCTGTGTCTCGTTGGGTTTTTGTGAAGCAGGTAGATTATAAAGGGCCGTGTAGTAGTCGTGAAAGTTGCGTGCGATTTGTTTGGTGGTAATGTCCATTTTTCCTTCTTTTGTTCTAATGCCAGAGATGTTGTGTTGTGTTCTAGTGGCTTTCAGGGCTCTCGCTAAGAATTTGCCTGTTTTGTTACCGTGTTCGTAATAAATTTTTTTCCTGAAGAATAAAAATCTTTTAGACCTAGTGTCATAAATCTGTTGTAGTGCCTTCCTGGTTTCTAACAGCTCTGTTGCTGATTGTTCTGTTAGTGATTGTTTGTGTAAAGTTTCTAGACTATGGATTTTCCCTGTCAGTTGTTTAATTTGTTTATCTCTTTCTTTTTTACGTTGGGAACCTGCTCGAATGAGGTCACCTCTGATTGTACATTTGTGGGCCTCCCAAATTGTCAAGGGGTTTACTTCAGGTGTGGTGTTGTGTGCAAAGTACTCTTTTAATGCCTTAGCTATTTGTGGTAGCCAGATTGGGTCTGTCAATAAAGCTGAGTTCAGTCTCCATTGGTTGGATTTTGGTGTAGAGTCAGATAAGTTTAAGGTTAGTGATGTAGGGGCGTGATCTGATACAGCTTGAATCCCTATTTTTGCTTCCGAGATCCTGTCAAGGTCTTTTTGTGTAATAAAAATATAGTCTATTCTGGAGTATCTGTTGTGTGGAAATGAATAGAAGGTATAATCTTTGTCATTAGGATGCACAAATCTCCAGGAGTCGACTAATTGTAGGGAGTTGAGTAGTGTTTTAATCTGTTTAAGAATCTTGTAAGTGATATAAGTTTTACCGGTAGATGTATCAGTTAGAGGGTTTAACGGCACATTGAAGTCTCCTCCGAGAATAAGGCAACCTGTGCTGAAATCTCGGAGTTTGTCATGAATGCGTTTACAAAATGTTGCATGCGCTGTGTTAGGAAAATAGACGTTAGCTAAAGTCATGGGGGTGCCAGAACAATTTCCCTTCAAGAATAGGAACCTGCCTTCCGGGTCCACTATTTTATCTGTGACTTCGAAGGAAGCATCTCTACTAATAAGTATAGACACTCCCCTGGATTTGGCCATACTGTTAGTTGCATGATAGGTTTGTGTGAAAAAGGAGTCTGTCAGTTTAGGGACCTTGTCAGTCTGGAAGTGAGTCTCTTGTAAAAATACAAACTTGGGCCTACCTTTTTTGAGTTCTTTTAGTAGAGTGGTGCGTTTTTCAGGAATGTTTAGACCATTCATATTATGAGAAATCACTGTGGGAGAGTGTCCCAGGGATGAGTACGCCATCTTGTGGATTCAAAGAGAGCTGTCAGCACAAGATCTGGAAACAAAGCTTAATGACTGTTAGTATTTTTGCTATAAATTGCGAATAATCAATACACTTTTCAATTCCTAGATAGAGAGAAAATAAATAAGAAATAATATTAAAAGGAAAAGAGAAAAAGAAAGAAAGGAAAAAAAAAAAAAAAAAAAAAAGATAGATGGGATATGTTTAGAGAGGAAGAGTGAGAGTAAGAGAAAGTTGGAAAAAGGAGTAAGATATACTGTCTTCTCCCTGGTTACCAAATTGGTCCAAGGAAGTAATTTAAATTAGTGCTACTCAGTAGGAGAAGTCCCTCCCGCTAGAGAGCACTTGTTGGGAGCAGTGGATGACTGCCCGGATTATTAGAAATACAAATTTAAATGTGATAATAAAACAACACTAGTTATTAGAGCTGAAGCCGGTAGCAGCCTGTGTAAGTATACAATAGTTGTGTTAGTCAGCTTAGCGCCTAAAATATTTGAAGAAGGAAACTATGGACTCTACTTATGTAGAGTTAAACTTGAACTGAAAAAATAATAATAATAATGATAATAATAACCGCGTTTTGTGGAGAAGAACACCCTGTTACGTGAAGGTCGCGGGGTCTCCTTTAAATGGAGCTTGTCTCCCGCCATCTCCATGCTCAAACGTGCAAGGGGAGGATTTCCGTGGCATTGTTGTTATCATTGCCTCCGCTTCAGTTTTAGTTTCAATGTTAACCTTTTATATAGGTTTGTCAATTTATCTAACCGTAACAACTTAGAACTACCCATTTCTGTCATCATTTTTATAACTGTACAGTTCTTTGATCCTTCCCTTATAAGGAGCATAGCCAATATAAATTTTGGAAGTCTTTGTGGTAACCGCTCCATGATGACTTGTCTTGATCCTCATTGAATAAGTCTATGAGATAGATCCAAAGATGAATTGGGTTCAGAGTGAGTGGTGCGTCTTTTCCATCCGAACCACCCTGTTGGTCATCTGAAATGAATCAATGAAGAGGGATCTTCATGCATCATCCAGTCCCCTGGAAGAGTGTGGCCTGTTGCTTGGTGTTCCGGCTTGAGAGCCACCAGGGCGTGAAGATTTCATTTTCTTTGAATGCCGCTTGTCTGGAGAAGTAAGTGGTGATCTTGCTTGTGTGTTCTCCAGAGGAGGTAATAAGAACTCCTGATACCATTCTGGTAATTCTATGAGGTCTAATTGAAGTGCGTGACAGAAATCCGGTAGATCTTCAGGTGATCTTAGTGTATGTTGTCTGCCATTGTGGTTCACCAGAAGTGCAAATGGGAAGCGCCATGTGTAGCGAATGTCCTTTTCTCTAAGTTTGTCGAGGAGTGGTCGCAGAGCTCTGCGATTTTTTAAAGTTATCTGGGAGAGGTCATGGAAGAGCATAATAGTCTCGCCATTAAAGATGATGTGATCGTTTCTGCGTGCTCTGCGCATGATATCTTCTTTTAGAGAAAAGTTTTGCAAACAGCAAATGATATCCCGGGGTGGCATAGTATCAGGGCCTCTCGCTCTGAGTGCTCTGTGGGCTCTCATAAATTCTATTACTGTGTCTTCAGGCCTGTCCAGTAGGCTGTTAAAGACTCTTTGCAGATCTGGGAGAATTTGTTCAGCTTCCACTGATTCGGGGATCCCCCTCACCCCTATATTGTTCCTCCTCCCCCTGTTATCCAGATCTTCTAAATGCTTATTGATCTCAATGAGATGTTGGGCTTGGGTGGAGGTAACTTTCTCTAGACGGTGAATTGCTATGTCTCTGCCTCTGCCTGCAGCTTCCGCAGTGGCCATCTTGTCTGTTAGTACAATCATGCTGGACTTTAAATCAGTGATAGCCGCAGAGAAAGTGGCTTTAATGTCGGCTGCAAAGCCTGACATGCCAGCGTAGGTGAGCGGTAGATCAGGGTGAGGAGTGTTCCTACCAGTGTCATCCGCCGTGGATTGAGAATCCTCGCTGAAATCTTCCTCCACGTGTGGCGTCGCCATCTTGGATCCCGACTTGCTGATCCGCTCCGCCGAGAGATTTCTAAGTAAATCCGATATGTTCCTTCCTTTATATGCAGCCGCTGAACGGCGGGATCTGGTGCGAGGTGTTCCCAGATTCCTCCTGCTCATTATGAGGTGCTGTCGGCGCTAAGAGGCGTGCTCAGGCTGCTGTTCCACCGGAGCTCCTGTACTAAGCGTCCATCTCTGCCGCGCACCAAGCCACGCCCCCCAAGTGTGTTTCTTTAGTGCTACATTTGTGCTGTTTTGTGCTGCTAAAATTTCCGTTCTATCCTTTATCGTTTTTGCGTTATTAATGATTTATTAAAGGTCACCAAAGGTCACTCAGCCCCCCTACAATGCCCAAATGACACGAAACTGGTCTCGTTGGTTAGTGCTATGTTTGTGCTGTTTTGTGCTGCTAAAATGTCTGTTTTATCTCTTATTGTTTTTGCGCTAGTAATGATTTATTAAAGGTCACCAAAGGTCACTCAGCCCCCTACAACACCCAAATGACACGAAACTAGTCTCGTTGGTTAGTGCTATGTTTGTGCTGGTTTGGGCTGCTAAAATTTTTATTTGTGCTGTTATGGGTTTTAAGTTATAACTGTTTTTTTAACCCCACCCACTTTGTCCCGCCCCTACAATCAGCACAAATGAAAACTCAAGTGTGTTTCTTTAGTGCTACATTTGTGCTGTTTAAATTTTAGTTCTATCTTTTATTGTTTTTGCATTATTAATAATTTATTAAAGGTCACCAAAGGTCACTGAGCCCCCTACAACACCCAAAAGACACAAAATTGGGTTGGTTGATTAGTGCCTCATTTGTGCTGGTTTGTGCTGCTAAAATTTGTATTTGTGCTGTTATGGTTTTTTAGTTATAACAGCTTGTTTATATTTGATAACACCCCACCCACTTTGCACCCCATGTTATTAAATCTTAAAAACAAACATACTATTTGTTAGTGCTACCTTTGTGCTTTTTTGTGTCATGAAAATAAAAATTTGTGCTGCTTTTATTTTTAAGATAATAGCAATTTGTTTTTTCCAGATGATGACATCACCCCCCGTCACGTACCTGGTTAGTGAGCTCCTGGTTAGAAAGCAGCCATGGGAGCACAGCGAGGTATGAGTGCCTGTGATCAGTCCAGTAGACTGCGTGGTGGCAGCAGTCAGCAGGTGGATGTGGCAGCAGAACCGGCTGGTGGCAGATGAGCTGGTACTAGCTGTGTGAAGTTGGTACTCCATGTTTGTAAAACCTGAATAAAAATATACTATTCGTTTGTGCCGCGTTTGTGCTGATTTGTGCCACAAAAATGAGCGTTTGTGCACCTTTGGTTTCGGAAATATTGTGCGTTATATTTGCTGAAACCCTGCCCACTTTGCACCCCATGTTGCTTAATTTTAAAAACAAACACGCCATTCGTTTGTGCCGCGTTTCTGCTGGTTTGTGGCGCAAAAATAAACTTTTGTGCCGCTTTGGTTTCGGAGGTATTGTGTGTTATAGCTGTGTGAAGTTTTCTTCGGTTTCTGAGATATTAAACATTCAATTTAATGTAAGCCCCGCCCACTTTGCACCCCATGTTGCTGAATTTTAAAAACAAACACGTCATTCGTTTGTGCCACATTTGTGTTGGTTTGTGCTGCAAAAATATACGTTTGTGCCGCTTTGGTTTTGGAGATATTGTGCGTTATAGTTGTTGAAACCCCACCCACTTTGCACCCCATGTTGCTGAATTTGAAAAACAAACACGCCATTTGTTTGTGCCGCGTTTCTGCTGGTTGGTGCCGCAAAAATAAACTTTTGTGTCGGAGATATTGTGCGTTATAGTTGCTGAAACCCCACGTCCAGAGGATCTCACCTCACCCACGTCCAGAGGATCTCACAGTCGCACGGATCCTCGGCATCCAGGGCCACTTCTCTTGGGGTGCTGGTGGAGAGAGGAGATGTGGAGATAGATGAGAGATCGGAGGGCAAGTTTTCCGCTTCAGAGGCGGAGGAGTCGCATGGACGCCCTGCATCAATGGAGTCAGGACCTGCGGCTGGTGGGATCCTTCCTAGGCAGCCTGGTAGATCTTCTACTTCTTCTAACATGTCTGTGTTTTCTGCTGTTGATGATAATGTGTGTCTAGAGGGGAGGGCCCTCTCCTGCACGGATTTGGCAGCTCTGCGGTCTGATTTTCCCATGCTTTCTGCACCTTCTAGTGCGGACCATGGGCGCCCCATCAAGGTCAGATGGGGGGTTGCAGGGGTTCCTTTTGGGTTTGAGGGAGCTGGTCCAGCTATTTGAACCAGAAACGAGTGCCCAAGCCATGCCGTCATCGGCGTGGATCCCGTCGGTGGGTGGGTCAGAGGCGACGAGGCTGGCTTCTGTGTCCAGGATTGATCCCCCTACGGCGGTGGTGCCCACCACAGTGGCATTTGTGGAGCCAGGCCAGTCTGCGGTGGGGCACAAGTTGGCATTGAGGGACAAGGCTGAGTCGTCGGGGGAGGCCGTTACCAAACAGGATTCAGTCAGATTGTCTGATTCTGCGAAATGTGAGGTTTACATTTGTTTTGAGGGGCCTCTGGGTGCGCACCTGAAGCCGGAATTCCACGAAAAAAATTTGGAAGGGTGAGTATGTGGGGATATTCTCTCTGCTATCCCTGGAAAAATTTTATCTGGATGGGGTCAAGCCAGAGGAGAGCAAAAAGGAGGATGAAGAAAAACGGCTGTACAGGCTTATCCCACGGACTTTCCCTAATTGGCTGCAGGCTTTTGCCATTATGGCAAGTGTAATTGGGGAGAAGAATCCGGAACACTGTTCGGCGCTCTTCTGTTATCTTGACGTCATCAGGGAGGCCTACAGGGTCTACGGGGAATCCGCATGGTTGAGGTATGACAAGCAGTTCCAGCAGCAGAGATCTATCCGCCCGTCCTTGAGGTGGGACCACAAGGACATTAGTTTGTGGATGTGACTTATGACCTCGGCACGGGCCCCTAATCAGTTTTTTCCAGGGGGGGGACGGTGGCACATCTACCCCCGGACAACTGGCCACAAAGAAAAGGGGTGTCTGCTGGCAGTATAATCCTGCAAGTTTGGGGGGCTTGCCGTTTCCAGCACAAGTGCTCCGGCTGTGGAGGTTTGCATCCCTTGTCCCGCTGCTTCAAACAGGGGAAGGGCCGTGCCGGCGAGTCTGCTAACAAAAGGGATGACGTTAGTGAGGGTGGAAAGGATGCAGCCTATCCTCGATAGATATCTGGATCAGGAGGCTGCTTGGTTGTTGGGAGTGGGTTTCTCCGAAGGCTTACGCATACCTTGTTCCCTGGCCTCTGTTCCACCAGTGTCCCAGAACTTGCGTTCGGCCTTGCAACATCCTGCAATGGTTTCTGAAAAATGGCGGAAGGAACTTGCATTGGGCCGCATGGGTGGCCCTTTCCCCTCGCAGCCTTTAGCGGATTTGGTGATCTCGCCCCCGGGGGTCGTGCCTAAGAAGGACCTTAAAGTGCGTTTTCACTGTGACAATCTTGGGGTGGTACAGGTCATTAACCATGTCACAACCTCGTCGCCACCCGTGGTCCGACTTCTTCAGCACCTAGTGTTACGTTGTCTACAGTTAAATGTTTTTCTTTATGCTGTTCACCTCCCAGGGGTTGAGAACGGCTTAGCTGACGCATTGTCTCGCTTTCAGAGGGGCAGGTTCCAGGAGTTGGCACCGGCAGTGGAGCAACGCAGGGTCCCTTGTCCCGAATGGCTGTGGAGGTTTGCCTTGGGGTCATCTCCGGATGGATCAGATGGTCAGTGCGTGACATGACATGGGCAGCCTATAATAAATGGCAAGAGTGGTTGTCTTTGTTGCAGCAGGTTGTGGTGGAGCAAGAGGGCCTGAAGGTGAGGTTGCTGGTCCTTTACTTTGTCTTACAGAACCTTGAGGAGGGGGTGTTGGTGTCAGTCGTGGAGCGCAAATTGGCAGAATTAGCATTTTCCTTCAAATTGCAGGGCTGTCGTGATTTCACAAAAGATTTTTGGGTCTGATGGGCTCTAAAGGGGTAACGTAGGTCTCAGAAGCACAGGGATTCCAGGCACCCTGTTTCTTTTGATATTCTGTAAAATGTTTTAGCCCAGTTAGTTTCCCTGTGTTCCTCAGCCTACGAGGTCTTTTTGTTTAAAATGGCCTTCTCTCTGGCTTTTTTTGTAGCTTTTCGGATTAGCGAACTAGTCAGCCCTTCCAAGAGGGTCCATGGGGGTATGTTGGATCAGGAGGTCATCTGTGGGGAGGACAGGGTATCCTTGCTTTTGTGATGGTCCAAAATGGATCAGGCTGGCAGGGGCAGAAGGGTTCAGATTTTTGCTGTGCCGGCTGTGCCCTTGTGTCCGGTGGGTACTGTCAGAGAGTTTCACACAGTGCGCCTGGATTTGGCTGGGTCCTTTTTGTTACATGCAGATGGGTCTCCCTTGTCCAGATTTCAGTTCATATCCATTTTCCGTAAATGTTTAAGGGCATTGGGTTTGGAGGAGAAAGAATTCATCTTGCACTCATTCCGAATTGGGGCGGCCACGGAAGCCGCCAGGTGTGGGTTGGATGATGAAGCGGCCAAGCGTATTGGTGGATGGGAATCTAAAAGGTTCCAGCTATATGTTCATCCTCATCTGTTGTCTGATTGGGGGGTAGGTCATTTTGTGAGTGTTCTGTGTTGGTAAGCCTGTGTTTGCGTGCTTGTTTGGTGTTATTTGTGGTGCTGTTTCTTCTCTTTCAGGTGGTGTGATGGGCCTTGTCTGGATACTGGGCCATGCCTATGTGTTTTGGGGGGCCAGGCGAGCAGACTTTAGGTCCAATGGTAGGCAACTAGGCATTTCTAGGCAGGAAGCTTGTGTCTGCTGGTTGGGGGTACCGGGCATGCTGTGGAGCAGAATGGTGCTGGAAGTGCATCGCTTTGCACTACTGGATAGACCGCCAAACGTTCCGGTGCTACGCGTCGGCGGCAATGATTTAGGACTGAGGTCCATGTTGGACACCATTTATGATGTCAAGCTCAGACGACTTGGCATTTGGCTAGGTCAGTGGAGCGGCTCAATAAGGCCCGCAGGAAAGTCAACAGCGAGGTAGGCAGATTTGTAGTTAGGAATGGGGGCCTGGTTATCTGGCATTTGGAACTGGAAACGGATACTTGGGGATACCTTTGGGGTGACGGGGTACACCTCAATGTGGTGGTAATTGATTTGTGGGCTCTGGGGTTGCAGAATGGTATTCAGAGAGCTTTGAGGGTGTGGAGGGGCACTCAAGGGTAAGGTCTTCCCTTTGTGCGCTGTGGCGGAGGTTGGTCTTTGCTGGCGAATGAAGAAACCTTGGATAAGGAAGGATTCGGGACCCATCGGTGGTATAAGTCCCTCTGGTGTATTTCAGGTAACGTGGATTAGCTGGAATTGGTTAATTGGTGCACTGCGGTTAGTGGGTTATCTCCGAGCCAGTATGCTGGCTGGAGGCCTAGTATAGTAAAAGGTACTGCAGTGCATTCTTGTGTGGGTGGGGTTTAACCGCTTGCCGACCGGCGCACGCCGATGTACGTCGGCAGAGCGGCACGGCTGGGCAAATGGGCGTACCTGTACGTCGATTTGAATTTCCCGCCATGCCCGTGCGTGCGCGCGCGTCGGCCGGGAGCTCCGTGAGTCGGGTCGCGGGTCCCGCGGACTCGATCGCCACGGGGATACCCGCGATCGCCTCACGGAGCGGATGAACGGGGAGATGCCGTTGTAAACAGCATCTCCCCGTTCTGCCTAGTGACAGTGTCACTCGATCTCTGCTCCCTGTCATCGGAGCAGAGATCAGTGACATCACCCACACAGCCCATCCCCCTACAGTTAGTAATCACTCCCTAGGTCACACTTAACCCCTCCCCGCCCCCTATTGGTTAACCCCTTCACTGCCAGTGTCATTTACACAGTAATCAGTGCATTTTTAATCGCACTGATCGCTGTATAAATGACAATGGTCCCAAAAATGTGTCAAAAATGTCCGACATGTCCGCCATAACGTCGCAGTCACAATAAAAATCGCTGATCGCCGCCATTACTAGTAAAAAAAAAAAAATATTAATAAAAATGCCATAAAACTATCCCCTATTTAGTAAACACTATAACGTTTGCGCAAACCAATTAATAAATGCTTATTGCGATTTTTTTACCAAAAATATGTAGAAGAATACGATCGGCCTAAACTGAAGAAAAAAAAAATGTTTTTTTTTATATATTTTTGGGGGATATTTATTATAGCAAAATGTAAAAAATAATGCGTTTTTTTCAAAATTGTCGCTCTTATTTTGTTTATAGCGCAAAAAATAAAAATCGCAGAGGCGATCAAATACCACCAAAAGAAAGCTCTATTTGTGGGAAAAAAAGGACGTCAATTTTGTTTGGGAGCCACGTCGCACGACCGCGCAATTGTCAGTTAAAGCGACGCAGTGCCGAATCGCAAAAAACGCTCTGGTCAGGAAGGGGGTAAATCCTTCCGGGGCTGAAGTGGTTAAGCAACTATAACGCACAATATCTCCGAAACCAAAGCGGCACAAATTTTTTTTTTGCGCAACAAACCAGCACAAATGCGGCAAAAACGGATGGCGTGTTTGTTTTTAATATTCAAAAACATGGGTTGCAAAGTGGGCGGGCTTTAAGCAACTACAACGCACAATATCTCCGAAACCAAAGCGGCACAAACGTTTATTTTTGTGGCACAAACCAGCACAAATGCGGCACAAACGAATGGCGTGTTTGTTTTTAAAATTCAGCAACATGGGGTGCAAAGTGGGCGGGGCTTACATTAAATTGAATATCTAATATCTCAGAAACTGAACCGGCACAAAACGCTCATTTTTGCAGCACAAATCAGCACAAATGCGGCACAAACGAATAGTATATTTTTATTCAGGTTTCACAAACATGGGGTGCCAACTTCACACAGCTAGTGCCAGCTGATATGCCACCAGCCTGTTCTGCTGCCACATCCACCTTGTGACTGCTGCCGCCACGCAGTCTACTGAACTGATCACAGGCACTCTAGCCTCGCTGTGCTCCCATGGCTGCTGTCTAACCAGGAGCTCACTAACCAGGTACATGGCAGGAGGGCGGGGTGATGTCATTGTCTGGAAAAAACAAATTGCTATTATCTTAAAAATAAAAACAGGACAAATTTTTATTTTTATGACATAAAAAACCACAAAGGTAGCACTAACAAATAGTATGTTTGTTTTTAAGATTTAATAACATGGGGTGCAAAATGGGTGGGGTGTTATCAAATATAAACAAGCTATTATAACTAAAAAAAAACATAACAGCACAAATAAAAAATGTTAGCAGCACAAAACAGCTCAGTCACTAACCAACCAACCCAATTTTGTGTCTTTTGGTTGTTGTAGGGGGGCTCAGTGACCTTTAATATATTATTAATAACGCAAAAATGATAAAAGATAGAACGAAAATGTAAACAGCACAAACGTAGCACTAAAGAAACACACTTGAGTTTTTATTTGTGCTGATTGTAGGGGGGAAAGTGAGTGGGGTTTGAAAAAAAAATAAACTTATAACTTAAAAACCATAACAGCACAAATAAAAATTGTAGCAGCACAAACCAGCACAAACGTAGCACTAACCATCGAGACCAGTTTCGTGTCATTTGGGTGTTGTAGGGGGCTGACTGACTTTTGGTGACCTTTAATAAATCATTAATAAACGCATAAACGATAAAGGATAGAACGGAAATTTTAGCAGCACAAAACAGCACAAACGTAGCACTAACCATCGAGACCAGTTTCGTGTCATTTGGGTGTTGTAGGGGGCTGACTGACTTTTGGTGACCTTTAATAAATCATTAATAAACGCATAAACGATAAAGGATAGAACGGAAATTTTAGCAGCACAAAACAGCACAAACGTAGCACTAACCAACGAGACCAGTTTTGTGTTATTTGGGCATTGTAGGGGGGCTGAGTGACCTTTGGTGACCTTTAATAAATCATTAATAATGCAAAAATGATAACAGATAAAATGGAAATTTTAGCAGCACAAAACTGCACAAACGTAGTACTAACCAACGAGACCAGTTTTGTGTCATCTGGGTGTTGTAGGGGGGCTGAGTGACCTTTGGTGACCTTTAATAAATCATTAATAACGCAAATACGATAAAAGATAGAACGGAAATTTTAGCAGCACAAAACAGTACAAACGTAGCACTAACCAACGAGACCAGTTTTATGTCATTTGGGCGTTGTAGGGGGGCTGAGTGACCTTTGGTGACCTTTAATAAATCATTAATAAAGCAAAAACGATAGAAGATAGAACGGAATTTTTAGCAGCACAAAACAGCACAAATGTAGCACTAACCAACGAGACCAGTTTTGTGTCATTTGGGCGTTGTAGGGGGGCTAGGTGATGTCATAGTCTGGAAAAAACAATTGCTAATATCTTCAAAAAAAAAAAGCAGCACAAATGTAAATTTTTACGGCACAAAACAGCACAAACGTAGCACTAAAGAAACACACAGTTTTTATTTGTGCTGATTGTAGAGGGGCCAGCTTCGCTGAGCTAATTTTTTCCATGGCAGGCTTTACCCCTCGTGGATCCTCGTTTGGTATTTTATCAGGGAGTTTGGATATTTATGTTGGTATCTTTTGTATTTTTGCTCTTTTTTCAGCGAATAAACATTTGTAGAATAACTATTTAGGGTGGGTGTTTATATCATTCTGTTTTTTATCTTTTCTTGTTATAGCTAATCTGACAGCCCCTTTGGTAGTGTAGCAGAAAAGAAGTCCTAGTGCTTAGCTGTCCTATTCCTGTTGCCAGAGGTGGCTCTAGGCTTTGTGAGGCCTTAGGCAAAACTTAGGCACGAGGCCCCCTCACACCCATAATGGGAAAAATAATTCAAGCGATAAAAATTAACTGTATAAGGAGGATACAGTACCGGTGCAGGGTAAGTGGGCAAAGTACAGGGGGCAGGAGTGTACATTAAAGGAGGGAGCAGGAAGGCACAGTACAGGGGGAGAGTAAGTGGGCACATGGCATGGGGCAGGAGTGTACATTAAAGGAGAGAGGAAGGCACAGCACAGGGGGAGGGTAAGTGGGCACAGTACAGGGGGTAGGTGGGTACAGTACAGGGGGAGAAGGAGGGCACAGCACGGGGGAGGGTAAGTGGGCACAGTACAGGGGGCAGGAGTGTTTAATAAAGAAAAACGGGGAACAGTACTGGGGGTAGGAGGGTACAGTACAGGGGAAGCAGGAGAGCACAGCATGGGTGGAGGGTAAGTGGGCACAGTACAGGGGGCAGGAGGGTACAGTAAAGGAGGGAGCCGGAGTGCACAGCACAAGATGGAGGAGGGGTAAGTGGGCATAGTACAGGAGGTAGGAGGGTACAGTACAGGGGAAGCAGGAGGGCACAGCACAGGGGGGAGGGTAAGTGGGAACAGTGCATGGGGCAGGAGGGTACAGTACAGGGGGAGCAGGAGGGCAAAGCACAGGGGGAGGGTAAGTGGGCACAGTACAGGGGGCAGGAGGGTAAGTAAAGGAGGGAGCAGGAAGGCACAGCATGGGGGGGGGGTAAGTGGACACAGTACAGGGGACAGAAGGGTACAGTAAAGGAGGGAGCAGGAGGGCACAGCATGGGAGGGTAAGTGGGCACAGTACAGGGGGCAGGAGGGTACAGAAAAGGAGGGAGCAGGAGGGAAAAGCACAGGGGAAGGGGAAGTGGGCACAGTACAGGGGACAGGAGGGTACAGTAAAGGAGAGAGCAGGAGGGCACAGCATGGGAGGGTAAGTGGGCACAGTACAGGGGGCAGGAGGGTACAGTAAAGGAGGGAGCAGGAGGGCACAGCACAGGGGAAGGGTAAGTGGGCACAGCACAGGGAGTGAGCAGGAGGGTACAGTACAGGGGGGAGCAGGAGGGCACAGCATGGGGGGAGGGTAAGTGGGCACAGAACAGGGGGCAGGAGGGTACAGTACAGGGGGAGCAGGAGGGCAAAGCACAGGGGGGAGGGTACATGGGCACAGTACAGGGGGCAGGAGGGTACAGTAAAGCAGGGAGCAGGAGAGCATGGGGGTAAATGGGCACAGTATCGGGGCAGGAGGGTAAGTGGGCACAGTACCGGGGCTGGAGGGTACAGTATGGGGGAGGGTAAGTGGGCACAGTACTGGGGCAGGAGGGTACAGGAGGAGGGTAAGTGGGCACAGTACTGGGGCAGGAGGGTACAGTATGAGGGGGAGGGTAAGTAGGCACAGTACCGGGGCAGGGGATACAGTACGGGGAGAGGGTAAGTGGGCACAGTACCGGGGCAGGGGGGTACAGTACAGGGGGAGGGTAAGTGGGCACAGGGCAAGACAGTAAAGTAAAGGAGGGAGCAAGAGGGCACAGCATAGGGGGAGGATAAGTGGGCACAGTACAGGGGGAGCAGAAGGAAAGAAGGATGCCTCTTACATTAGAGTACCCCCAGAGACCCCCATTAGCTCACAGTCCCCTAATATCAGTGCCCCCCTTCCTTAGAGAACTCCAGAGATCAGAGACCCCCTTATAGCAGCGCCCCCTGCCCTCTTTAGGATCTCCATTTATGTTACCTTATCGGCGGGAATCGAGTACTGCTGCAAGCAAGGTGTGAGAGCCAAAGTTGGGGGGTGGAGCTGAGAGGTGGAGCGTTCTACAGATTTTTACTCAGTGTGTGTGTATACAGCGGCAATCCAGATGCAAATGGGGTCATCGAGGCGGGCAGGGAAAGAGGCGCTGGGCGGAGGAACCAGAGATCGATGACCCCCTAAAATTTTTCCAATGGGCCATCAGAGGGGGTGAGGAATCTGATAAGTGTTCCTTATATTTTCGTCTTTAAATACTCCTTAAAATAAATGTTATACTGATGTTGGCCAAGAATGTTTGTGTCTAATCTGCTTGCAATGTTATGTGCAAAAGTACTAATTTTTTTTTTATGTTTTGGCTCCACAGTTTCCTTCAACGCCACAGGAATGGCAGTTTGTGGCATCCCACTTTGCCGACCGTTGGGACTTTCCCAACTGTGGAGGGGCAATTGATGAGAAGCAGGTCCACATCATCCCACCACCCCATTCGGGGTCATACTATTTTAACTATAAGGGGTTTCATAGTTGCGTGTTAATGACGGTGGTGTTGGCGAGATATGAGTTTCTCTATGTGGACGTGGGGAAGAATGGCCGGATGTCGGATGGTGGAGTCTTTGCCCAGAAGGAGTTCTATACACGTCTCCAGAGTGGTGGCTTGGTATTTCCACCTGCGGAACAGAATGTGGAAGGACTCCCGTTTGTTTTTATTGCTGATGAAGCGTTTGGTCTGGTTGATCACATGATGAGGCCATTCACCCAGAGGACCCTCACCCCGGAGAAGAGGGTTTTTAATTTCCAGCTGACCAGAGCCAGAAGAGTCGTGGAGAATACCTTTGGGATAATGGCCAGCCGGTTCCACCTATTTCTACCGGCAATAAATATGGCGGAGTACAAACTTAACCACATTGTGTTAGCATGCTGCATCTTGAACAACTTTTTAAAGCAAAATGCTACTAATTATGTGGCCTCAGTTGCGCCTGAGGCCGGACTTCATGAACCAACAATGACAGCCCTGGAAGCTGGCCGTCCTGGCTTGCCCCCCCCAAAGCGCCCGTGAAGTGCATCAAAAATATGTTGATTAGTTTACAGGTAGGGGGGCCATTGCTATGCCAGCAAATTTTTAAATATTTTCAAAATAAAAAAAAAATGATATGATAAAATCTTGAATATGATTTACTGCTTGTGTTTCTTTTATCTGTCTCCTAGGTTCTCCTAGTGCACTTGTAGTGCTAAGTGGTTTTTCCATTATTTAAATAATACCCATTGTCACTGTAAACACCAACTTAATACAAAAACTGGTATTGAGCATTGAAAGAAGAAGCCACACATTGTTGAGTATAAAACCTTTTACTCCGTACACATTCACATGTGCGTTGTAAAACCTTTTTTGGTAAAAAAATAACATCTTTGTTTTAAAAAGTTTTACCTTAGGGGCAGGAGGCGGAGCCTAGCGGAGCAGACATGCATTGTTAGAGCTCCACACCGCTGAGGAAAGAAGAGAAGGACAAAGCAGAGCCTGCAGGCTCAAAAGGTATCCATTTGAACCTTTTTGCCCCAGGGAACAAACTGTGAAAGTTTGGGCAGGAAATATGGTACTGGGAGGAAACCGTGGCAGAAATAAAAATCACCTCACAAAGAGCTCACAGGCACTCACTGCAGCTGAAGCAGCTCCAGTCACCTCACAAGATACAGCATCAGGGCGCTCTCACAGACAGAAAATGTCACAGCAAGACTCTCCATTTGAGTCAGATACAGAACAAATCCTCTCACAAACTTCTCCACAAGCCTCCTCAGTATCCCCAGTAATATTATTACAATTTGAAAAGATGCTTCATAAGGCTTTAAAACAAACCTCAGACCAAATAACAAAAAGCCTAACCAAAGAAATTAGAGAGCTGGGAAACCGCACCGCAGCCTTAGAAATAAAAATGGATGAAATTGAAATTACAACCCAAGAAAATATAACAGAATTGGAACAATTAAAAAAAGAGAATTTAATACTTCAAACTAAGCTCGAAGATTACGAAAATAGAGCCAGACGTTCAAACTTGCGCATAAGGGGAATACCTGAATCTGTGACAGACCTGCAATCTACTATTACTGCTCTATTACAAGAACTAAAGCCAGATATCCCTATTGAACGTTTAGAACTGGACAGAGTACACAGAGCCCTCACAGCCAAAAAGAAAGATGGACCCCCACGTGATATAATCACAAAATTTCATTATTACAGAACGAAAGAACAAATACTAATTGCTGCAAGAGAAAAAAAGGAACTTAATTTTCAAGGACACAATTATCAAATTTTTGCTGACCTATCCCAACTTACTATTACTAAAAGACGATCCATGAAACCCCAACTAATGGAACTGCAACGCCACAACATTATGTATCAATGGGGCTTCCCCTTTTCAGTCAGATTTAACTACCAAGGTACAATTTACAGAAGCAGATCAGCAGATGAAATACAACAAACCCTTTTAAAATTAAATCTGACAGAACCCACAAGCAGCAACTCTCCCACACGCAGAAGAATGGCATCATCTTCACCTTCAGGCAGCACCCAGAAAATTTCAGAACAAAATGGGAATCATCATTCTCACAAAAGAGGCCGTTATGCCACATCATCCATGGACCAAGAAGATTCAATGGACTGACATCCTAATTCCTGATATCTCTTCATTTATTATACTAAGAGATGGTTCTCTATAAAAAACCTATATTTATAACTGAATGTAACTGCATTCTGATAGTCACACACTGTGTGGGATCATGTTACATTCCAGTTATATTTCTTATTACTTCTGATTCATATAGCCTTAGAATATATAAGTGAAATAAGGAAATTCTTGTTCAGTTATATATTATCAGGTAATAACAATAGATTTATTACTTTTTAGGACAAATATGTTCAATAATCCAGAAGTAATGGAAGCTTTTTCTTTCTTTTCTTAAAACAAATATATTATTACCTAACTAGTTCCTAGAATTATGTTTTTGTTTATTCTAATCTGAAGCAATACAACCTCAATTTTATGAGTTAACATATCTAAACAGTTACATATGAATAAAATATGTAATTGTTTACTCTAAAAGGGTTAAAATCCCAAAATAATTCAAACTATCTTCATCAATACCAAAGTTATTAACAGTACCTTTCTAACTGAATTATTTAGCCTAGGGCAAAACTAACCATATACAACCACCCTGGAATAAATAATTTCAACAAAAACTATATTCTGCACTCCAATTAATGAAACATCATTTTGATGTCTTTTGACTTAGCACTTCTCTCCTGTAAGCGGAAGATCTGTGTACCCCCATTAGCCCTCCTCATTCTCCCAACTATATTATGTGGGAGTGTGACGAAGGCACTTATTCCCCTGAGAGAGATATTTATTCTCTTTCACGGGTAAATTGTGATTACTTGCAAAAAATAATTTATACAATGTATCATCTAATCTCATATGTTTTTTGTTTACTCTTTACTCCAGAATTCACTGGTTTCTTTTCTATCTATTCATCTCTTCAGTCCACACAGGTTGATCTGCACAGTCAGCTCTGCATAACAAAAAGTAAGTCAAAACTATTTGATCTATTGCCATGGCACCACTGAATATACTTTCCCTGAATGTTCAGGGAATAAATGTCCCTCAAAAAAGGACCAAAGCCTTCCGTACTTTCCATAACAAGAAGGCTCACATAGTATGCCTCCAAGAAACACACTTCACCAAAGATTCTACTCCAAAATATATTTCTCCTTTTTATCAACAAATTTACACGGCTTCTGCCTGTACCAAGCAAAGGGGAACTCTAATTGCATTTCACCGATCCACACCATTCACCTTATCATCAGAAATTAAAGACCCAGAAGGTAGATACCTGATACTCATGGGTTATATAATGGATACAGCAATCACGGTGATTTCCTACTACGCTCCTAACAAACAACCTACACCATTCCTCTCACATATATTACAAGTGATTAATACACACAAAATAGGAACAGTGATAATGTGTGGGGATTCGAACCAGGTCCTCCTCCCATTTCTAGATAAATCACCTTTTACACCATCCAAAATAACCTCTAGATTACCTTTTTCTCAACTTCTTTCCAAATACAGTCTGGTAGATTCATGGAGAGAAAGTAACCCAATGAAAAAGAAATTCACTTATTTCTCGCACCCTCATCAAACCTTCACCAGAATAGATCATATTTTTCTAACAATAGGAATGATACCAGAAATTATTGCATCAGATATAATTCCGATTCCGTGGTCTGACCATAATGCAGTATACACTACTATAGCCTCAGCCATACCAAAAGCGCATGACCCAACGTGGTACTTACCGGACATAATGCTCAAACACCCACTACATCAGATGGCCATTGAACAAGCTTTAAAGGAATACATATCAATTAATAATACAACAGACATCTCCCCAATAACACTGTGGGAAGCTCATAAGCCTGTCTTGCGTGGTACAATACAAAGACAAATGGCACTATTTAAACGGGAACGCAAAAATCTAGCAAAAAAAACTAGAACTCAATTTTAATGCAGCCTACATATCATTTCAAGATAATCCATCTCAGAGTACAAAATCTCATCTGGAAAAAGCTAGATTGGAATACGATCTATTTCTCACTGAGTCAGTTGATAAATCCCTCAAACGCTCCAAACACAATTTCTACATGAATACAAACAAACCAGGTACATATTTGGCTCGGGCATTAAATTCAACTAACAAATCTTTCAAACCAATACGTTTGAAATTATCAAAAAATGTTTACACTTGTAATCCAGTTAAAATAGTCCATAAATTTCACTCACATCTCGCAAATTTATACAAGACAAACAATGAATTTAATCCTACAGAGGCTGAATCCTTCTTCTCAAAAATAACCTTACCTGAGTTATCTCAGAATCAAAAAAGCAGTTTGGATGAGCCTATAACTATAGATGAAGTTGCTAACGCCATAAAAGACCTAAAACTTAACAAAAGACCAGGCCCAGACGGCTACTCGGCTTTATACTATAAAACATTCTCAGAAATACTCTCTCCCATTCTCACTGAAACTTTTAACAAACTTCTAGATGGACATTCTTTTCGGCAAGAAACACTAATGGCAATTGTTTGTATGATCCCAAAACCCCTTTCTGATGATACTTCCTGTGTGAATTATCGGCCTATCTCTCTGTTAAACCTCGATATTAAATTATTAGCAAAAATAATAGCAAAACGCCTCAATAGCATTATAGGAAAATTAATACATAGAGATCAAGTAGGCTTCATGCCAAATAGACAGGCAGGCGATAATATACGCAGGGCAGTGTTATTGGCACATATTGCTAAAAAACGGAAAATCCCTTTATGTTTTCTATCTCTCGATATTAAGAGGGCATTTGACACAGTATCCTGGCAATATATGCAATATTCATTACAAAAATGGGGTTTTGGACCCCACTTTTTAACATGGATCAAAGCATTATATAATAAACCTAAAGCCTATATAAAATATGCTGGATACAAATCTGAAGCCTTTAATATCGAAAGAGGTACCCGACAGGGTTGCCCATTATCTCCCTTATTATTTGCCCTTATACTCGAACCCATGGCCCAATACATCAGAACAAACCAAACTATAACTGGCATTGAAGTAGGAGGTATTACACACAAATTATGTATATTTGCAGACGATATATTACTTTTTCTATCATCACCACAGGTCTCTGGTCCTAACTTAATACCAGCTCTTGATGAATTTGCAGCCCTATCCGGCCTTATGATTAATCCTAAGAAATGCCTAGTGCTTAATATTTCACTCACAAACATGGAATTGATCCCGGCTAGGGCTGCACTCCCATTCACATGGGCAGAAAAATCAATCCCATATCTTGGAATTCATTTAACAGCATCTCATTCTGACTTATTCTCAACCAATTATCCTCCTGTATTAAGACAGATCACAAATCTAATAAAACAATGGTCTCAACTTCCTTTATCCTGGATAGGGAAGATTAATACAATCAAAATGACTATTCTACCCAAATTGCTTTATCTATTCAGAGTCCTCCCTATTCCAATTCCTTCCTATTTTTTGAGAATAGTACAAAAAAGAGCAACTTCGTTTATATGGGGCTCTTCTAAACCACGTATACCTATACACACACTACATCTTCCCAAAAATAAAGGAGGCCTGGGATACCCTAATTTTACTAACTACTACAGAGCAGCACATTTGGCCAGTCTGTCCAAATACCATGCAAAACAGGAAATCCCATTATGGGTATTTATAGAGGCTTCAGAAAATGACCCTCTATTAATATCAAATTTATTATGGCTTGATCCTAAAGACCGCTTTAAAATTCATAATCCCATAACCAAACACTTCTTATCTCTCTGGGATAAACTAAAAACCAAATATCAGTTACAATCTCCACACAATCCTCTCCTTTCTTTTATCAGAAATCCGGCCTTTTATCCGGCATGGATCTACCCAAATTCTTTTAAAGCTTGGACAACATCAGGCATTCAGACACTAAATGACTTCATAGCATCTAAATCATTCCTTTCATTCCCATCGCTTAGAGAAAAATATGATCTACCAAACTCTGAGATATTTAGATATCTCCAAATCAAAAATTTCTATACACCATTCCTAAAGGGGGATACACCATTATCCCAATTATCCATTTTTGAATCAATCTGTACAAAAGATCCATTTGCTAAAGGTACAATTTCATCACTTTATAATCAATTATATGGAGTTGCAAATCTTAATAGACCCTCTTACATTCAGAGGTGGGAGGAGGACCTGGGACGAACTTTAGAAGACACGGACTGGTCTAACATATGGCTCACATCTAAGTCATCTTCACCCAACATCTTAGCACTGGAGACAAATTATAAAGTCCTAACTCGCTGGTACCTTGTACCCGCTAGAGTGGCAAAATATTCACCTAATACCTCAGCTCTTTGTTTTCGAGGATGCCCAGAAATAGGCACATATTTACACATATGGTGGACGTGCCCAGTAATCCAAACCTTCTGGAAGGAAGTCTTCGTGATTGCATCTAAAATATTTAAAAAAATAATACAACCAGATCCATATTTAACTTTACTTAATCTAAAACCGGAATGGTTAACACTCTCTCAATTCAAACTTATGATCCAACTAATAACGGCTGCAAAACAAACAGTGGCCAAGGCATGGAAATCTCCTACATTGGTACTAGCAGAAACAATTCACAGAATGAATAATACAATGTCCCATGCTAAGATGGTAGCCATCGATCAAAATCAAATTCCAAAATTTGAAAAACTTTGGTATCCTTGGATAAAACAACAGTTCCTGTCAAACTTCAATGACTCTGTCCTGTTGCCATGGTAACAGATTAAATGACTTACAGAGACACCCATTCTAAGGCTTCAAAGAGAACTAAAAAGAATAATAAACTGACGAGCGGGACAACCTTGTGGACCATACCTCTACCTTTCAACCCTTTTTCTTCTTTCTCTTTCCTTTTCTCCACCTTACGATTAAAGCTCATTATCAGAATTTATTTGACCTATATACACTCTACTTGTAAACAATATGTATAGTAGGTATAAATCATTTAAATACCTACAAAAGTAACTAAGGAAATGATATATATCTTTAATTTAGGTTTATGTGAACCCAATGTTTAATATTTGAAATTTCATGATATTTACCTATATAAACCCTACTGTAAAACAATGAGCTTACTTTATAGATCCTTGTAAACTTACTTTATGTATCTTTATAACATTGTATACTCAATAAACTTCTTTTGACAAGGAAAAAAAGTTTTACCTTGAATATTTTTTTTTTTGTTGGTACATAAACAAGCATGTTTCAAAACATAACATACACAACTCAGGAACTTACAAAGTTCAACATTGAAAAACTGAAGGCAATATCAGACATTATAGTGTCAAAAATGTGTTGATCTTGCCTTCATCAGATGGGGTGATGTCACCCCTGTAAAAGCCAAATTTAGAAGATGCACACAAATTGGCAGTCAAACTGGGGATTTCCCTCCTGATCCCATGCCTAATGTCAACATGTGCTATCTCCCATCATGGGAGATCAATGGACATGTTTGGGGGTGCAACCACTTCCTCTCACCTACTAGAGTTGCGAGGAAGGGGTTGCACCCACAAAACGTGTACATTGATATCCCCTGATGGCAAATAGCACATGTTGACACACTGTGTGCATCTTCAAAATTTGGCTTTTAAAATGCATTAAAACGTTATTTAACCACTTCAATACCAGGCACTTAGACACCTTCCCACCCAGACCAATTTTCAGCTTTCAGCGCTGTCACAATTTGAATGACAATTGCGCGGTCATGCTACACTGTACCCAAACAAATTTTTTATCATTTTGTTCCCACAAATAGAGCTTTCTTTTGGTGGTATTTGATCACTTCTGCGGTTTTTATTTTTTGCGCAACAAATAAAAAAAGACCGAAAATTTTGAAAAAAAACAAGTTTTTCTTTGTTTCTGTTAAAACTTTTTTGTAAATAAGTACGTTTTCTTCTTCAATGACGGGCACTGATATGGCTGCACTGACGGGCACTGATACGGTGGCACTGACGGGCACCGATGAGGTGGCACCAATGAGGTGGCACTGATGAGGTGGCACTGACGGGCACTGATAGGTGGCACTGATAGGCGGCACTGATGGGCACTGATAGGTGGCACTGGTATGCGGCACTGATGGGCACTCATAGGTGGCACAGATGGGCACTTATAGGCGGCACTGATGGGCACTCATAGGTGGCACTGATAGTTGGCACAGATGGGCATGGATGGGCACTGATAGATGGGCACTGACAGGTGGCATGAATGGACACTGATGGGTGGCACTGATGGCACTGCTTGTTTGCAGTGATGCCCCTAAGGGTGGCATTGCTGGGCATCACTGCAACATAATGGTGCCAATCAGTGCCCATTTGTGGGCACTGATTGGCACAGATTTGGCACACTGGGCACATGTGGATGGCCATGGGGTACATACCTGGCCATCCACATGTTGCCCCTTCCCTGGTGGTCCAGTGTGGTGATCTGCGGGGGGGCTGCGCTGAAAAATAATCAGCGCAGACCCCCCCTGCCAGGAGAGCCGCCGATCGGCTCTCCTCTAATCGTGTCTGTCAGACGCGAGTGAGGAAGAGCCGATCAATGGCTCTTCCTATTGACAGCGTGATCAGCCGTGATTGGACACGGCTGATCACATGGTAAAGAGCCTCCGCCGGAGGCTTTTTACCAAGATCAGTGTAGCGGTGTGTCAGACTGACACACCGCTCCACCGATCGCCACGATGCGCGCCCCCGGGGGCACGCTGCGGCATGTTATCCTGCTGGACGTCATATGACGTCCAGTCAGGATAACAGAACCACTTCCCGGACGTCAATCAGCTATAGGGCGGGCGGGAAGTGGTTAAATTTTCTTTTCAAAAAAAAAAAGTGTAATATTTTTTGGATTTAGATTCTCCCAAATATATCAATCATGTTCTTCATTCTTTGTTCAATCTCCTTGGTTTTTTCCTTTATGTCTAAATCCTGACTAGGGATGAGCTTCGAGTTCGAGTCGAACTCGTGTTCGACTCAAACATCGGCTGTTCGCCAGTTCGCCGAACAGCGAACAATTTGGGGTGTACGCGGCAAATTCTATGGGAGAAATCAAAAGTGCTAATTTTAAAGCCTTATATGCATGGTATTGTCATAAAAAGTGTTTGGGGACCTGGGTCCTGCCCCAGGGGACATGGATCAATGCAAAAAAAAGTTTTAAAAACGGCCGTTTTTTCAGGAGCAGTGATTTTAATAATGCTTAAAGTGAAATAATAAAAGTGTAATATCCCTTTAAATTTCGTACCTGGGGGGTGTCTATAGTATGCCTGTAAAGGGGCGCATGTTTCCCGTGTTTAGAACAGTCTGACAGCAAAATGACATTTCAAAGGAAAAAAAGTCATTTAAAACTACTTGCGGCTATTAATGAATTGCCGGTCCGACAATACACATAAAAGTTAATTGATAAAAACGGCATGTGAATTCCCCAAAGTGGAACCTCGAACCAAAATTTAAAAAAAAAAATGACGTGGGGGGTCCACCTAAATTCCATACCAGGCCCTTCAGGTCTGGTATGGATATTAAGGGGAACCCCGGTCGAAATTAAAAAAAAAAAAATTGGCGTTTGGTCCCCCCTTAAAATCCATACCAGACCCTTCAGGTCTGGTATGGATTTTAAGGGGAATCCCACGCCAAAATTTAAAAAAAGTGCGTCAGAGGGGGGCGGGGTCACCGGGTGGCCCCGCCCCCCATTATTTAAGAACCGTCAGAAGAGGAGAAGCGTCAAACAGCGGGAGCTTCCCTCCATGCCATCATGGATGCGGAGCGGCCCGAAAAGAAGATGAAGACAAGAAGATGAAGAGAAGAAGATGAAGAGAAAAAGATGAAGAGAAAAAGATGAAGAGAGAAGCGTCACACAGCGGGAACCTCCCTCCATGCCATCATGGATGCGGAGCGGCCAGAGGAGAAGAAGATAAGAAGGCGCCGCAGAGGAGATGCCGGACGAGAACACCGGAGGAAGAACCAGAAGATGAAGAAGATGGAGGAAGAAACCGAAGGAAGATAGAAGATAGAAGAAAGAAGAAGCATTTATATAAAGGAATTGTCAAAAACTGTCTCTTGTCATTTTTAGCATCTTTGACAGTTTTTTTGTGAAATTGTAGGGTACCATTTCACAAAGGGGGGAGGGCCGGGATCTGGGGGTCCCCTTGTTAAAGGGAGCTTCCAGATTCCGATAAGCCCCCCGCCCGCAGACCCCCACAACCACCGGACAAGGGTTGTGGGGATGAGGCCCTTGTCCCCATCAACATGGGGACAAGGTGTTTTGGGGGGCTACCCCAAAGCACCCTCCCAATGTTGAGGGCATGTGACCTGGTACGGTTCAGGAGGGGGGGTGCTCTCTTGTCCCCCCCTCTTTTCATGCGGCCTGCCAGGTTGCATGCTCGGATAAGGGTCTGGTATGGATATTTGGGGGGACCCCACGCTGTTTTTTCTTTTAATTTTGGCCGGGGTTCCCCTTAATATCCATTCCAGACCTGAAGGGCCTGGTATGGAATTTAGGGGGACCCCCCACGTGATTTTTTTTTTAAATTTTGGTTCGGGGTTCCCCTGTGGGGAATTCCCATGCCGTTTTTATCAATGAACTTTTATGTGTATTGTCGGACGGGCAATTCATTAATAGCCGCGAGTAGTTTTAAATGACTTTTTTTCCTTTGAAATGTCATTTTGCTGTCAGACTGTTCTAAACACAGGAAACATGCACCCCTTTACAGGCATTACACTTTTATTGTTTCACTTTAAGCATTATTAAAATCACTGCTCCCGAAAAAATCCTTGATCCTTGTCCCCTGGGGCAGGACCCAGGTCCTCAAACACTTTTTATGACAATACCATGCATATAAGCCTTTAAAATTAGCACTTTTGATTATTCATGTTCGTGTCCCATAGACTTTAACGGTGTTCGCGTGTTCGAACAAATTTTTTGCCTGTTCGCAAGTTCTGGTGCAAACCGAACAGGGGGGTGTTCGGCTCATCCCTAATCCCGACTACAAAACATTATGTCTCGGATTAGCCTTTGTGCACTGTCAGTTGTGAAATGAGTAGATTGGTCTTCCACAACATGCACATCACCTAAAAGAAAAAATACACACCATGTATTATAAATATGCAGGCATACCTCTATTACCTGAATCAGTGGTGTCAGCACTGACCTGTTGTGGTGATAATTTCAACCACTTCTTCCACCTCTCCTCCCTCCACATCCTGAGGTTGTGGTGTCCTCTGTTCCCCTTCTTCAGGAGGTGGGGGGTTCCTGGCGTCCTCAGACGTCCTGAGTCTTTTCTCCCCTATGAGAATGAAACAAATGTTATACTTAGCACACAGATATTTGTGGCCAGAAATATGAATGTGAATCATTGCTTCGAAGTGGGGTACAATTGTCTGATTGGGCAGAGTTCCAAGTTGAAGACATGATTTATCCCCTTAAGAAAGCTGGAATACTTACCTTTTTTGGACAAGTTTCACACATGGAGACACCCTAAGTATCCACTGGAGTACCTGTGTGGGACACCCTAAAAAGTTTGTTCTTGTGTCCCACACTAGTGCTCCTGAGTCCAGATGTGTAAACAGCTGCTGAGTGTCCTCTCCTTACATTACACTGAATCAACTTTGCTATTCATTTTAGTTACACACATCTAGAGAGCAATGTCCTAAACTTCTTTTAATACAAATTGGCATGACCAAATGTAGTTAACCCTGTATGTGCTCAAAACATTGTATTTAGTTGGCGAATGAACAATGTTTACTGCGAATGATTACTGTGCCCACAAGCCTGAAAGTTGCCATTTTAAACTGTACTAAGTAAAAAGCACATGGAGCAGCATGCAAGTAATAATAATAATAATAATAATAATAATAATAGGGACACACCACAGCTACTTACTTTTTAGAAGCACTCTCTTGATTCTTCTGTACTGATCCTGCTCCCTCAATTTCAGGTCTGACCAGCGTTTCCTCAATTGCTTCTTGGATCGTCATACCCCAAAATTCCTGTGCAGACTTCTCACAACTTTAGACATGATCTTGGCCTTTCCCACATTTGGGTTTAGGTATGGTCCATACTTCCCATCATAGTCGGCCCTCTTCAAGATGTCCACCATCTCCACCATCTCTACAAAGGACATATTTGAGGCCTTATATGTTCTCCTCCTGGATCGTGACGTTTCTGGCTCCTGGCTTTCCTCCTCATTACTGCTATTATCATGCACCTGCTGTGTCTCTGCCATGTCATCTCCCACTGCGCCAAAAGAGAAGGGGCAGGGAATATTCTAGAAAGAATGCCAGGGGAGGGCGACACGGGCAGAGTTTCACGCATGCGCAGTGTATATAAAGCTAACACGCATGTGTCGTACCTACATTCTGTGTATGTAGGAAGGAGGACCGGAAGCACTGAATGTTCTAACGAAGGTAACATTTTAACTTGGGACATCAGTGGCCTATACTGATTCGAGATTCGAGGTCTATATTGGGATAAGATTAGGAGAGTTTAGCTTGATATTAGTGTTTTTGTCCTGTATTTTTTCTTGCAGCAAATATGAAACAATTCAAAGACCCTGAATTCATGGGCCAGTTCATTGACAAATACAGGGATATGCAAAATTTGTGGGAGGTAAAAAAAACATTATATCGCAATAAATGAGCTAGAAAAGCATCACTGGAGAAACTGCTGCAATTTGTGAAGACGCAGGTCCCCGACGCAGACATTGAGTTTGTGGAGAAGAAAATTGGTAGCTTGAGAAGCACGTATAGGAAGGAACTTAATAAGGTCCAGGATTCCATGAGATCAGGAGCAGCAGCAGAGGATGTGTATGTACCCAGTCTGTGGTACTACAACAGGATGCGGTTTCTGGAAGACCAGGTGGAAGTCAGGGAATCACTTTCTACACTTCCATCCAGCCTTCCCTCAACCCTCCCCTCAACCCCAGCTGAGGCTTCCGAGGACCAACCTGGGCCTTCCATCCTGGAAGAAGTTGAGGAGCCATATCAATTGACAGTAGGGGCCAAAAATGATTGGGGCAAGAATGAACAATGCTGAGCTCAGAATGATAGTCTTTTCTATTTATTAACATTCAATTTGCAACAGTCATGAGCTGAAAATTGTGTGTGATTGATGAACCAAAAACTAAAACCATGTCCCTTTTTCATACACAGGAAGACCTCAGCCAGGATGAGGCTCTGGAATGTGGCACACAGGAGGAGGCGGGTGTAAGTGTCAGGCAGGAGGTGGCCAGGTCCAGTAGCCTCACACAATCCCAGGTGCTTCCCCCCCGCCTTCCAACAAAAAGGGCCAGGAAGGGGAGTAACATGGAGGAGGCAGCACTGGGCCTCATTAAGGATGCTAATGCAGCCTTGAAACCCCCTCAACGATGAAGAGGCCTATGGCTGCTATGTAGCTGCCAAATTGCAGCAAATAGAGGAGAGCCAACGCTTCATGTGTGAGAATCTAATTTTTCAGGCCCTTCGGAAGGGGTTGAGGGGCCAAATGACAGATAACGTGTACTTAGGTGCACTCGCCCATCATCCTCCTCCTCTTCCTCCTGCCACAGGTCCACCTCCAGAGCCACAGCCTCCAAGGAAGGCTGCATTGAAGGCTGCAGGGAAGCATGGAGGGAAGGCTGCAGGGAAGACAAGAAAGTGAGGGCCTGGGTTCAGTCTGGTCTGACAGAAGACGCAGCCTGTTGTAGTACCACAGCCTGGGACATATATGTCATCTGCTGCTGTTCATGATCTCTGGGAGTCCTGGACCAGATTGTGCTCAATATTATATGGACTTCTCAGGCTACCAATTTTAATTTACAAAAAGTTGTGTGCCCTGGGGGCCAAAGGCTTCACAAATTCAAGCAGTTTCTCCAGCGTTGCCTTCCTCTTTATTTTGTTAGGAGCCAGAATAAATGGAGATTTTTTTATATGAAAATACTTACCTATGTGTTTTTATTCAAATAGGACAGTTTGTGAGTAGGCAGGTACATTTAAAAAATACAATGTCAAATTAACAAGGGACACCAACCTCCTTGAGCTTTATAAAAATACAAGATCATAATTTTGTTGTGTAAACTTGACACACCAAAAAATAAAAATTATGGCGATCACTAGAAACTAATAATCCAAAAAACAGGAGATCTTGATTAAAAATAAAAAAAAAGATGACTATAAAAAATAATTCTAAACATTATTATGGAGATCTGGCTTTAAAAACAAAAAAGATTATTCAGGAGATCACGAGAAATAATAAAGAAATAAGTTTGTCAGAACCAGGGGCGTCGGGAGGGGGTGGCTAGCCGTGGCTGAAGCCCCGAATGTGCCCCCGAAAAGCCCCGAGCCTCAGGCATGCAGCTCTTCATTACAAGCCCCGAGCGGCGAGCGCCAGGACCGATCTGATCCCGAGCGCCGCCGAATTTGGCCGAGTTTGGCCGAGTGCCATAGCAGGTCCCGCCTTCTGGAGCCTGCACGCCTATGATGGACGCCCCCCTGGTCCAATGCTCGGACCGCGGGACGTGTGACGTCCATCATAGGCGCTGCAGGCTCCAGAAGGCGGGAATTTCAATGCGGCCGCCGCGCCACTGTAAGATCCCCGCTCAGCGCTCGGGCGGCCCGCTCTCCTCTCCTCCTCGGCTCCTCCTCATCCTCTGACTGCCTGGCTGCTGTAACACCGCACACCACGGCTGAGCTGAGGTAGGTCAGACAGTGTATGTGGGTCAGGCTGGTCAGTGTAGGTAAATGTCAGTGTAGGTAGGTCAGTGTAGGTAGGTCACTACGGTCAGTGTAGGTAGGTCAGTGTATGTAAGTGTCAGTGTAGGTAGGTCAGTGTATGTAAATGTCAGTGTAGTAAATGTCAGTGTAGGTAAATGTCAGTGCAGGTAGGTCACTATGGTCAGTGTAGGTAGGTCAGTGTATGTAAATGTCAGTGTAGGTAAATGTCAGTGTAGGTAGGTCAGTGTATGTAAATGTCAGTGTAGGTAGGTCAGTGTATGTAAATGTCAGTGTATGTAAATGTCAGTGTAGGTAGGTCACTACGGTCAGTGTAGGTAAATGCCAGTGTAGGTAGGTCAGTGTAGGTAGGTCACTACGGTCAGTGTAGGTAGGTCAGTGAATGTAAATTTCAGTGAATGTAAATGTCAGTGTAGGTAAATGTTAGTGTAGGTAGGTCAGTGCAGGTAGGTCACTACGGTCAGTGTAGGTAGGTCATTGAATGTAAATGTCAGTGTAGGTAGGTCAGTGTAGGTAAATGTCAATGTAGGTAGGTCAGTGTAGGTAGGTCAGTGTATGTAAATGTCAGTGTAGGTAAATGTCAGTGTAGGTAGGTCACTACGGTCAGTGTAGGTAGGTCAGTGAATGTAAAGGTCAGTGTTCACTACCGTCAGTGTATGTAGGTCAGGTAGGTCACGGCCCAGCCAAAAAAAAAAAGCCTGCATCACGTGTACACCCCCCCCGGGTCCGGCCTTGGACTTCGGGCTGAAGCCCCTGGTCTTTTTGCCACCTAGCAACGCCCCTGGTCAGAACTCAGTGTGAATATCAGCAGCAAAACAACTTCATTCTTCTAGCATTATAAAGAACAAAAGAATGCGCTGCATTAAAAGATCTGCAGAGTGACAAATGTGCTATCTCCATTACGAACGCTAGTTTTACCAGACCGAGCGCTTCCATCTAGTACTTGATTCTGAGCATGCATGATTTTTGGCACGTCGGAATTGCATACAGACGATCGCATTTTCGAATAGGAACTTTTTCCGACCCAAAAATAGAGAACATGCTCTCAATCTGGAATTCCGCCAGCAAAAGTCCGATGGAGCATACACACGGTCGCATTTTTCGACCAAAAGCTCTCATCGAAGTTTTGCTGGCGGCATTTCCGATCGCGTGTACGGGGCATAAGTGTTAAAGGGGTTGTAAAGGTTCTTTTTTTTTAAATTAAAATAACAAACATGTTATACTTACTAAGGCAATTCCTTTATTTCTAAATGATTACCAGTGATTACTGTTCTGGAGTTAATCCTAAATCCACAATCGTCAATCAATTCTACAATATTATAAGAAAGAAGAGCATCTTACCTGTTGTCTCCATGTCTGATAACATGAGAAGAGTCCTGAACTGCTGTACTGTGGTGTCTGGTGAGGTCGGCTAGATGTACAATATCACATACACTATACAAGGTGTGGGTGTTCCTGTGTGGTCAACCAAGATGAGACCTGGCTATTCTTGAACCTAACTAGGAAGGATAGTATGAAGAATACAACTTCCTGTAGTTTTGAGAATATGTGTGTTCTTATGTTTTTCATTATGAGTCACCTAGCAAATGTCAAGTGAAGAGACCTGGTGAGAGCAATGGTGAATTAGAACAATCTTCATGCAATTAAAAGAATCTTCATGCAAGTTGACAGGTTAAGTACAAACCTCCCGTGACTCTTTTAATTCTCCATTGCCCTAACTGGCTCTCTTCCCTAAACATTTGCCAGGTGACTCAAATTATGCAATACAGGGTAGAATGCAGTACATGGGTATTTTGCTGTTTTTAAAACTTGGCCAATATTGACATATGACATACACAGTGGATATAGTTCTCTGTTTTGGTCTTTATACACCTTACGTCTTCTCTTATGTTATGTGTAATTTTTACCATATGATCTGTGTGAATGATGCACAATAGCACTTTCCGGGTTTATTATGTCTACATGGACAAGTGCAGTTGCTCTAGAGCTTAGTAAATGAGCAGAAGCTCTGCTGACTGTTATCATCCAATCACGTGCAAGCAAAAATGCTGTTTTTTTAATATTCCTTGCATGTGATTGGGTATTCTTTGCAAAGTAAAGCTGTAACGAAACATCCCACTCTCCGCTTGAGTGCTTTCGCATACCTCCCAACATTTGAACTTCAGAATGAGGGACACCTGAGGGAAGTAGTGATCTGCTACACACGGGCGGGGAAGTGTGGGTGTCGCCAAAGTCTTACCAGTGGGGGAGGCTTAAAGTGGAGGTCCACCCTGAAAAAAATGCACCAAAAAATACCTAAAAACATGGAGGAAAAGAAAAAAAAACATTTTTACTTAGGTGAAATGGCTGTTGCTAGGCAGTCTTCCTAATCTGCCTCTTCCTACACCGCGGTGATCTTCAGTCTTCTGCTCCCCGTGTTGTCTTCTGGGGAATGGGGCACGGTGTGTTATGGGAACTGTGTGTGTCCCACAACACATCGCGTCCCATTCACAAAGCGCTGCACCGCTCGCGCATGCGCAGTAGGAAACTGGCAGTGAAGCCGCAAGGCTCCACTGCCTGTTTCCCTTACCTTGGATGGCGGTGCCAGGACCCAAGAGCCGAGGGACGGGTCTGCCTCGGGCGGCCGACATCGCGGGCACCCAGGGCAGGTAAGTACTTATTTAAAGTCAGCAGCTACAGCTAATCCCGCTTTAAGCCCAGGCTTCATTGTACCTAAAAATATGCTTTGATTGCTTTTTCCGAGCCTACCTTAAAGAAGAACTTCATTAAAATAGTCAGGGACTGCATAGCAACCAGCAACTGTTGAGACAATGAAGACTTTGGTGAGAAGTATATAATGTACAGTAAATGGTAATAAAGTGATCAGTTGCACTTACATTAACCTCATCTAAAATAGTGAAAGAAGAAAATGAAATACTAAAAAGTGCCTCCAAATAATCTTAATCTACAAATGCTTTCAAAATCAAGTTAAAATAAATAAATAGATGAATAAATTAATCAATCTAATCCCATCATTATGCATATAATTAACTCATAAAGTGCATTAGTGATAAAACTTGCTCAAATGTGCATGTGCTTTTCAACATATCTATTATTCATATTAAATACATGGCATGTGTCTGATTAAATATATAAAATCGTGCTGCTTCAACTTCCAAAAATACAATAAATATAAATGTGCCAAGACTGTGCAAGAAATCTTACTTTTATCTGAAAAACCTCCCTGTGAGCTCTGGCCAATACAACAGTATTATGTAACCAAAACCTCCTTAGTATCAGATATAGTGTGAATTTGAAACAAATTATATAAACTGAGTGAAAACAAAAAGTGTTACTTTCCTTTTTTTTCCCTTTTTCTTAAATCGCTCCTCCACTCAGATTGCGGGCATGTAAAAAAAGAAATTAAAAATCCATTGCGCAGAGATGAACCACTGGTTTAAATACCATTTATCAGATAAGGTTGTTCCACTCACATAACCACTTAATGGGGAATCGCTTTCATTGATCAGCTGCAGAGAACCGGAGCACAGCGGTGAGACACTTCATTCACCGCTGCTGCTATCTCACACACTGCAAATACAAGGGACTTCCAAGGGTTCCTCCTACATGTTACGTCCCTGCCACGTGACTTTTTCAAGGATGCCCGTCCACTTCATCTGCTAGGTATTTATAGTGTGTGTGTGTGATGGTTGCCATAGCAATTATCACTTCAATAGCGCAATCTCCCCTGTCATCTCATGATTATTCACAAACAGTACTATGGTTAACTTATATTCTGCCTCCATTTAAATATACTTTATTACATTACTAAAAAAACATAGACCCTAAGTATTATAAAATTGTGATACCCTAACTAAAACAGTCTGTATTAAAGTTTAAAAGATATTTTATTTTATTTTATCTCCTCATTGCGTATTTACTGTTCTATACTCCCCCTACTGTCCAAAACATGGAACTTCACCTTTTGAGAACATATCTTCTAAAATCTTGATATTATCATGCTTCCACATAAGATTTTACTTATTAAAAATATATGGGCTTTCAATCATCATATGTAGATATTAGTATTAAAACATATATCCAGATTGGTACTAAACTTATTATATAGACCGTCGCAGAAACACAACCCCCCCAAGACAAATAAGACAAGCAGACCCAAGAAGTCCAAACGCAAAAGGGGATGCAGAGGAGGATACAAGGTCAAAAAGGAAAAGGGAACACTAGGGGAAGGAATATATAATCTAAGTGAAGTTGAACTATCACAGAATGAAATGAAACTGCTAGACAAGGGCCTGAAGTACGCACCAAAAAAGAATCTCAATAAATTCAACCTATATGTGGATATACAAAAATACATAAGAAAACTGAACATTAAAAAATACATGTTAAATAAACCAGTGGCCATTGATAGGAATACCAGGAACTCAACAGAAACCCCAGGAAAAGTTGTATATAGTGAATTAAGAAACAAATCCCTTTTCAACCCTCAAGTGCATAATAATCAGCATATTGATGTTTTTAATAATATGGTTACACAGGAAATTGAGAAGATGAGAATAAGAAAAATCAGTGACCCAACAACGATCAAAAATGGAATAAAAGAATTGGAAGAAAATAAAAGAATAGTAATCAGACCGGCGGACAAAGGAGGGGCAATTGTAATCTTGTCTAAAGAATATTACAACGAGGAACTTCAAGGACAGCTCAATGACAGCAACACATATATAAAATTAAGAGGAAACCCCACAAAAGAGTACAAAAGGGAGCTACAGGAACGAATCAAAAAAGGAAGCATGAAAGACATTTTAACCAAGAAGGAGGAAAAATACCTTGTACCGGAGACATGTAGAGTTCCAGTAATATATACAGTACCTAAAATACACAAGGATCAAGTAAAACCTCCTGGTCGCCCCATTATTAATGGGATTCAATACATTAATTCTAGACTTGGGGAATATGTCGACAATTATTTGCAACCATTAGTACCTAAAACACCAGCTGTCATGAACCGGTGTGACCAGATTGTGTGGACTGCAAAGAGGAAACCAAAACGCATGTAAAGTGAAATAAGAATGTTTATTAAAGATAAGTGATATAAATAAACAAACACCCCAAATATAAATAGTGCTCAACCAACCGACAGAAACCCACAAACAACAGATAATATATACAGCAAGGGGCAATACCGGAATCACAGATGTCAGCCAGGCCAGGGTCATACACAGCAGGTCAGCAGGAACAAGGGATATACCAGAAACATAAACGTAGCCAAGCCAAGGTCATACACAGGAGATCAGCAACTGAACAAGGGCAGGTTGGGAAAGGGAGATAAAGGATGGGATAGGATACAGGCTCAGGAACAGGTTCAGGGTGCGATACAGGTTTACAGGATAGCAGGATAACAGGTCAGGGCGCAAGGAAGAAAGATACCAAGGCAAGCCTATGAGGGCTTGCCGGGTATTTATAAGGCTGTGGTAATTGACCTCATGTCACAGCTGATCGCAGAGTGTGCTGTTTGCTCCACACTGCCGGAGTGCACCCGCTGGTGGACACCGGTACTACGGCCCAAGGATGCAACAGTGCCACCAGCAGGAGAGACCTCTTACTGCAGGTCCCAGGTGTTGGAAGACACCCGCTGGTGGACATTGGTACTGGGATCCAAGAGGCCGATAGCGCCACCAACGGGTAAACCCTCTCATGACAGTACCCCCCCCTAAAGGAGCGGCCTCCGGACGCTCTAACAAGGTGCAATTGTCCAAAGTTCATGGCCTCCAACCGAACAGATGAGGGCACATCAGGCTGGGCATCGGGTACATCAAACTGGACAGTGGGTACGTCTGAGAAGACAGCGGGCACATCCGAGCAGGCAGCGGGCACATCCGAGCAGGCAGTGGGCACATCCGAGATGACATCGGGCACATCCGAGATGACAGCGGGCAGGAACATACCAAGCTGGGCAGCGGGCACTTCGAGCTGGGCAGCAGGCGTATCAGGCTGGGCAGCAGGCACGGGCACTTCGAGTTTGGCAGCAGGCACTTCGAGCTGGGCAGCAGGCATGGGCACTTCAAGCTGGGCAGCAGGCACATCAGGCTGGGCAGCGGGCATGGGCACTTCGAGCTTGGCAATAGGCACATCAGGCTGGGCAGCGGGCATGGGCACTTCGAGCTGGGCAGCAGGCACATCAGGCTGGGCAGCAGGCATGGGCACTTCGAGCTGGGCAGCAGGCACATCAGGCTGGGCAGCAGGCATGGGCACTTTGAGCTGGGCATCAGGCGCATCAGGCTGGGCAGCGGGCACGGGCACTTCAAGCTTGGCAGCAGGCACTTCGAGCTGGGCAGCAGGCACATCAGGCTGGGCAGCAGGCATGGGCATATCGAGCTGGGCAGCAGGCACATCAGGCTGGGCAGCGGGCATGGGCACTTCGAGCTGGGCAGCAGGCACGTCAGTCTGGGAAGCTGGCACATCAGTCTGGGAAGCTGGCACATCAGTCTGGGAAGCTGGCACTGAGAGATCAGGCTGGAAGGCAGGCACAGGGACAATAGACTGGGAAGCTGGCACATAGGACTGGGAAGCTGGCACATCAGACTGGGAAGCTGGCACATCAGACTGGGAAGCTGGCACATCAGACTGGGAGGCAATCTTCAAGACATCAGACTGGAAGGCAAGCTGCAAGACATCAGGCTGGGAAGCTGGCACATCAAACTGGGAAGCTGGCACATCAGACTGGGAAGCTGGCACATCAGACTGGGAAGCTGGCACATCAGACTGGGAAGCAATCTTCAAGACATCAGGCTGGAAGGCAAGCTGCAAGACATCAGACTGGGAAGCTGGCACATCAGACTGGGAAGCTGGCACATCAGACTGGGAAGCAATCTTCAAGACATCAGGCTGGAAGGCAAGCTGCAAGACATCAGGCTGGGAAGCTGGCACATCAGACTGGGAAGCTGGCACATCAGACTGGGAAGCTGGCACATCCGTCTGGGAAGCTGGCACATCCGTCTGGGAAGCTGGCACATCAGACTGAAAGGCAGGCACATCAGGCTGGTAGGCAGGCATCGAGACATCAGGCTGGGAAGCTGGCACATCAGACTGGGAAGCTGGCACATCAGACAGGGAAGCTGGCACATCAGACAGGGAAGCTGGCACATCAGACAGGGAAGCTGGCACATCAGACTGGGAGGCAATCTTCGAGACATCAGGCTGGAAGGCAAGCTGCAAGACATCAGGCTGGGAAGCTGGCACAGCAAACTGGGAAGCTGGCACATCAAACTGGGAAGCTGGCACATCAAACTGGGAAGCTGGCACATCAAACTGGGAAGCTGGCACATCAGACTGGTAGGTAGGCATCAAGACATCAGGCTGGAAGGCAAGCTTCAAGACATCAGGCTGGGAGGCTGGCACGTCAGACTGGGAAGCTGGCACGTCAGACTGGGAAGCTGGCACGTCAGACTGGGAAGCTGGCACGTCAGACTGGGAAGCTGGCACGTCAGACTGGGAAGCTGGAACATCAGACTGGGAAGCTGGAACATCAGGCTGGGAAGCTGGAACATCAGGCTGGGAAGCTGGAACATCAGGCTGGGAAGCTGGAATATCAGGCTGGGAAGCTGGAACATCAGACTGGGAAGCTGGAACATCAGGCTGGGAAGCTGGAACATCAGGCTGGGAAGCTGGCACAGCAAACTGGGAAGCTGGCACAGCAAACTGGGAAGCTGGCACATCAAACTGGGAAGCTGGCACATCAGGCTGGGAAGCTGGAACATCAGACTGGGAAGCTGGAACATCAGACTGGGAAGCTGGAACATCAGGCTGATAGGCAGGCATCAAGACATCAGACTGGGAAGCCGGCACATCAGACTGGAAAGTGGGAGCAGGTTGGGTTACTGGCAGGATTGTGTGAGTGGGGAAGAACTTCCGTTTCTTCTTTGGCTTAACTGCTGGAGATCTGTAGGAGGCTGTAGGACTGTAGACAGGAGGTGAGGCATACTGAAAGGAAGGGCTGGGATATGGCAAGGAAGGGGGAACAGCAGCCAGAGGGAGTTCTTGTGGGGAAGTTGCAGGTATTAGAGAAGAGGCAGGTGGGTTAAAGGCAGGATAGGTGCAGGAAGTAGAAACAGGGCATTGATACTTGGTGGGGAGCAGGGTATATTGGACTGCAGCTGAGGTTGCCAGGGGTGATGGGAGAAAGGACATCTGAGCAGGCAGGTATTTAGTAGCAGGTCTGGTTTGTGGAGAGCTGACAGAAGCTGGGCATAACAGGTCTAACCATGCCTGAAGTACAGGTAGCACAAAAGTGGCCTCACATTCCCCCTGTCTGACCAGCGACTGCACTTCATCTATACAATCCTTCAACAACTGTTTGGGACAAACCGAATAATGCTCAAAAAAGGATGCAGAGTCATCCTCCAACAGCCATACTAAGGACGCAATCTGGTTAATGCTGAAGGGGGGAGAAAAGTCATCATGGCCCTCTGGAATACAAGGCAGAGCCAGCTCTGTACACATTCCAATCAAAGGCTGAACATCCTCAAACCGTATACTGCCCTGATCGACCACAGAGTGAGCTAAACAGATAATCTCCAGCAGCTGATCACTGGACCACCCTTTCAATGTCTGGCGGAGATATTCAGAACTCTCTGTTGCCAGCAGAGCATAATAAGCAATTATATCTGAATTCATCCCAGTAATGTGCAACAGAACCGAGATGGTTCCCTTGTGCAGCCACTTCTGGTCAGAGATGGCCTTGGTATACTGTCATGAACCGGTGTGACCAGATTGTGTGGACTGCAAAGAGGAAACCAAAACGCATGTAAAGTGAAATAAGAATGTTTATTAAAGATAAGTGATATAAATAAACAAACACCCCAAATATAAATAGTGCTCAACCAACCGACAGAAACCCACAAACAACAGATAATATATACAGCAAGGGGCAATACCGGAATCACAGATGTCAGCCAGGCCAGTGTCATACACAGCAGGTCAGCAGGAACAAGGGATATACCAGAAACATAAACGTAGCCAAGCCAAGGTCATACACAGGAGATCAGCAACTGAACAAGGGCAGGTTGGGAAAGGGAGATAAAGGATGGGATAGGATACAGGCTCAGGAACAGGTTCAGGGTGCGATACAGGTTTACAGGATAGCAGGATAACAGGTCAGGGCGCAAGGAAGAAAGATACCAAGGCAAGCCTATGAGGGCTTGCCGGGTATTTATAAGGCTGTGGTAATTGACCTCATGTCACAGCTGATCGCAGAGTGTGCTGTTTGCTCCACACTGCCGGAGTGCACCCGCTGGTGGACACCGGTACTACGGCCCAAGGATGCAACAGTGCCACCAGCAGGAGAGACCTCTTACTGCAGGTCCCAGGTGTTGGAAGACACCCGCTGGTGGACACTGGTACTGCGATCCAAGAGGCCGATAGCGCCACCAACGGGTAAACCCTCTCATGACACCAGCCTATTTGAAAGACACTAAACATTTGATACAGGAACTAAATAAAATTATAATTCAACCCAAACAGAAATATATACTTGTTACAGCGGATGTGTCATCACTGTATACTAATATAGGACACGAGAATGCCATATCAGCAACAAAATGTGCCATGAATAAATACAGCAACCTAGTATCAAAACAAAAGAAATTTATACTAAGATGTTTAGCATTCGGATTGCAACATAACTATTTCTGGTTCAATTCGGAATACTATAGGCAATTGAACGGTATAGGGATGGGAGCTAAGTACGCCCCAAGCGTTGCAAATCTATTTATGTCTGAGTGGGAGGAGCAAGCGATATACAACAACATCCCTACACAATTAATAATTTACAGACGATTTATAGATGACTGCATCATGTTATGGAAGGGTGAAGAGGAACCACTCCGAAGATTCTTGGAAGAATTAAACAATAATGAAAAAAATATTGAATTGAACTATGAAATAAACACTCAATCTGTACAATTCCTGGACTTGGAGATAGAACTAACCAAAAATGGAATAACAACAAAAACGTTTTTCAAACCTGTAGAAAGAAATAGCTTTATTCCGGTGGATAGCTGTCATTTTGACCCCTGGCTGATAAATATACCCAAAGGACAATTTGTACGTCTAAGAAGGAACTGTACTGAAAAAAACACTTTCCTTGAACAAGCAGGAAATGTAGGTAAAAAATTTATCCAGAAAGGATACAACAGGATATTTATAGAAGAAAAAATAAGGGAGGTTGCAAATACTAATAGAGATGAACTTATTCAGAATAAAATAAAAGAACCTACAATTATGTCACAAGATGTCCCTATGAGTATGGATTTTAATATACAACACCGCAAAATAGAAAAGGTTTTTAAAAAGCATTGGCCACTTTTATTAGCAGATTATCAACTGAGAAAAATATTACCGGACAAGCCAAAATTTGTTTACAGAAGGGCACCTACGTTAAGAGACATAATTGCAAAAAATGTTCTGGACCCCCCGAAAGCAACAAAAAAATTGTCTTTTTTCCAAAGAAATGGGTTTTATCCGTGTAAAAGATGTTACGCATGCAGAAATACCAAGTTGAATGGTCAAAAATGCATTAATTTCAAAGCCACAAGTAATGGCACTCAGTATGAGATTAAAGACTTCCTGACATGTAGAAGTGAAGGGGTTGTATATGTGTTGGAATGCCCGTGCTCATTACAATACATTGGAAGAACAAAAAGACCACTATGGAAGAGAATTAGGGAACATATTCAAAATATCATAAAAGGATTTCCCAAACATAGTGTTTCTAGGCATTTTTCCACACATCATCAAAAAAATCCAGCATTTTTAAAATTTTGGACCATAGAAAAATATAATGCACATTGGAGAGGGAGTAATAAGGTGAAAGAACTGAGTAAACAGGAATCAAGATGGATCTTTAACATGCGTACACTCATGCCACTTGGCTTAAATATAGATTTTGATCTAAACTGTTTTATATCAGATTTTTAAAGGAAGTATTTTTAATATAATTTACAATTTTTACTCTGACGGATTTTTAAAAAAAAAATTTTTGGGAATTTTTAGAAAAGATTTTTTTATATAATAAGTTTTATGTTCAATCTGGATATATGTTTTAATACTAATATCTACATATGATGATTGAAAGCCCATATATTTTTAATAAGTAAAATGTTATGTGGAAGCATGATAATATCAAGATTTTAGAAGATATGTTCTCAAAAGGTGAAGTTCCATGTTTTGGACAGTAGGGGAGTATAGAACAGTAAATACGCAATGAGGAGATAAAATAAAATAAAATATCTTTTAAACTTTAATACAGACTGTTTTAGTTAGGGTATCACAATTTTATAATACTTAGGGTCTATGTTTTTTTAGTAATGTAATAAAGTATATTTAAATGGAGGCAGAATATAAGTTAACCATAGTACTGTTTGTGAATAATCATGAGATGACAGGGAAGATCGCGCTATTGAAGTGATGATTGCTATGGCAACCATCACACACACACACTATAAATACCTAGCAGATGAAGTGGACGGGCATCCTTGAAAAAGTCACGTGGCAGTGACGTAACATGTAGGAGGAACCCTTGGAAGTCCCTTGTATTTGCAGTGTGTGAGATAGCAGCAGCGGTGAATGAAGTGTCTCACCGCTGTGCTCCGGTTCTCTGCAGCTGATCAATGAAAGCGATTCCCCATTAAGTGGTTATGTGAGTGGAACAACCTTATCTGATAAATGGTATTTAAACCAGTGGTTGATCTCTGCGCAATGGATTTTTAATTTCCTTTTTTACATGCCCGCAATCTGAGTGGAGGAGCGATTTAAGAAAAAGGGAAAAAAAAGGAAAGTAACACATTTTGTTTTCACTCAGTTTATATAATTTGTTTCAAATTCACACTATATCTGATACTAAAGAGGTTTTGGTTACATAATACTGTTGTATTGGCCAGAGCTCACAGGAAGGTTTTTCAGATAAAAGTAAGATTTCTTGCACAGTATTGGCACATTTATATTTATTGTATTTTTGGAAGTTGAAGCAGCACGATTTTATATATTTATTCAGACACATGCCATGTATTTAATATGAATAATAGATATGTTGAAAAGCACATGCACATTTGAGCAAGTTTTATCACTAATGCACTTTATGAGTTAATTATATGCATAATGATGGGATTAGATTGATTAATTTATTCATCTATTTATTTATTTTAACTTAATTTTGAAAGCATTTGTAGATTAAGATTATTTGGAGGCACTTTTTAGTATTTTATTTTCTTCTTTCACTATTTTAATGGGTAGATGAGGTTAATGTAAGCACAACTGATCACTTTATTACCATTTATTGATTTATTACTTATTTAGTTGCAGCTATATTATTTGATCATCTTATCTTATCCATTCGGTTTCCATATCAGTATTTTAGTAGCAATCTTTAACCACGTCAGCGCTTGAGCCTTTGTGTATATATATAATGTACAGTACTGTGTATATAGTACAGGAGTGTGTAATGCAGAACACAGGAGTTGGGGAATGCTGTGTTGGGTTTAGGATGCACAACGCGGACAGCAGGGGTCCAGGGTGTGTAATGCAATGTGTTTAAGGATCAGGAGTATCTAATGCACAGAGGGCTGTAGTCAGTGTTGGGTTTAGGAGTACATGACACACAGAGCAGGGTCCAGGAGTGTTATCCACAGAATGCAGGGAACAGGAGTATGTAATGCACAGAATGCAGGGGACAGGAGTGTTATCCACAGAATGCAGGGGACAGGAGTGTTATCCACAGAATGCAGGGGACAGGAGTGTTATCCACAGAATGCAGGGAACAGGAGTGTTATCCATAGAATGCAGTGGTCAGGAGTATGTAATGCACAGAATGCAGGGGACAGGAGTGTCATCCATAGAATGCAGGGGACAGGAGTGCGTAATGCACAGAATGCAGGGGACAGGAGTGCGTAATGCACAGAATGCAGGGGACAGGAGTGCGTAATGCACAGAATGCAAAGAATGCAGGGGTCAGGAGTATGCAATGCATAGATTGCTGGGGACAGGAATATGTAATGCACAGTAAGAGTCAGGTGTACAATACAAAAAGAGTGCAGGAGTCAGTGTAGGGGTAAGGAGAATGCAAAATCCCCCCCCCCCCCGCAAGCAATACTCTCCTCCACTTTACCACTCCCTCCTCTCAAAAAAAACAAATTTGCACGATAACCCCCCCCCCGTACAAATCCTCTCTCCCCCTCCCAGAACAAATCCTCCCATGCAAATTCCCCTTCACAACACAAAGTTCCCCCTCACAGCAACAATCCTCCTTTCCCACAGTACCACTCTCAGAATAAATCCTCTTCCACCAAATTGCAAATTTCCCCCAAATCCTCCATCCCAGCCAAATCCCCCATTTTAGTACAAATCCTCTCCCACCCAATTCCCCCATTTTCAAATGCCCCAGCACAAATCTTCTTTCCCCCACCAATCCCCCTTCCCAGCACAAGAAATCCCCCCCAAATTTATTTTCCCAGCAAACATCCCCCCCAATCCCTATTTTAGCAGAGATCCTACTCCTCTCAGTGTAATTCTTTTCTCCACTTCTAGCACAAAGCATCTCCCCCAAATTGCCCCTCCCAGCACAACTCCTCATCCTTCCACAAATACCTCACCCCCAAATCCTCTCCCAGCACAAATCCTCTCCCCACTTCTAGCATGAAGTCACCCCACCCCTCCATCCCTGCACAAATCCTTCTTCCTCTTCTTCAAAACCCTCGAGGACAAATCCTGCCCCCATCTCCAATTCCCCCTCCCAGCAAAAATCTTCTCCCCGCTTCTAGTACAGATCCTCTCTCCCAAGTCCTTATTTCCAGCACAACCACCCCCTGCCCTATCCTGAGTCAAATCAATCCTCCCCAGCATAAATTCTCCTCCAAATCCCACACACCTGCACAAGTCCTCTCCCAGTTTGGTGCGGAATGTATGGCGGTTAGTATACACAGGAGAGGAGTGCAGCGTGTATATCGGCTTTTAGTATGTGCAGGAGAGGAGTGCAGAGTGTATGGAGGTTAGTATGCGCAGGAGAGAAATGCATAGTGCATGGCAGGGAGTATGCACAGGAGAGAAGTGCGGAGTGTATGGCGGTTAGTATGCGCAGGAGAGGAGTGCGGAGTGTATGGTGGTTAGTATGCGCAGGAGAGGAGTGCGGAGTGTATGGCGGTTAGTATGCGAAGGAGAGGAGTACGGAGTGTATGGTGGTTAGTATGTGCAGGACAGGAGTGCAGAGTGTATGGTGGTTAGTATGTGCAGGAGAGGAGTGCAGAGTGTATGGTGGTTAGTATGTGCAGGAGAGGAGTGCAGAGTGTATGGCGGTTAGTATGCGCAGAGTGTATGGCGGTTAGTATGCACAGGAGAGGAGTGTGGAGATAATGGCGGCGGTTAGTATGCGCAGAAGAGGAGTGCGGAGTGTATGGCGGTAAGTATGTGCAGGAGAGGGGTGTGGAGTGTATGGCGGTTAGTATGCGCAGGAGAGGAGTGCGGAATGTATGGTGGTTAGTATGCGCAGGGAAGGAGTCCGGCGTGTATGGCAGTGGTTAGTATGCGCAGGAGATGAGTGCAGAGTGCATGGCAGTTAGTATGCACTGGAGAGGAGTGTGGAGTGTATGGCGGCGGTTAGTATGCGCAGCAGAGGAGTGCAGAGTGTATGGTGGTTAGTATGCACAGGGGAGAAGTGCGGAGTGCAGGAGGTATATGGACAGATGGATTCATCCATATGCAGCCGAGCCGCTCCTCTTTTCCAGGTGCAAAGGGGGGGCCGCGCGGGCTATGTCCCTGCTACATGGCTTCTGCCGCTGACTGCCAGTAAACTAGAGCCGGAGGCAGGGGGTAGAGCTGTGGGGAGCTGGGAATCTGGGACTCCAGCCCTGACACCGGGACTGACTTTAAATCATGGGACAGTCCCGCGGAATCCGGGATAGTTGAGAGGTATGGCTTTCGTCATATACCGCTTCCTCCCAGTCTGAATATAGATATCAGATATTCCAACCACTCACAAGCACAAAACAAGACGATACTTGTTTAGTTGCTGAACATGGACTCTTTTACTAGAAGCAAAATACAAGTCTTATATACAGTTAACGAGGAGGAGGTTCCTACCCCCTGCTCATATTACTCTGACAATACAACTGTAACCAGAAACAGAATTAACATGAGCTAATTAACTAATCCCTTAAAGCAGCTGATGTGACTCCTTGCCCTCCTGAGCATTGTTATGATTAATCAGGATTTCACTACAGGTCAGACTTGTTGTCACCGAGCTTCACACAGTAGATTATACATTATCATAAACATCAACACAGAACTCCTTCATACAATAGCAAGGTTAATTAGCACAAACAACAATGGGTGAAATACTCTTAGAAGTTGTGGCAAGCCAGACTAGACTCATTTACATTATAGAAGACAACAGACAGGTGGCTGGAGTTGATGACATTGGCATCCAACAGTATGTGTCCCAACAGTATGAATCAGACACTATTTCTAATATGGCATATACAGGGTTCCCAGAGTCTGTGTGTCTTGGGGGACATGGACCTGAATCCAAAGTAACACCACCTCAAGGGTCCCCAGACATACAGCTCACAACGAGCACCGTTCCCCCAAATGCCAGGGCCCATAATCGGTAGGCAAGAGACTAGCATTCAGTCCCCTCCAAAAGCCTCTGTCCTGGCTAGGTCTGTCACAAAAGCCTTACCTTACTTACTAAGCTCTGGAGCAACTGCTCATGTAGCGTGCAACTGCACTTTGCAAAGTGCACATTATGCTTTCCTTTAGTAAATCAACCCCAGAGTTTGCTAGTCTGATTTTTTTTGAAGCACCGATTAGAGCCATAGGCTCTAATAGGCTTCAATATAGGATGAGCTTGGGTCGCAGAGAGTACAATCCAAGCCCACCCAGGTGTGTTGCAACAGCAAATGAATATTCACTATTGTAACACTGATCCTCCTCCCAGCCAATCAGGATGCGGGTTTTGACACTGGTCATCTGATTGGCTGAAAGGACAGGCAAACCTCTTGGACGCCTAGGAGAAGGAGAGGAGCTGGAAGCCTCATGGCCTGCCGCTCGGGGGGGGGATGGTTGGTTGTTTGCCCCCCCCATAAATACCTTGTAAGACAGAAATCAATTGAATCATATCTTGCCCACTCATCTGTCCATTCTGGCAATACCACCAAATATGACCATGTGTGGCTCGGCTGCCACAGTCACACCAGCACTGAGAGGAATTGTATGAGAACATGGCATGAAAGTGGAACTTCAGTAATTTTTCATCTTTACATCTATTAAATCTTCTGCCATTGTTGTTTTCCTTGTCAAAAGAAGTTTATTGAGTATACAATGTTATAAAGATACATAAAGTAAGTTTACAAGGATCTATAAAGTAAGCTCATTGTTTTACAGTAGGGTTTCTATAGGTAAATATAATGAAATTTCAAATATTAAACATTGGGTTTACGTAAACCTAAATTAAAGATATATATCATTTCCTTAGTTACTTTTGTAGGTATTTAAATGATTTATACCTACTATACATATTGTTTACAAGTAGAGTGTATATAGGTCAAATAAATTCTGATAATGAGCTTTAATCGTAAGGTGGAGAAAAGGAAAGAAAAAGAAGAAAAAGGGTTGAAAGGTAGAGGTATGGTCCACAAGGTTGTCCCGCTCGTCAGTTTATTATTCTTTTTAGTTCTCTTTGAAGCCTTAGAATGGGTGTCTCTGTAAGTCATTTAATCTGTTACCATGGCAACAGGACAGAGTCATTGAAGTTTGACAGGAACTGTTGTTTTATCCAAGGATGCCAAAGTTTTTCAAATTTTGGAATTTGATTTTGATCGATGGCTACCATCTTAGCATGGGACATTGTATTATTCATTCTGTGAATTGTTTCTGCTAGTACCAATGTAGGAGATTTCCATGCCTTGGCCACTGTTTGTTTTGCAGCTGTTATTAGTTGGATCATAAGTTTGAATTGAGAGAGTGTTAACCATTCCGGTTTTAGATTAAGTAAAGTTAAATATGGATCTGGTTGTATTATTTTTTTAAATATTTTAGATGCAATTACGAAGACTTCCTTCCAGAAGGTTTGGATTACTGGGCACGTCCACCATATGTGTAAATATGTGCCTATTTCTGGGCATCCTCGAAAACAAAGAGCTGAGGTATTAGGTGAATATTTTGCCACTCTAGCGGGTACAAGGTACCAGCGAGTTAGGACTTTATAATTTGTCTCCAGTGCTAAGATGTTGGGTGAAGATGACTTAGATGTGAGCCATATGTTAGACCAGTCCGTGTCTTCTAAAGTTCGTCCCAGGTCCTCCTCCCACCTCTGAACGTAAGAGGGTCTATTAAGATTTGCTACTCCATATAATTGATTATAAAGTGATGAAATTGTACCTTTAGCAAATGGATCTTTTGTACAGATTGATTAAAAAATGGATAATTGGGATAATGGTGTATCCCCCTTTAGGAATGGTGTATAGAAATTTTTGATTTGGAGATATCTAAATATCTCAGAGTTTGGTAGATCATATTTTTCTCTAAGCGATGGGAATGAAAGGAATGATTTAGATGCTATGAAGTCATTTAGTGTCTGAATGCCTGATGTTGTCCAAGCTTTAAAAGAATTTGGGTAGATCCATGCCGGATAAAAGGCCGGATTTCTGATAAAAGAAAGGAGAGGATTGTGTGGAGATTGTAACTGATATTTGGTTTTTAGTTTATCCCAGAGAGATAAGAAGTGTTTAGTTATGGGATTATGAATTTTAAAGCGGTCTTTAGGATCAAGCCATAATAAATTTGATATTAATAGAAGGTCATTTTCTGAAGCCTCTATAAATACCCATAATGGGATTTCCTGTTTTGCATGGTATTTGGACAGACTGGCCAAATGTGCTGCTCTGTAGTAGTTAGTAAAATTAGGGTATCCCAGGCCTCCTTTATTTTTGGGAAGATGTAGTGTGTGTATAGGTATACGTGGTTTAGAAGAGCCCCATATAAACGAAGTTGCTCTTTTTTGTACTATTCTCAAAAAATAGGAAGGAATTGGAATAGGGAGGACTCTGAATAGATAAAGCAATTTGGGTAGAATAGTCATTTTGATTGCATTAATCTTCCCTATCCAGGATAAAGGAAGTTGAGACCATTGTTTTATTAGATTTGTGATCTGTCTTAATACAGGAGGATAATTGGTTGAGAATAAGTCAGAATGAGACGCTGTTAAATGAATTCCAAGATATGGGATTGATTTTTCTGCCCATGTGAATGGGAGTGCAGCCCTAGCCGGGATCAATTCCATGTTTGTGAGTGAAATATTAAGCATTAGGCATTTCTTAGGATTAATCATAAGGCCGGATAGGGCTGCAAATCCATCAAGAGCTGGTATTAAGTTAGGACCAGAGACCTGTGGTGATGATAGAAAAAGTAATATATCGTCTGCAAATATACATAATTTGTGTGTAATACCTCCTACTTCAATGCCAGTTATAGTTTGGTTTGTTCTGATGTATTGGGCCATGGGTTTGAGTATAAGGGCAAATAATAAGGGAGATAATGGGCAACCCTGTCGGGTACCTCTTTCAATATTAAAGGCTTCAGATTTGTATCCAGCATATTTTATATAGGCTTTGGGTTTATTATATAATGCTTTGATCCATGTTAAAAAGTGGGGTCCAAAACCCCATTTTTGTAATGAATATTGCATATATTGCCAGGATACTGTGTCAAATGCCCTCTTAATATCGAGAGATAGAAAACATAAAGGGATTTTCCGTTTTTTAGCAATATGTGCCAATAACACTGCCCTGCGTATATTATCGCCTGCCTGTCTATTTGGCATGAAGCCTACTTGATCTCTATGTATTAATTTTCCTATAATGCTATTAAGGCGTTTTGCTATTATTTTTGCTAATAATTTAATATTGAGGTTTAACAGAGAGATAGGCCGATAATTCACACAGGAAGTATCATCAGAAAGGGGTTTTGGGATCATACAAACAATTGCCATTAGTGTTTCTTGCCGAAAAGAATGTCCATCTAGAAGTTTGTTAAACGTTTCAGTGAGAATGGGAGAGAGTATTTCTGAGAATGTTTTATAGTATAAAGCCGAGTAGCCGTCTGGGCCTGGTCTTTTGTTAAGTTTTAGGTCTTTTATGGCGTTAGCAACTTCATCTATAGTTATAGGCTCATCCAAACTGCTTTTTTGATTCTGAGATAACTCAGGTAAGGTTATTTTTGAGAAGAAGGATTCAGCCTCTGTAGGATTAAATTCATTGTTTGTCTTATATAAAGTTGCGAGATGTGAGTGAAATTTATGGACTATTTTAACTGGATTACAAGTGTAAACATTTTTTGATAATTTCAAACGTATTGGTTTGAAAGATTTGTTAGTTGAATTTAATGCCCGAGCCAAATATGTACCTGGTTTGTTTGTATTCATGTAGAAATTGTGTTTGGAGCGTTTGAGGGATTTATCAACTGACTCAGTGAGAAATAGATCGTATTCCAATCTAGATTTTTCCAGATGAGATTTTGTACTCTGAGATGGATTATCTTGAAATGATATGTAGGCTGCATTAAAATTGAGTTCTAGTTTTTTTGCTAGATTTTTGCGTTCCCGTTTAAATAGTGCCATTTGTCTTTGTATTGTACCACGCAAGACAGGCTTATGAGCTTCCCACAGTGTTGTTGGGGAGATGTCTGTTGTATTATTAATTGATATGTATTCCTTTAAAGCTTGTTCAATGGCCATCTGATGTAGTGGGTGTTTGAGCATTATGTCCGGTAAGTACCACGTTGGGTCATGCGCTTTTGGTATTGGCTGAGGCTATAGTAGTGTATACTGCATTATGGTCAGACCACGGAATCGGAATTATATCTGATGCAATAATTTCTGGTATCATTCCTATTGTTAGAAAAATATGATCTATTCTGGTGAAGGTTTGATGAGGGCGTGCGAGAAATAAGTGAATTTCTTTTTCATTGGGTTACTTTCTCTCCACGAATCTACCAGATTGTATTTGGAAAGAAGTTGAGAAAAAGGTAATCTAGAGGTTATTTTGGATGGTGTAAAAGGTGATTTATCTAGAAATGGGAGAAGGACCTGGTTCGAATCCCCACACATTATCACTGTTCCTATTTTGTGTGTATTAATCACTTGTAATATATGTGAGAGGAATGGTGTAGGTTGTTTGTTAGGAGCGTAGTAGGAAATCACCGTGATTGCTGTATCCATTATATAACCCATGAGTATCAGGTATCTACCTTCTGGGTCTTTAATTTCTGATGATAAGGTGAATGGTGTGGATCGGTGAAATGCAATTAGAGTTCCCCTTTGCTTGGTACAGGCAGAAGCCGTGTAAATTTGTTGATAAAAAGGAGAAATATATTTTGGAGTAGAATCTTTGGTGAAGTTTGTTTCTTGGAGGCATACTATGTGAGCCTTCTTGTTATGGAAAGTACGGAAGGCTTTGGTCCTTTTTTGAGGGACATTTATTCCCTGAACATTCAGGGAAAGTATATTCAGTGGTGCCATGGCAATAGATCAAATAGTTTTGACTTACTTTTTGTTATGCAGAGCTGACTGCGCAGATCAACCTGTGTGGACTGAAGAGATGAATAGATAGAAAAGAAATCAGTGAATTCTGGAGTAAAGAGTAAACAAAAAACATATGAGATTAGATGATACATTGTATAAATTATTTTTTGCAAGTAATCACAATTTACCCGTGAAAGAGAATAAATATCTCTCTCAGGGGAATAAGTGCCTTCATCACACTCCCACATAATATGGTTGGGAGAATGAGGAGGGCTAATGGGGGTACACGGATCTTCCGCTTACAGGAGAGAAGTGCTATGTCAAAAGACATCAAAATGATGTTTCATTAATTGGAGTGCAGAATATAGTTTTTGTTGAAATTATTTATTCCAGGGTGGTTGTATATGGTTAGTCTTGCCCTAGGCTAAATAATTCAGTTAGAAAGGTACTGTAAATAACTTTGGTATTGATGAAGATAGTTTGAATTATTTTGGGATTTTAACCCTTTTAGAGTAAACAATTACATATTTTATTCATATGTAACTGTTTAGATATGTTAACTCATAAAATTGAGGTTGTATTGCTTCAGATTAGAATAAACAAAAACATAATTCTAGGAACTAGTTAGGTAATAATATATTTGTTTTAAGAAAAGAAAGAAAAAGCTTCCATTACTTCTGGATTATTGAACATATTTGTCCTAAAAAGTAATAAATCTATTGTTATTACCTGATAATATATAACTGAACAAGAATTTCCTTATTTCACTTATATATTCTAAGGCTATATGAATCAGAAGTAATAAGAAATATAACTGGAATGTAACACGATCCCACACAGTGTGTGACTATCAGAATGCAGTTACATTCAGTTATAAATATAGTTTTTTTTATAGAGAACCATCTCTTAGTATAATAAATGAAGAGATATCAGGAATTAGGATGTCAGTCCATTGAATCTTCTTGGTCCATGGATGATGTGGCATAACGGCCTCTTTTGTGAGAATGATGATTCCCATTTTGTTCTGAAATTTTCTGGGTGCTGCCTGAAGGTGAAGATGATGCCATTCTTCTGCGTGTGGGAGTGTTGCTGCTTGTGGGTTCTGTCAGATTTAATTTTAAAAGGGTTTGTTGTAGTTCATCTGCTGATCTGCTTCTGTAAATTGTACCTTGTTGGTTAAATCTGACTGAAAAGGGGAAGCCCCATTGATACATAATGTTGTGGCGTTGCAGTTCCATTAGTTGGGGTTTCATGGATCGTCTTTTAGTAATAGTAAGTTGGGATAGGTCAGCAAAAATTTGATAATTGTGTCCTTGAAAATTAAGTTCCTTTTTTTTCTCTTGCAGCAATTAGTATTTGTTCTTTCGTTCTGTAATAATGAAATTTTGTGATTATATCACGTGGGGGTCCATCTTTCTTTTTGGCTGTGAGGGCTCTGTGTACTCTGTCCAGTTCTAAATGTTCAATAGGGATATCTGGCTTTAGTTCTTGTAATAGAGCAGTAATAGTAGATTACAGGTCTGTCACAGTTTCAGGTATTCCCCTTATGCGCAACTTTGAACATCTGGCTCTATTTTTGTAATCTTCGAGCTTAGTTTGAAGTATTAAATTCTCTTCTTTTAGTTGTTCCAATTCTGTTATATTTTCTTGGGTTGTAATTTCAATTTCATCCATTTTTATTTCTAAGGCTGCGGTGCGGTTTCCCAGCTCTCTTATTTCTTTGGTTAGGCTGTTTGTTATTTGGTCTGAGGTTTGTTTTAAAGCCTTATAAAGCATCTTTTCAAATTGTAATAATATTACTGGGGATGCTGAGGAGGCTTGTGGAGAAGTTTGTGAGAGGATTTGTTCTGTATCTGACTCAAATGGAGAGTCTTGCTGTGACATTTTCTGTCTGTGAGAGCGCCCTGATGCTGTATCTTGTGAGGTGACTGGAGCTGCTTCAGCTGCAGTGAGTGCCTGTGAGCTCTTTGTGAGGTGATTTTTATTTCTGCCATGGTTTCCTCCCAGTACCATATTTCCTGCCCAAACTTTCACAGTTTGTTCCCAGGGGCAAAAAGGTTCAAATGGATACCTTTTGAGCCTGCAGGCTCCGCTTTGTCCTTCTCTTCTCTCCTCAGCGGTGTGGAGCTCTAACAATGCATGTCTGCTCCGCTAGGCTCCGCCTCCTGCCCCCCTGCCATTGTTGTTTTAACTTTGAATAGTAAATTTTTTTTTCTGCCAGAAAATACCTTATACAGCCCACTTCCTGTTTCTTGTCTGGTCATTAGCCTAGGCTTATGACATCATGCACAGCTCTCTCTTTCACTCTCATGAGAGTTTACCAGGAAGGGAGGGGGATGATGTTTTAAGCCATCCACAACTCTGCCCCCAGGTACATCACTAGTCTAGTCTCAAAATACCAACCTAATCGCGCTCTTCGTTCCTCCCAGGACCTCCTGCTCTCTAGCTCCCTCATCACCTCCTCCCATATCCACCTCCAGGACTTCTCCCGAGCCACACCCATCCTCTGGAATTCGCTACCCCAATCTGTCAGACTGTCTCCAAATTTATCCGCTTTTAGGCGATCCCTGAAAACTTTCCTCTTCAGAGAAGCCTATCCTGCCTCCATCTAATAACTGCACTATTTTCTCCATTAGCTCATCCCCCACAGCTATTACCCTTTTGTATAACTTGACCCTCCCTCCTAGATTGTAAGCTCTGACGAGCAGGGCTCTCTGATTTCCCCCTGTATTGAATTGTATTGTAATTGTACTGTCTGCCCTAATGTTGTAAAGCGCTGCGTAAACTGTCGGCGCTATATAAAACCTGTATAATAATAATATTAATAATAAAAATAAGAGGGCCAATGAGAGCTGCAGAGCTGGAGGTTTGCCTCTGTGTATCTGTGTAAATCCAGGAAGTGAACAGGTGGCAGCTTCAGCTGCCCACAGTTAAAATGGTTGCAGCAAGGCTCAGTGGAGGGAGATTTCTGCAGCATATTTGGCAAGTACAGAATAACAGTATATATAAAATAATATTCAAAGTGGTTGGAGGGAAGCTTCAGAATGGCAAAGATGTTTTTATTACAAATTATGTGAGCAGACTGTAGTTCCTCGTTAAGCTTAACTGGAGTATAGTGCCATCTTGTGAGAAGTTTGAAATTCAACTAAGAATTTGGACTCTTTTGGCATCGTGGTGTTATAATGAAGGATGAGCCGAACACCCCCCGGTTCGGTGCGCACCAGAACTTGCAAACAGGCAAAAAATTTGGATGAACACACGAACATCGTTAAAGCCACGAACATGAAAAATCAAAGGTGCTCATTTTGTATCAATGCAAAAACTTTTTTTTAAAAATGGCCGTTTTTTCGGGAGCAGTGATTTTAACCGGTTCAATACCAGGCAATTTCACCCCCTTCCTTCCCAGGCCAATTTTTAGTTTTCAGCGCTGTCGCACTTTAAACGTCAATTGCGCAGTCGTGCGACGTTGTACCCAAACAAAATTGACATCCTTTTTTCACCACAAATAGAGCTTTTTTTTGGTGGTACTTGATCGCCTCTGCGGTTTTTATTTTTTGCGCTATAAACAAAAGAAGAGCGACAATTTTGAAAAAAACACAATATTTTTTACTTTTTGCTATAATAAATATCCCAATTTTTTTTTTAAAAAACACATTTTTTCCTCAGTTTCGGCTGATACGTATTCTTGTACATATTTTTGGTAAAAAAAAATCTCAATAAGCGTATATTGATTGGTTTGCGCAAAAGTTATAACGTCTACAAAATACGGGATAGATTTATGGCATTTAAAAAAAAAAAAAATATTATTTTATTTTTTTAGCAGCGATCGCGATTTTTTTTGGTGACTGCGACATTATGGCGGACACATCGGACACTTTTGACACATTTTTGGGACAAATCACATTTATACAGCGATCAATGCTATAAAATTGCATTGATTACTGTGTAAATGTGACAGGCAGTGAAGGGGTTAACCACTAGGGGGCGGGGAGGGGTTAATATGTTTCCTAGGGAATGATTCTAACTGAAGGGGGAGGGGACGTACAAGGGGAGGAGACCGATCTGTGTTCCTCCGTTCTGGGAACACAGATCGCTCTCCTCAGAGCTGACAGGCTGTGGATCTGTGTGTTTACACACACAGATCCACATGCCGGCCCGGTTAACGGGCAATCGCGGGTGCCCGGCGGACATCGCGGCCGCTGGGCACACGCACCGGGCCCCGAGGAACGCAGCGCGCGCGCGCGCCCCCTAGACGGCCGGGAATCCCAGGACGTCATATGACGTCCACCCAGGATGGGAGATCCCATCTGTGGATGTCATATGACTATGGGCGGGTAGAGAAGTGGTTAATAATGCTTAAAGTGAAACAATAAAAATTAAATATTCCTTTAAATATCATGCCTGGGGGGGTGTCTATAATATATGCCTGTAAAGTGGCGCATTTTTTCCCGTGTTTAGAACAGTGCCTGCACAAAATGACATTTCTAAAGGAAAAAGTCATTTAAACTGATCGTGGCTGTAATGAATTGTCGGGTCTCGGTGTTCTGCCGAGAAAGTTCCCCTCGGCGGATAAGGACCCCCCTCTACTGCGCAGGCGCAGTGCTTGCGCAGTAGGAACAACAAGGGAGCCGCCAAAAAGAGCCGAAGCTGAACACCTGAGTCAGCTGTACACGGCGCCTGCGTGCGAAGACTATTTTAATAAAAAAGAGTTTGTAACAGGCCCCTCGCGGACTCGCTACGCTCGCCACACTTCGGGCACGGCCTCGCTGCGCTCGGCATGTTATTATTCTAACTCTATGATCACTTGGATGGTGGGGCTTTAACGTGGACATAGGGTAGAATGTAGTGCGCAGTAGAGGGGGGGTCCTTATCCGCCGGGGGAACATTCTCGGCAAGACACCGGCAATAAAGATAAAACTCATTGAAAAACACGGCATGGGTTCCCCCCCCCCCCCCCAGTCCATTATCAGGCCCTTTTGGCCCGAAACAAAAATAAAATAAAAAATAACAAAAAAAATTGCGTGGGGGTCCCCCCAAAATCCATACCAGGCCCTTCAGGTCTGATATGGATATTAAGGGGAACCCTGCACCAAATGTAAAAAAATGGCGTAAGGGGCCCCCCAAATCCATACCAGACACTTATCCGAGCACGCAACCTGACAGGACACAGGAAAAGAGGGGGGGACGAGAGAGCCCCCTCCTCCTCCTGAACCATACCAGGCCACATGCCCTCAATATGGGGGGTGCTTTGCGGTCCCCAAAGCATCTTTACCCCATGTGATTGGGGACAAGGGCCTTCCCACAACCCTTGCCCAGTGGTTGTGGGGGTCTGTGGGCGGGGGGGCTTATCGAATTCTGGAATTCAAGGAGACCCCCAGATCCCAGCCTCACCCCCCATGTAAATTGGTAACGGGTACATTGTACCCCTACCAATTCACAAAAAAGTGTCAAAAATAGTAAAAAAGACAGGAGAAACTTTCAGACAAGTCCTTTATTAAAAAATAAAAAGAATAAATATGCCCCGCAATGTAGATCTATCTCACACCGCCCGACGGACCGAAAAAAGAAAAAAAAAAAGCCCCAGCCACAGCTCCATGGGAGACTCCCGCCGAGGGGGGGACCCTAAGCCATTTTTAATTAAATTTGGCGCAGGGTTCCCCTTAATATTCATACCAGACCTGAAGGGCCTGGTATGGATTTTGGGGGGACCCCCACACAATTTTTTTTTAATTTTTTGGTTTGGGGTTCCCCTTAATATTCATCCTGGACCCAAAGGGCCTGGTAATGGACTAGGGGGGGACCCATGCCGAGTTTTAGCTGTATTGCCGAGACCTGACAATTCATTACAGCCGCAAAATTACTTTTCTTCCTTTAGAAATGTCATTTTGCTGTGGTACTGTTATAAACGCGGGAAACATGCACCACTTTACAGGCATACTATAGACACCTGCCAGGCACGATATTTAAAGGAATATTTCCCTTTTATTGTTTCACTTTAAGCATTATTAAAATCACTGCTCCTGAAAAAACGTCCCTTTTTAAAACTTTTTTTTTGCATTGATACATGTCCCCTGGGGCAGGTCCCGGGTCCCCAAACACTTTTTATGGCAATAACTTGCATACAAGCCTTTCAAATTAGCACTTTTGGTTTTTCATGTTAGTGTCCCATAGACTTTAACGGGTTCCGCGGCTTTCAAATTTGCCGCGAACACCGCATAATATTCGTTGTTCGCCGAACGTCCAAACAACCAAAGTTTGGCCCGAACTCGTGCTCGGGCCAAACCGTTCGCCCATCCCTATTTATAATGTATTCGTCACAGTGATGTCTAAAAATGTTTAACCCTCCATATGAGCAAAGACTCTGCTTCTATAGCGCGCACCCCATTCAGGTGGGTGCTTAGTGTGCTTTATTTTTAATATTAGGTAAATTCGGCCTAGGCCTTGCATTTTTCCCTTAGGCCTGGTTGTTAATTTGTGGGTGTGAGTGTTAGAATAGAGGGGGGTGTGACCACCTACACTCTGGCTCAAGGAGGTCCCCTCATCCTTCCAGTGGAAATGTTCTGGAAGGGAGGCAGGATTTGGGACTTGAGTGGCAGGCAGCTTATATGGAGAGCTCTGGACCAATCATTAAATTGTATTGGCAGGGGCAGGACTCGCATATAAGCTGGGGTCACATGCTTACTGGGAGGAGTTTTGGAGGAGTTGGAGAAGATTGGAACCATGTAAGGTGCAGGAGGAGGAGGCTTGAAGGCCTGGGTGGTTCATAGACCCCAGTGCTGGATAGCAAGAGAAGTTTGGGTGCAGGAGGAGGAGGCTTGAAGGCCTGGGTGGTTCAGAGAACCCAGTGGTGGATAGCTGGAGCAGTAGTCATCATGTAAATCAGAAGAGAAACCAGGTGCCCCAGCCGGGGATGCGTCGGTCCACCATGAGGAGGAGGAAGTGGGAGCAAAGCGGACGGAGGAAATTGGGAATTTACTTTCTGTGAGTACCATGGACTGTTAATTGGGAGTGAGCAAAGGGAGTGCAACCCAGTGGTGCTTATCCGTACACTTGCTATGTGTCCAAGGACCTAGTAAGGAACACTTTCCAGGACTGGCAAGGATTGATTTCAAGAGTCAAGGAATTAGTCGGTGATGGCCTGGGACTTTGGAATCCTTTATCCACAGCATTATTCAGAGTGATGCTGGTCAGTTCATAAATGGGAAGTACACAAGATCAGGGACAGGAATCAGAATTTATAGAGACATCTCATATCCTCTATTAATTTGTTACCTCAACCAAAGTTTAAGAATAAAGTTAAAGTTCTTTATAAAATACAAAGATAAAAAACGGGAGAATTGGGACTTTAAACGAGGTCAAGGACATCGTGGGAGTAGGTTGGTGAAAACAAAAAGCATATTTATTGAAAATAAAAAGTGCATAAAACATATCAATTACACAACCACTTGAGGAGAGACATTGTAGTGAATATCAATCCATAATAGTTCAAACACACATAATATGTGTGTATGCAACATAGGCATCAAGGGTACATTAAATATATATCGACTTGGCACCACATAGTGGTCACAACTGATTGTAAAATACATTCAATAAATTCATATATATACACATTACAGCAGCCTAGGTGAAAGAAATGACAATTGTATGAAAAAGCACACTGAGACCATGACTGAAAAAAATATATGACATGTTCATTGGTAAAAGGTGTAATCTGAGCAGGAGTCTGCATCATCAAGTTGCCCCATGACATGTTCATTGGTAAAAGTTGTAATATGAGCATGAGTTTGCATCATCAAGTTGACCGACGCGTTTCGTGTAGACCACTCATCAGGGGCTGATGCTGTGAAGTATCTAAAAAGTGTAGTAGGATACAATTAATCTAATGATAACTGATAGATAGGGAGAGGCAATTAAGCCCATCCTGTGTACTTACATGGATTTGGAACTGGGAAGTGTGAAAAGCAAGGAGCCAGGGCCGGAACGGTAGTCTGTACCGGGACCTGAGGTAGCGCGGCAGCGCTGCGGCGGGGTGGGCATACACCCAAACCACCCCCACATATACAGATAACGGGTTGCCAGATAACATGGTGAAACATGGTGTTGCACCAGTAGAAGTGAAAACTGCCGGGAGGAATCTAAAATGAGAGGATGGATAATCAGTGTATCATAGTATACTGATAGGATAGATGGAAGGTAATTTGCATCCAGTAGGAAAGTGAAACCGAAACAAGCAGGTGTAGACCACAACCAGATAGCTATAAAGGATGGTACATAAGAGGGTCAGGAAAGACCGAAAAGCCCAGTATGCCAGAACCAATTGGTAGAAAGGAATGGCTGGCTAGCAGGATGAAGAGTGGAGTGGCCTGACAATGGCTTACTTCTATCCCAGGCAGAGAAAATTGGACCACGTCCTGTAACGAAGAGTAGGTAGTTTGATCTGGACACCCGAGCATCCTCCGTGGGTGGTTCTCACCGCCTGTGCCGGAGCCCCTCCCTGCATTGGCCGTGCCTGCATGACGCTGGTGTGTGTCAGCGTGCACGTGTGCGGATCGGGTATATCCGGCCTCCCCCCATACAGCTTGGGTGTCCAGATCAAACTACCTACTCTTCGTTACAGGACGTGGTCCAATTTTCTCTGCCTGGGATAGAAGTAAGCCATTGTCAGGCCACTCCACTCTTCATCCTGCTAGCCAGCCATTTCTTTCTACCAATTGGTTCTGGCATACTGGGCTTTTCGGTCTTTTCTGACCCTCTTATGTACCATCCTTTATAGCTATCTGGTTGTGGTCTACACCTGCTTGTTTCGGTTTCACTTTCCTACTGGATGCAAATTACCTTCCATCTATCCTATCAGTATACTATGATACACTGATTATCCATCCTCTCATTTTAGATTCCTCCCGGCAGTTTTCACTTCTACTGGTACAACACCATGTTTCACCATGTTATCTGGCAACCTGTTATCTGTGTATGTGGGGGTGGTTTGGGTGTATGCCCACCCCGCCGCAGCGCTGCCGCGCTACCTCAGGTCCTGGTACAGACTGCCGTTCCGGCCCTGGCTCCTTGCTTTTCACACTTTCCAGCTCCAAATCCATGTAAGTACACAGGATGGACTTAATTGCCTCTCCCTATCTATCAGTTATCATTAGATTAATTGTATCCTACTACACTTTTTGGATACTTCACAGCATCAGCCCCTGATGAGTGGTCTACACGAAACGCGTCGGTCAACTTGATGATGCAAACTCATGCTCATATTACAACTTTTACCAATGAACATGTCATGGGGCAACTTGATGACGCAGACTCCTGCTCAGATTACACCTTTTACCAATGAACATGTCATATATTTTTTTCAATCATGGTCTCAGTGTGCTTTTTCATACAATTGTCATTTCTTTCACCTAGGCTGCTGTAATGTGTATATATATGAATTTATTGAATGTATTTTACAATCAGTTGTGACCACTATGTGGTGCCAAGTCGATATATATTTAATGTACCCTTGATGCCTATGTTGCATACACACATATTATGTGTGTGTGAACTTTTATGGATTGATATTCACTACAATGTCTCTCCTCAAGTGGTTGTGTAATTGATATGTTTTATGCACTTTTTATTTTCAATAAATATGCTTTTTGTTTTCACCAACCTACTCCCACGATGTCCTTGACCTCATTTAAAGTCCCAATTCTCCCGTTTTTTATCTTTGCAATAGGGATGGAGGCACATTGTGTATATGTGCCTCATTTAAAGTACCAAACTTCCCGTTTTTCCTTTTTATAAAATACAAAGACTGTCTGATGTTTGAAGATGCATGGGAAGGAACATCGGGGGTCATTGACATAAAGGTAATGAACAACTTTGCAGCTCCCAAGGGAGTAGTGCGCTACACTTCTAATAGGTGACGATATTGAATATAGGATGTAAGATTCCTATATTACTTTGTATTATAGATCAGTGAGTGTCAGTATGTTGTAATGTATCTGTCAGATCTTGGGGCTTTCTTCTGACAAGTTCATCTGTGTTCGGATTAACAGTTACCATTATTGTATTCAGCATCTGCTTCCAACCATACACAGTTTCCTGAAGATTTTTTTGATAGCTGAAATCTGGATAATAAATAACAATGAGTAGTTATGAGGATCTATTGTTTTCTGGATGAGTAACATTCATATTCTCAGTGTAGATGAAGAGTCATTTACAGGCCGGTATTATAGAGCCGACCGTCCACCCATCTCCATCCATCTCCATCTCTGTACAGACCAATCCAGAACATTTCCCCTGTGCATCCTACACTGTATTTGTTGATACATTTTTGGGACAATAGAACATCATCTGTCACAATTCAGCTTATTAGTCTAAAGTAGAATATCGAAGCTGGTCCAAACAAACTATTTTCTTTACATGACGATGTGGCCGCTGTGTGCTCTGTAATATACTGTAGTAGCATTTTCTACATACAGTAAGTGTCACTTTGTTCCAGCAACAGTACTTGTGGCTTCCCATCTGCTGCTGGAACTAAATAGAGTCAAGCTAATTACTGTCCCCCATTTAAGAGAAACTTTGTATTTTTATCAATAAAAATGAAATCATGACATCAACCTCTCCACCTCAGCCAATCAGAGGAAGCCTTGCATTCATTGATAAAAACTACATCTGCCACCTGTGATAAAGGGACTCGTAAATCTCAGCGGAGCCCAAGTGCAGAGATATCATTCATCCCACTCCATTGATTGCAAGCATGGATGTAGGGAAGTGCTGTGGTAGGCTGCGCCTTCCTAGATCTCAGTGGTGACCCCCTGGTCTGCTCTGGAGGCTGTGCAGAGTTAAGCCCTCTTGACCATTCTGCTATGTGATCTAGTTTCCGCAGAGCTTCCCTGAGACTCAGGGAACATGCCCTACATAACTCAAATGTTGCTCCGAGTGCCGACACTGCCTGCCAGCCAGCCATATTTCCTTACACAATGCTGCTGTGTAGAGATGCAATGAAGCGAGTGTATGTTTTAAAAAAAAAAGAGAGAAAAGCTTGTGCTGGTGGTCATCTAAAAAAAAAATTCATGTTGGCTGCTGTAAAGAGGTGGGAAATGTAGATGGGTGTGGGCTGGGTGGAAACGTGAACACTGTAGATGGGTTGGGGACAGATGAAGAGATGGGAACTGTAGATGGGTAGGGGCTGGGTGAAGAGGTGGGAAATGTAGATGGGTGTGGGAGGGGTGAAAAGTTGGGAAAAGTGGATAGGTGGGGGGCTGGGTGAAGAGGTGGGAAGTGTAGATGCATGTGGGAGGGGTGAAAAGTTGGGAGGTGTGGATGGTGTGGGTTGGGTGAAGAGGTGGGAGATGTAGATGGGTGTGGGCTGGGTGAAAAGGTGAAAACTGTAGATGGGTTGAGGACGGATGAATAGTTGGGAACTATAGATGGGTGGGGGCTGGGTGAAGAGGTGGGAAATGTAGATGGGTGTGAGAGGGGTGAAAAGTTGGGAAAAGTGGATGGGTAGGGGGGCTGGGTGAAGAGGTGGGAAGTGTAGATATGTATGGGCTGGGAGAAGAGGTGGGAAATGTAGATGGGTGTGGGCTGAGTGAAGAGGTGAGAAATGTAGATGGGTGTGGGCTGGGGGAAGAGGTAAAAACTGTAGATGGGTTGGGGACAGATGAAGAGATGGGAACTGTAGATGGGTGTGGGCTGGGTGAAGAGGTAGGAAGTGTGGGCTGGGTGAAGAGGTGGGAAGTGCAGGTGAGTGTGGGCTGGGTGAAGAGGTGGGAAGTGTAGATGGGTGTGGGCTGAGTGAAGAGGTGGGAAATGTAAATGGGTGTGGGCTGGGTGAAAAGGTGAAAACTGTAGATGGGTTGGGGACAGATGAAGAGATGGGAACTATAGATGGGTGGGGCTAGGTGAAGAGGTGGGAAGTGTAGATGGGTGAAGAGTTGGCACGTGTAGATGGGTGTGGGCTGGGTGAAGAGGTGGAAGCTGTAGATGGGTTGGGGACGGATGAAGCGATGGGAACTGTAGATGGGTGGGGTCTGGGTGAAAAGGTGGGAAATGTAGATGGGTGTGAGCTGGGTGAAGAGGTGAAAACTGTAGATGGGTTGGGAATATGTGTGCTAAGCTACAGTATTAAAACCAATGTCTGTCCATACAGAAGGAGGAGAGTTACATCCACATTCGTACTGGTGAGCTAAAGAACAACTCTATTTTTCACCAATAGAAGGATATTCTGTGTATTGATTATTTCAACTGGGAGTGAGAGCTGACACCAGCATGTCTTATATCTGTATCAGTGATTTTTTTACTGCTTTTTTCATTCCTATACATGTTTACAGTGAACTTTGGTCCTGCTGAGATCAGGTTTTCCTCCTTATTGTTATATGATAACATTTTTTTATGATTAAATTGTATTTATCGTCGCAGGGTCCCACATACGGCATGGTGGGTTATGTTTTAAAGAGGTTGTTTAGTACAGTCATGACTCTGCAGTAATACTTTCATGCCCAGTCTGTCTCTTACCTGGTCTGTATATCAGCCTTAGGGACTGCACTCTCACACCTGCATGGTTAAGTAGTCTTCCCTCAGTGTGGCTCCACCTTAGCCTTAACAGGAACCACTATTTAACACCGTGTTCTCCAAGCCTGCCTTGCCAAGCAATATTGTGTGTTTGGTTTCCTGTCTCCTGCTTGTCGTGTATGCTACGTCTGTCTCTGTTACCGATCTTGGCTTGTTCTTTGACTATCACTGCCTGCTTGTTACCCCGACCTTTGGCGTGTTCTCTGTCTATCCTTGTCTGCTAGTTGCCCTGACCTTTGGCTTATCTCCTGACTATCCCTTGTTGTCTTGGGCTGCTGCTTCCTCTCTATCCTCCTGTAGCCTACTGTGAGTGGGAGCTGGGAGATCCTGGGGGCCGCGACCTGGAGCCAGTACCAGCGCAGTTCATCCTCACCACTAGAGGCTCTGGTGAACATCCGCTGGCTCTTAGACTGCGCACCCTGGGGAATCTTATGCTCTAGCTCCCAGTGGGATCCGTGTTGGTGCTCCAGTGGACCTGCCTTCCTGAATCACCCAGAGTTCCATCCGCAGCAGTCAGCCGTAGGGTCCACTACCATAGCGGCGCACTCCTGACTCCAACGGTTTGCATCTGTCACCTGGACACAGGTGACCTGACAATACCTTGGTATGCTTTTCTTTCCTTGTGTATGTAATAAAGAGCTGTTTTGACTTAATGGCTGCGAGTCAATTATATTTAATTCAATTCAATTATATTTTGTTTAAAAAAAATCTGGTGTTAATATTGGATCCCCTGTGGTAGTCCATTTAGCAGTGGTGGACATTTTTTGTTTTTGGTTTATATATAATTGTGAGTCACTGAGAACGCCAGAGTATTAAATAAACAGATGAAAAAGGGAATTGTAGGCCCTGTATCAGGTGTAGTTTTCCAAAATACTGCACACTTATGCCCCGTACACGCGATCGGAAATGCCGCCAGCAAAAGACCGATGTGAGCTTTTGGTCGGTAAATCACCATGTGTATGCTCCATCAAACTTTTGCTGGCGGAATTCCAGCCAGCAAAAGATTGAGAGCAGGTTCTCTATTTTTCGGTCGGAAAAAGTTCCTATACGAAAATGCGATCGTCTGTATGCAATTCCGATGCGCAAAAAAAATACACATGCTTGGAAACAATTCGACGCATGCTCGGAAGCATTGAACTTCATTTTCTCAGCTCGTCGTAGTGTTTACTTCACCGCGTTCTTGACGGTCGAAAGTTCAGAGAACTTTTGTGTGACCGTGTGTATGCAAGGCAAGCTTGAGCGGAATTCCGTCTGAAAAACCATCAAGATTTTTCCGACGGAAATTCTGCTCGTGTGTATGGGGCATTAGCTTAATCCTTTCCCTGCCACTAAGGTAATTACATTGCCAGCAGTGTTGACATGTAAACAAGCACCATGTTGACACGCCCGCTGCTATAACTCCCAGCTGCCAGTCTTTTAGTAAAAGTGATTCAGGAGACTGTAAAGACACCCAGCCTCTTCTACATTCTCAAAATTATATATTTTGAGTGTATTTTTTTTTACTGAAAATATAGATTTGATAAACAGTAGCACATTTATCTTGTGACATTAATAAAATAACAGCCACCATTTTTTAAGGTCTCTGCTTTCAGAGAATTTATAATGTTTTGGGGTTTTTAAGTAATCTTCCAGCCTAAAATATGTGAAAATGTGGAGAACATGAATAAAATTGCTCTGGCATCCAAAGAGGTTAAAGGGGATGTATAATCTTTTCAAAAATTGTTGCATGTATGGTACATGTAAAAGAAATCAACTTGATATAAATGATCTTATCAGTATTTGTTATTTTTTAAAAAAACAGTGTCTACATCAGCGGTAGGCCACCAGCTGTGGTGAAACTACAAATCCCATCATGCCTCTGCCTTTAGGAGTCATGCCTGTGATTGTCAGGGTCTTGCAATGTCTCATGGGACATGTAGTTTCAAAACAGCTGGAGGGCCGAGGTTGCCTACACCTGATCTATATGATCCATTGCGGGTCCATATCCCGGTGAGTGCAGGGTGTTTTGGGCCTGCCCTCTAGGGGGCATCAATAAGGTGCCCACCACTCAAAGAACTTTGATGTGGAGAACTGTGCTGAGGTCACCATGTCAATGACACGTTCTGCATCAACAGACAGTAGACCATGTCTGAGAAAACACTGGACAGGTATGGTAGAAAATTAACTATTGACTTGGCTGTAATAATTATGAAATAATGCAACAGAAATAATGTGACACTTGGTATCATAAGTTTATTTTTGCAGAACAAAACCTCAACATAATGTATACTGCATTACTTCAGGCTTGTCGCCTTCTGGAGCATTTCAGTTCAATTTGGTTTTCCTGCTTTATCTTACATTTCCTTTAGTATCTGGAAAGAAAAATTGCCAAAGGTGCACTTATTAATAGTTATTATAAGTCAGCCATACACTATATGGTTATAATTCCTCAAAAAGGCCCTGTCCCCGGCCACATCACAGCATCACCAGTACATAGACGCCAGAAAAGGAAACGGGGTGTCTATAACATTGTATATAATTGTGCCAAAAAAACATGAAAACACGAATAAGTATTAATCAATCATAGTGTGTATTAGTGACTGATGATTTTCTGACTTTGTAAAACTCTTCTGCCAAAAAAAATCCTTTACTCATCTGCTAGAATTTTTTTTATTTATTTTTTTGTGCACAGTTGCTTGTGTCACGTGCGCAGTGCAGTGTACAGTCTTGGGCCTCTCCTACTATCTGTAAGATGGTGAGAATGGATCTGGGGGCTGGGATGAGGTAACACTAGTATGCTAACCCAGAAGTTACATCATCAGTGTCCAGCCAATGGCAGAGGAAAGAGGACCCTGAGCCGGAAGAAATAAAAGAGGAGAGGGCAGAGATGGAGGATGAAGTCATGAAGAGAAGCATGGACCTTGAATTGCTTGCGGCTAAACTAAATGGCAATTCTATCATAATGTGCAAGAATATTGTCCATAGGTTGCTTTTGTTCAGCTTTAATTTGTGCACTTTTATGATTATATATTAACCACTTAAGGACTGGAAGGATTTTCCCCCTTAATAACCAGGCCATGTTTTGCGATACGGCACTGCGTCGCTTTAACTGACAATTGCGCGGTCATGCGATGCTGTACCCAAACAAAATTGACGTTGTTTTTTTTCCCATAAATAGATCTTTCTTTTGGTGGTATTTGATCACCTCTGCGTTTTTATTTTTTTTTGTGCTATAAACAAGACAATTTTGAATAAAACCCCAATATTTTTAACTTTTTGCTATAATAAATAAATAAAAATAAATAAATAAATAATTATTCATCAGTTTAGGCCGATATGTATTCTTCTACATATTTTTGGTAAAAAAAAAAAAAAAAAGTTGCAATAAGTATATATTGTTTGGTTTGCGCAAAAGTTATAGCATCTACAAAATAGGGGATAGATTTATGGCATTTTTATTTATTTTTTTTTTCTTTACTGTTGGTGATCAGCGATTTTTAGCAAGACTGCGACATTGTGGCAGACAGATCGGACACTTTTGACACTTTTGACACTTTTGACACTTTTTGGGACCATTGACATTTTTACAACGATCAGAGCCACTGATTACTGTATAAATGTCACCGGTAGGGAAGGGGTTAACACTAGGGGGCGATTAAGGGGTTAAGTGTTCCCTAGGGAGATGTTTCTAACTGTGGGGGCAGTGTAGTGACTGGAGGAGGAGACAGATCGCTGTTTCTAATCACTAGGAACAGACGATCAGTCTATCCTCCCCTGACAGAACGGGGATCTGTCTGTTTATATTGACAGATCCCTATTCTGTCTCTCTCAGGAGCGATCACGGGTGGCCGGTGGCCATCGCGGCCGCAGGCCATGTTCATCGGCTCTGGCGTCATGCCACGGGCATGCACCCTGGCGGTCTTAATGCGGCCGACGTAACATGACGGCGATTCACTCAGGAGAGCTAACCTGCCGCAGTACAACTGTGGCGGCTGGTCTTTAAGTGGTTAACGTCTCCTGACACACGGAGGAGAAACAATCAGCAGACATACTTGAGTTGTACAGATCAGTATATCCATAAGGATGATCAATACCAAAACCTCTATGTGGTTGCACAATACAGTGGGGGGGGGGTGTATTACAATTGGAGATAAAAAAGTGTTGAAGGGGTTGTGTATGTACAACATTTTTGTTGCAGTAGTTGAAAACTAATTGGCAGTGTGTTCCAGCAGTCTTGGAGAAATTTCTCTGGCTAGGGCAGTGGCGTAACGTGGGGGGTGCGGGGGGTGTCGTGGCTCCGGGCGTGACATTTAGGGGGGCGAAACTTTGCGCCAGTAGTGTCACCACTGGCTGCCTCCTCCTTATTTTAATTTTCGGTGTCCCCAGCACTCCGGCCGCCATGTTCAGTGTCCGGCGCTCTGTGATTGAATGTATGGGGGTCATGTGCGGTGTGGGGCTGGCCTGTCCGCAATCATGGTTGCTCTTGAAGTCCTGTCTCCACACATGACCCCCATATGCCCCATCACAGTGCACCGGGAAACACTGAACATGGTAGCCAGAGCGCGGGGGAGACAAGCACTGGAAAGTGTGAGCCGCCGGGGCCGCTGTCTTCTTCTCCTCATATCCTCCGGAGTCTGGACCGATGCAGGACAAGAAGGTGAGGAATGGATGGACACGGACTGGGGGGGGGGGAAGCGCCATATATGTAGTGTCAGTATAGGAAAACTGTAGGCAGGACAGTATAGTGGTCAGTGTAGTATAGTGTAGTGGACAGTATAGTGGTCAGTGTAGTATAGTGTAGTGGACAGTATAGTGGTGTGGACAGTATAGTGGTCAGTGTAGTGTAGTGGACAGTATAGTGGACAGTGTAGTGTAGTGGACAGTATAGTATAGTGGACAGTGTAGTATAGTGGTCAGTGTAGTATAGTGGACAGTATAGTGGACAGTGTAGTATAGTGGACAGTGTAGTGGTTAGTGTAGTATAGTGGACAGTGTAGTATAGTGAACAGTATAGTGGACAGTGTAGTATAGTGGACAGTGTAGTGGTTAGTGTAGTATAGTGGACAGTATAGTGGTCAGTGTAGTGGACAGTATAGTGGTCAGTGTAGTGTAGTGGACAGTATAGTATAGTGGTCAGTATAGTATAGTGGTCAGTGTAGTATAGTGGACAGTATAGTGGTCAGTGTAGTGTAGTGGACAGTATAGTGGTCAGTGTAGTGTAGTGGACAGTATAGTGTAGTGGACAGTGTAGTGGACAGTATAGTGGACAGTATAGTGGCCAGTGTAGTGGACAGCATAGTAGTCAGTATAGTGTAGTGGACAGTATAGTAGTCAGTATAGTGTAGTGGACAGTGTAGTGGTCAGTGTAGTATAGTGGACAGTGTAGTGGACAGTGTAGTGGAGTGGACAGTGTAATGTAGTGGACAGTATAGTGGTTAGTGTAGTGGACAGTATAGTGTAGTGGTCAGTGTAGTAGACAGTACAGTGGACAGTGTAGTGTAGTGGACAGTATAGTGGTCAGTGTAGTGGACAGTAGAGTATAGTGATAAGTATATTGGTGTGGACAGTATGGTGGTCAGTGTAGTAGACAGTATAGTGGTCAGTGTAGTGTAGTGGACAGTGTAGTGTAGTGGACAGTATAGTGGTATGTGTAGTGTAGTGTACAGTGTAGTGTAGTGGACAGTATAGTGGTTAGTGTAGTGGTCTGTGTAGTGAACAGTATAGTGGACAGTATAGTGTAGTGGTCATTGTAGTGTAGTAGACAGTATAGTGGTCAGTGTAGTGTAGTGGACAGTATAGTGGTCAGTGTAGTGGACAGTATAGTATAGTGGTCAGTATAGTGGTCAGTATAATGGTGTGGACAGTATAGTGGTCAGTGTAGTGGACAGTGTACTTCTCAGTATAGTGGACAGTGTAGTGTAGTGGACAGTGTAGTGTAGTGTAGTGGACAGTATAGTGTAGTGGACAGTATAATGTAGTGGACAGTGTAGTGGACAGTATAGTGGTCAGTGTAGTGTAGTGGTCAGTGTAGTGGTCAGTGTAGTGGACAGTATAGTGGTCAGTGTAGTGGACAGTATAGTGTAGTGGTCAGTGTAGTGGTGTGGACAGTATAGTTGTCAGTGTAGTAGACAGAATAGTGGTCAGTGTAGTTGATAGTGTAGTGGACAGTGTAGTGTAGTGGACAGTATAGTGGTCAGGGTAGTGGCTAGTGTAATGGACAGTATAGTGGTCAGTGCAGTGGACAGTATAGTATAGTGGTCAGTATAGTGGTGTGGACAGTATAGTGGTCAGTGTAGTGTAGTGGACAGTATAGTGGACAGTGTAGTGGGCAGTATAGTGTAGTGGACAGTATAATGGTCAGTGTAGTGGACAGTATAGTGTAGTGGACAGTGTAGTTGTGTGGGGAGTATAGTGGTCAGTGTAGTGTAGTGGGCAGTGTACTTCTCAGTATAGTGGACAGTGTAGTGTAGTAGACAGTGTAGTGTAGTGGACAGTATAGTGTAGTGGACAGTGTAGTGGACAGTGTAGTGGTCAGTGTAGTGGTCAGTGTAGTGGTCAGTATAGTGGTCAGTGTAGTGGACAGTATAGTGTAGTGGCCAGTGTAGTGGTGTGGACAGTATAGTGGTCAGTGTAGTGTAATGGACAGTATAGTGGATAGCGTAGTGGACAGTATAATGGTCAGTGTAGTTCTCAGTGTAGTGGACAGTATAGTATAGTGGTCAGTGTAGTGTGTAATGGTCAGTAAAGAAATCAGTTTGGTCAGTGTTCAAATCAAGTAGGTTAGTGTAGTGGTCAGTATAGGAATCAGGAGTGCTAAAAGTTAAAGTTAGGGGGCACAAATTACTTGCCTTGCCCCGGGGACTAATCTGAAATGCTTTGAAGGCATTGTATACCTTCAAATGTTTTTGTTGCTTTAATTAGGTATTAGTGTAGTTAAATCCCCTGTGTTACCTTGCAATGATGGGCTCACATGTCGTGGTTGTAATTTGTGGTGTCATGGCTGATCGATTGCCCTATGTCCATGTATTTCTACAGCTAGCCTGTCCCTATTCCCAAAGGGACAAGACAACTTCCTGTTCCAGGTCACACAATATCCAATGCATGTCTTATTATTTGCTCTGTTGCATCACAAATATGGGAGTGCCAATGTAATAAAAAATCTTCCAGTTGCATTGTGAGCTCTTGGTGTTTGTGAATGCTCTGCCTGTTTGTGTCTGTGTCAGATCGAATTACTATTGAGCTCTCAATTGCACAGCACTAGACAGAGAGAACAATGGATTGTGGGATATGTAGTTTCTTCACAGTAATTGTCAGTTACACACTACTAACAGTGGTCATGCATTAGCCTGTGCAGTGCCATACTGAATACCCCATGTTTGTGCACAAACTTCTGACAGAGGAATGTGAAGACTTACCCTACTCATAGGCTGTGTGTACAGGACAACAAATGACACAATGGAGTTGATTTGCTAAAACTGGAGGGTGCAAAATCTGGTTCAGCTCTGCATAGGAACTAATCAGCTTCCAGGTTTTTTACCGTCAAACTTTAATTGAACAAGCTGAAGTTGGAAGATGATTGGCTACCATGCAGAGCCGCAGCAGATTTTGCACTCTCCAGTTTTAGTAAATCAACCCCATTGAAACGACATGATCAATGCACATCTTATGCAAGTGAAAAGCACAACGTGCAGGTAAGAAGCTTTACAATGCCTTTAAATATGTGCATAAACAGAACTGTTCTGAGCAGGAGTAGGAGAGGACAAAGTTTAGATGAACAGGAAATGCCCTGTCTTTAGACCATTCAGGCTATAATAGAGGCTGATAGAGTGAAGACCTTCAGTGGTTGCCTGTTTATATTCAGTTATTTTCTTTAATAGTCCTTTTCATCCTTGAGCTCAGGCAAGGTAGTGTTTTAGGGACACTGAGCACAACCTTTGGACACTAGTATTGCATGGGATCACTGTAAATACTCCAAAAAAGATAATGCAGAGAAAACCCCTTTTTCATGTACAAGCATAAAATTTAGCTACACAAGTTAGTAAATATTCTGGTAGCCTTCTGAGCCTTAACTGTTCGTCCTATCTATCTTCTTAAAGGGGACTTTCCAGATTCTGATAGCCCCTTGTTGCAGACCCCCAAAACCTCCATTGTGAGGAAGAGGCCCTTGTCCCCATCAATATGGGGACAAGGTGCTTTGGTGTGGGGGGCACAGAGCCCCACCTGCCCCAAAGCAACCACCCCCCATGTTGTGTGGCCTGGTATGGTCCAGGAGGGAGGGGCGCTCGCTCATCCCCCCCCTTTCCTGACCTGCTGGGCTGCATACATAGATAAGGGTCTGCTATGGATTTTGGGAGGCTCCACGCCGTTTTGATTTTTTTGGCATGGGGCTTCCCCTCAAAATTCATACCAGACCAAAGGATCTGGTATGGTCTTGGGGGTGGGGGGCCCACAACGTTTTTCTTTCCATTTTGGCATAGGGTTCCCTTTCAAGATCAATATCAGAATCAATGGGCCTTGTATGGATCTTGGGGGGGGGGCATGTCGTTTTTTGTTTTTTTTGGCGTGGGGTTCCCCTTTAAAATCCTCAGAGCACAAGTCGGATCATGATGATCCGATGATGCGACTTCTATTCAAATCAATAGACTGAAAGTCGGATCAGTTAAGACGGCTCTCATTGATTTTGAATAGGGTCAGAGAGACGCGGCTAAAAGCTAACGCGGCTAAACACGCATTAACACCAATGCAAAAAGTTACTAAAAGCACATTTTTACAGTCATTTTTTCCTGGTGTTGGTAGTGGCCTTGCAGCTCGTTTTTGCATGAGGCCTTACTCCTGGAAGCTGAATGACTGAGCTCTCTTCTGCAGTAATCCAAGTACATGAGGCTCTGTACTGGTCGGAATATGAAAAACTGGAAACAGAATAAATGCACTTACCAGAGCCGCAGGGAGAGTTGTATTCTGCAAAGGCTTCATCACCTAAAAAACAGCAACAGGTAGAACACTGTGAGTGTTTTCAATCAAATGTATAATAACTGAAATGGTAAATGTAGCAGCTGAGTGTTGTACTGTGTTTGTTTGGGAGCCACGTCGCACGACCACACAATTGTCAGTTAAAGTGACGCATTGCCAAATCGCAAAAAGTGCTCTGGTCTTTGGCCAGCCAAATGGTCCGGGGCTGAATTGGCTGATATATATATATATATATATATATATATATATTTATATATATACACACATACATATACACACACAGTCTAGTGTGTGTATCTATCTATCTATCTATCTATCTATCTATCTATCTATCTATCTATCTATCTATCTATCTATCTATCTATCTATCTATCTATCTATCTATCTATCTATCCTCTGCATTTAGTGTAGACTCTATATACAGTCAGTGCAGGCAGTGTATTGAAGTGCAAGCAGCCATGGCAGGCCAGGAAACGGGGGGGGGGGCGAGTGAGCGCCCCCCCCAAACCATACCAGGCCTCTTGCCCTCAACATGGGGAGGGTGCTTTGGGTGCCTTTGTTGCTTATTGCTTTTGCTTTTTTTTTATTGCTTTTGCTGCTTATGTTGATGAGGACAAAGGCCTCATCCCCACAACACTTGCCCGGTGGTTGTGGGGGTCTGCAGGTGGGGGGCTTATCAGAATCTGGAAGCCCCCTTTAACTAGGGGGCCCCCAGATGCCGCCCCCCCCCATGTGAATGGGTAGGGGTACATTGTAAAAAAAAAAGTAAAAACGACAGACAGTTTTTCACAATTTCTTTATTATAAAAAAAAAGTGTCAAGTGACGTGAGAGGGGGTGGGATCACCCGTTTACATCACCGGCTGGCCCTGCCCTTGCCTATATAACAGCAGTCACAGCCAAGAGACAGCAGTCAGCGGGAAGCCTCCCATTGAGGTGGAACTTCTTTTTTTTTCTAATTTTTCGGTTCCGTCTGCGCTGTGATTTAAGATGGCTGGACATCACGGGACACTTTTTTTTAAATAAAGGAATTCTCAAAAACTGTCTCCTGTCCTTTTTTCCTTTTTTGACACTTTTTTGGTGAATGGGTAGGGGTACAATGTGCCCCATACCCATTCATATAGCGGGGGACCAGGATCTGGGGGCCCTCTTGTTAAAGGGGGTTTGCAGATTCCGATAAGCCCCCCGCCCGCAGACCCCCACACCCACTGGGCAAGGTTGTGGGGATGATTCTCTTGTCCCCATCAACATGGGGATAGGGTGCTTTGGGGGGACCCCAAAGCACCTCCCCATGTTGAGGGCAAGTGGCCTGGAATGGTTCAGGAGAGGGGGTGCTCGCTCGTCCCCCCCTTTCCTGGCCTGCCATGGCTGCTTGCTCGGATATGGGTCCGTTATGGATTTTAGGGGGGACCCACCACGCCATTTAAAAAAAAAAAATTGGTGCGGGGCTCCCCTTATAATCCATACCAGACCTGAAGGGCCTAGCTACCAATCTAGATTATGAATTACTGTGGTTATGAAATGTATTCAGTATATGTTATGATTTAAGGTGGTAGCGGTTATTTTCTTGTTTGAATCACTAATAAGGTTTTTTTTTTCACTCGTTTCATTTTTTATTTTTATTCATTTGCATAGTGTGCTTGTTTGGAATTTTTAGATCTTTAATCAAGGTTAACTGTCCTGCCCTTCCTTCTGTTTGTCACGGCTATCCTTTTTTGGGGGCATTGTCACCCACTATTGTGGGTGGACAATGTAAATTAAAGACTTTATTAATGGACTATTATATTCAGCTCGAGTCTTGGTGACTAAGCTTTGGTGTTTGATATTTATTAAAAATAAAAAATCTTAGTTTGATTATGATTATAAAGTGATTGTAAAGTCTTGTGTGTTTTTTTTTTTAAATAACAAACATGTTATACTTACCTCCTCTGTGCAGTTGGTTTTGCTTAGAGCAGCCTGGATCCTCCTCTTCTCAGGTCCCTGGCTGGAGCTCCTGGCACCTCCTTCCTGTTGAGTGCCCCCTCAGCAAGCAGCTTGCTATAGGGGCACCCAAGCTGTGTCACAGCTCTGTGTGTCCATTCAGACACGGAGTCCCACCCGGCCCTGCCCCTTTCTCTTCTGATTGGCTAACTGACTTTGACTGACAGCCACGGGAGTCAATGGAACTCCTGCGTATGGAATGCATTAAGATAAAAAACCTTCTGCCTTTACAACTCCTTTAAAGAATATTTATTGAACTTTACTTACAGTATATGCTTTTACTCCAATAAAGGGTCACAGCCTAATATTTTCCAAAGATGTCACATTTAATTAACCATTTGCCACCAGCCCACAGACCATTTACTGCAAGCAGGCGGCAGCTGCAGGCTGAGCGACATACTGGTACTGGACTCCCTATATTAAATTATCTGTTTAAATCACCCATATACTGGGGGGCAATTGTCACAAATGTTACGTACCCCAACACAGGTGGTCAGACACTATAGCTGGCTACTGTGCGCTTCACCTATAGCATCCCCCTTTACCATAAGGCAAGCCGGCCTACCAGTACTTGGTTGCCCCCAGGACTTTATACACAATGCTATAGTGGCTGGCCATCACGCCTTGGCAGACGTGAACTGAACAATGCAAATAGGTACTTGCAGTTTAGCAGATAGCGTGGGTTCAAAGACTGTTCAGGTAAAGGCAGGCTGAGTTCAGGGGATAATCCAGTCCTATCCGGGTTCATACACAGAGGATCCAACAGTAAGCAAGGCAGACTAACAGGAGGCTTGATCTAGAGCAGTGGTTCACAACCTCCTAGTGCTGTGACCCCTTGATAAAATTTCCCAAGTCATGGGGACCCCTAACAGTAAAATTATTTTCGTAGCGTGGGTTGTCAGCACCCAAGGCAAGACAAGTAATTTGCGCCCCTAACCCACAGACATTTAGCACTCCCTGAGTCCCTTCCACTCTTATTAAACCCCTTATGGTACATTTTAGGATGCACTATTCTCTTTGTTCTCCTTCCTTTTATCTCTCTCTATCCTAATTTCTTGTTTTTTTCCCCATCCCTCTCTCTAGCCGTTTTTCTTGTTCTTTCTTTTATTTTTTCTCTCCCTTTTTCTTTGTTCCTCCCCGTTTTCCTAGCCCCTCCATGTATTCTCTATTTTTACTCCTTGGTGGGGGTGGGGGGAATGGGATGAGCAGCAGTGCTGGTGGGGAGTTGGGATGAGTGTCAAAGCTGGCGGGGAGTTGGGATGAGTGGCAGTGCTGGAGGAGTTCTGTTTAGCCAACTTGGGTGCTCTTGATCAAGGTTATCTGCTAATCTGAGAACTGTAGTGGGGACTTTTAATGGCAACTATAATCACAGGTAGTGTTACTCACTGTGTCTCCAGCTCTGTGGTGTTTCACAGCAGTGACACCTATGCCGAAATCAGGAGATAGGGTCTTCTCCAGCCTCTCCCACTTCACATTCCTCAATAGTCAACTGACCTCTAGTCCCTGGCCCCCCAGCCATGCCGTGAACTGAATGGGCGGCTGTGAAGAGGCTGAGTGGGCGGCCACGGGCTCCAGGAACAGCCTAGTTGGGCGGCTGCGAAAAGGCTGGGAGAGCAGTGCGGCTTCAGGAACAGCCCAGGATTTGGTGACCCCTGGCAAATCGTCATTTGACCCCCAAGGGGGTCCCGACCCCCAGGTTGAGAACCACTGGTCTAGAGCAATGCAAGTAAGTCTGTCTCTATCACAAGCGAGGGATAGAGTGTTCAGTTTGCTTATATCAGGTGACTGGTGAACACAGAAAGGGAGGAAAAGCAACAGCCAACACCCGGGTGCTGGAATGAGGAACAGGGGCACTAAGTAATCATGACAACAATTTAGTATAATTAAATATCATGACCATGATTCCTCCTGGACCCAAATGATTTTATATCCGACCAACTAATTTACATTATTTTATTTTACCACTACATTAGTAATATATCTATCATATATATTGTTGCATTTCCTGTAATAAGATTTTTTTTTTACATACTTACATAATTATTGGATACATGTTAATGATTTACAGTATATCGTTTTGTTTTATGTGTTATGATAAGATCACATCTATTTACTGCATATGTATTGTTATATGACCATATCTGCACATTTTTTGTTTCAAACGATATTCTTATTCATCAATGCAGTGGACTAACCTACTCGGAATGGTCAGGGGTGGAAAGTGGGGTCCCCCAGGGTTCTGTGCTGGGACCAATCCTAATTATTTTGTTCATAAACGACCTGGAGGATGGGGTAAACAGTTCAATCTCTGTATTTGCGGACGATACTAAGCTAAGCAGGGCAATAACTTCTCCGCAGGATGTGGAAAACCTTGCAAGAAGATCTGAACAAATTAATGGGATGGGTAACTACATGGCAAATGAGGTTCAATGTAGATGATAGGCTCAGCAATGGCATGCAATGCCAAGTTGCTGCAAGCAAAGCAAACAGAATATTGGCATTAAAAAGGGGATCAACTCCAGAGATAAAACAATTATTCTCCCGCTCTACAAGACTCTGGTCCGGCCACGCCTAGAGTATGCTGTCCAGTTCTGGGCACCAGTCCTCAGGAAGGATGTACTGGAAATGGAGCGAGTACAAAGAAGGGCAACAAAGCTAATACAGGGTCTGGAGAATATCAGTTATGAGGAAATGAGGAAAGGTTGCGAGCATTGAACTTATTCTCTCTGGAGAAGAGACACTTAAGAGGGGATATGATTTCAATTTGCAAATACTGTACTGGTGACCCCACAATAGGGATAAAACTTTTCCGCGTAAGGGAATTTAATAAGACTCGTGGCCACTCATTAAAATTAGAAAAAAATGGTTTAACCTTAAACTGCGTAGAGCGTTCTTTACTGTAAGAGCGGTAAGGATGTGGAATTCCTTCCCACAGGCGGTGGTCTCAGCGGGGAGCATCGATAGTTTCAAGAAAGTATTAAATAAGCACCTGAACGACCATATCATACAGGGATATACAATGTAATACTGACATATAATCACACACATAGGTTGGACTTGATGGACTTGTGTCTTTTTTCAACCTCGCCTTCCTATGTAACTATGTAACCTATACCTATCTGTAAACAGAAAACATCCACTATGACTTTTTTAACTATATTCCTTTGTAATCCACTTATTTTCATTTATTCAATTGTGGAACTGAATGTAATTATATTATTTCATTTTACACTGTTTGGCTCTTTACTTCATTAGGAAAAGGTGTAAAGCAAACAACACCTTGATGGTGTGTTTTACCTGTTTTATGACCAATAGATACCTACCCGGTGTGAGGAACACACTTGGCAGTTTCTTTCTAAGCTATGGGCACCTCTGCTTTTTGAATTTTGGGGTCTGATCTCTATACTTTTACCTCACACTAACATCAAGGCATTTACTGTATTTTCAATTTGAAGTCTCCAGACCGACAGGTATAAGCTGGTCATACACTAGTGGAATTTCATTACAAAATCTTTGTTTTTAGAACATTAGTTCAATTTTCCAATCATTAATGAGGTGAAAAGAATGTTTGTTTTTGGTCCTAGTGACAAGAAAAATTTGAAGTAGCAAGATGAAAATTTTGCCCTAAATTAACAAATTTCTAACAATGTATGTGGTTTTCTATTGGGAAATTATGTTTATTCCAAAGCTAAATGTTAAAATCACATACAATTTTGAAGTCTTTTTAGGCATTATTGAGTGTGCTGACTAGACTTTTTTGTACAACTGTTTGTATGAAAATCTAAAACTGGAAATATTTCAGTTAATGACAAAGTCTAATGCTAATGTCACATCTCACCTGTCTCATAAATATGAAACACTCTCACAGTAGCAGGCTTCAGGCCTGTAACCTCGATGTCCTGTTCTATCTGGATGTTGATATGTACAGGATCATGTCCTATCTAAGGAGACAAAAAGACACAAATCAGGGCTGAATATATCCAAACAAAATAACTTCTAATAACAAAATGACAATATGTTCTAATAACAAGATGACAAAATAACTTCTAATAACATTTGCTGAAAATTGAGTCACTGTTTCTGTCCCTTCCACAACAAATAGGTGTGTTGGAGAACATCAAATAAACAAAAAATGTATTTCTGTGCTGGTATGATATTGAACTGCTGCAACCCAAATCCTGGACAGGAATATAAACGCTAAACAAAAATTGAACTTTTTGGAAAGGAAATGTGTGGCTTTTTAGTTTACAGCACAGTTTGTATATAATAAATTCAAGTTAGGAGTATCATTCAATTAGATTGTATCACTTATTTATCTCAATACATGGTCACACATGCTGAGATTATTTAAAGGAACAGCGCACCATTAATTTTTTCGTTTAGTGTTGGAGGACTTCAACTGAATCTCCAGGATATTTTTACGAATTTATACATTCCAAGGGCTCCACACCAAATACTCACTGCCACTGGGACCTACTTTCATCTTAATGGTGGAAATACACTTCTTTGTTATACATTCTTTATCGATTGATTTTTATAAAATACAAAAAATACAGGAGCATGTTTACAGTGTTCAGAAAAGTAAGGTACCTTTATACAATAAAATAATCGTTCTCATTACTGTGGGACCTGTGAACAGTTATCAGTTACACAAGGCTTTCAATTAGTAACCAATATGCAGAGTGATCAATAACAGAGTTATTGTTATCTTGTCTTGGCCTTGAGCACATGCGGTATTACAAACATTATCCTATTACCAAGCTCCCTTGTAAGAACGTACGATTGGTGGAAAAAACACAGAACTTGGTGAAGCTAAAAAGGGAGATATCTGGGGGGCGGAGCCGGCGGCCGAAGCTGATGGTGGTGTGAGAGAGGAACTCTGCCACAGCGGGACATACAGTGCCACTCACAGCCCATCTTTAGGGACGATTTTGGTCTCTACTGAAAGGAGAGAGAGAGGGGCTGCGCAAACTCACCGACTTTTACCCCCCCGACGACAGGCCGCGGAATCCAAGATGGCGCCGGAAGCAGCACATCCTCTTATGCAGCTAAAGAAGCCAACAATCCACTGCCATCTGTAGGTGAGTTACCCAGTGCAGGCAATCCACAGCCATCCTCCCCCTTCGATAGCCCTGTTAAACAGAAAAGAAGGATTGGGGAAGCAGGGGAGGCCCGGGATGATGAGGGGAGAGAAGGGGACAATATGGATGAATCATCCACATATGTGCAGCATTTGAATGCATTCCCCACCTCAGGTCAGCGCATCCTGGATACAACAATGAAAGAAATGCTGCAAACACTGCAGGGGGCCCTTCAGCAGGACATGGCAACTTTTATGCAAACTGCACAAAGCAAACTTAGTTCAGTCAGCAGCAGGGTTGAATATGTGGAGCAGAAAATGGAGGAATTTACTCTGGCACATAATGAATTGGTTGATGCTCACTTTGATGTTGAGGATGAACGTAAAGCTATGTGCCTTAAAATGGCAGATATTGAAGATAGGGCCCGCAGAAATAATATTAAATTCAGAGGGATTCTTGAATCGATTAAACCAGCCGAACTTTCTGCAAAAGCTCATGACAACAACCCTCCCGTCCCTGGGGCCTCCTGACATAATAATAGACAGGGCCCACAGACTGCCAAAGCCATCCTGCCTACCTGACCAGACCCCTAAAGATTTCATAGCGAGAATTCACTTTTACCATGTAAAAGACCAGCTGATGAGATACGCTAGACAGAATCCCGCACTCCGGGGTCAGTTCACAGGAATTGCACTCTATGCTGACTTATCGCAAGCAACACTAGCAGCACGGCACAACCTGGTCCCTATCACTAAAGTCCTGCGGAACCGCAAAATCTTATACAAGTGGGGCTTCCCAGCTAAATTGCTAGTAGACATGCATAACGATTCGCATGTGATCACTTCCTTGGACAAAGGTATAGAACTCCTCAAAGTGGCGCCTCCTCCCTGTGAATGGAGACCCAGCGGAGCCAGAACCATTTCCTGACAGACGGAACAATTACCGTCAAAACCGTTGGAATAAATAATCTGCCCTCAACAACAGCCCTGTAAGCCCGCCTACTAATGTTTTACTCTAAGTACCACAATACCCTCGGTGCCTTCCAGCCTTACTACATGCCTCTGTGATGGAATGTCTACCACCCGCTGTTCGACTGATTTCAGAACTGTTAGTTCCCCCAACTTCATTTACATGATGTTTCCCGTAACCTTTTTTCCTGTTTCAAGTTACTGATCTACCCAGTTTTACTTTTTCTTTTTGTTCCCGTTGGCTTTCTGGAAGCCTTTCCAATCACCTTCTCTCTGATTACACGACTGTCCCATGAGCAGATCGTAAACCTCCTACCACCCTTTTCTATGACTAGATGGCAACAAAGCACTACCTACCATCTAAATGAACCTTAAGCTAATGTCTTACAATGTGAGAGGCCTGAACAGTCCCTAGAAGCATAGAGCACTGTGGAAAACTGCGCTGGATCTGTGGTGCGATGTTTTATGTGCACGGGAGACTCATTTTTCAAGCATCAAACCCCCAAAATGTTCCCATGTGAAATTCCCACACATCTTCACAGCTAATGACACTTCCAAAAAAAATGGAGTCTTGATCGCTGTCCGGCACACTCTAACATTTTCTCTTTTACAGGACCATATTGACCCACAAGGACGCTTCATCATCTTGGTAGTGGAGCTGGATCGGACTACCTACACACTGGTGAACCTATATGCTCTAAATGTTAAACCGTTGAAAAGTTATCCAACTAGCTAAGAAAATGCAAAAGGGTAATCTGATCATCTGTGTGGATTTCAATACGGTCTTGAATGGGGAGGTTGACTCCTCCTCGGTGGCCCAGAGGCAGAGGCCAACTCTAGGCCCCTTGTGCCATGAGGAAAGACTCTTTGATCCCTGGCGCTGCCTAAGGATCACCGAGAGGGACTACACGTTTTACTCCTCAGTGTACAGTAGTTATTCCAGAATTGATTTTTTCCTGACAGACTTGTATACCCTACAGACAATAAAAAAAGCTGATATCCACAACATCACATGGTCGGACCACGCATCGGTGACTATCGATGTTGTGGATACAAGAAAAACGTCTCACAAACCATTGTGGCACAACAACACCTTACTATCACACCCCAAAATTAGGGATGAGGTAGCAGGGAAGCTTAAAGAATATTTCCAATTCAATGACAATGGAGAGTGCTCCCCTATGACAACATGGTGTGCACATAAGGTGTTCGCTAGAGGTACCCTCATCCAAATAGCAGCTAGGGAAAGAAAAAAGAAAACACAGCGTATATCAAAACTTCACAAATCTATTGCTGATTTAGAAACCCAACACAAAAACCCTGCTACGGCCTCCACCCAAATACTGAATCGATTGACTTCCTGCCGAGAAGAACTGCGGCAGGAACTCAGAGCGGAATATGATACTTAATTTAAAAGGATGAAACTGTCCTATTCACAAAACAACAGAGCAAGTAAACTATTAGCTTCTCAACTCAAAAAAAGGCAAGCACGCTCCAACCTCATGCACATTAGACACCACCAAACCAACACCACCATCTTCAACCCTAAAGACATGGCTAATGCCTTCAGGTATTACTACGAGTCCTTTTACAACCTTAACAAAGATCCACTCACTCACCAACCGACAGAAACTGAGATCAATAATTTTTTGGAAGGGATCAGGTTTCCATCAATAGATTCCACGACACACCACAAACTGAATGCCGCATTCACCATTTTATTTTTTTTTTTTTAACAATTTTTATTTATCAAAACATTTTCAATAACACATTTATCCAGTTAAAATACATCCAGATAATAAAGCAGTTTATCATTTTTATCCGAACATCATTCAAGTTCTTTTTTCATTTTGTATCTTCATACTTTTAAATCAAGGATGTAGAACTTATATCTAAGAAAAAACAAAAAAAAAAAAAAAAAAACAAAACAAAAAACTTATTTGCCCCCTCCCCCCCCCCTCACTTCCCCACATTCATACCCATTCATACACAAAAAAAAAAAAAAAAAAAAAGAAAAAAAAAAGGGGAGACCCTATAGAGGGGGATCTCTTCCTATTATATTCTTTGTTATTTTTATATTGTCCTCAGAAGTCTCGATGAGGCTCTAAACTCCTCCCATCTTGCCCACACATTTAATGTTTGTTTTTTCAGCCCTTCTTCTATTATCATTCTTTCCTCCAGGGTACGCATCTCCATCATCTCACACTCCCATTCCTTAACTGATGGCGCAAGTGTGTTTTTCCATTTTCTAGCTATAACTGTCCGTGCTGCTGTCAAAGTATTTCAAAATTCCTTTTTTTATATTCTTTATTGATCCTGGGATCATGGATAACACTGCTATTTGTATTTCTGGATATAGGTTGGTCCTCGTCAGTGCTCTAAAAATTTCAAATATTTTTTGCCAGAATGGTTGGATTTCTGAGCAATAATACCAAATATGTGACATTGTGCCCTGGGTTAAGTGACATCTCCAGCAGATGTCTGTGTTGTCCAAGTTCATTTTATGTAAGTCCACAGGGCATCTATACCATCTAGCTAAAATTTTGTAGTTTCTTTCCTGATGTTTGGTCGATATTGAGAGTTTATGAGTCGCTATAATTGCTTTTCCCCACATTTCTCTAGGAAATTCTATTCCCAGCTCTATTTCCCATTTTTTAATATAGGGTAACGTCTGTCTATTATTTTCTGAAATTAAATATTTGTAAATCTTAGATAAGACATGGGTAGGTCTAAGTTCTTGCAAAAAAATTTTCTCCAGATTTGTCAAAGGCCTATCTATTATGGATTCTCTTGTTAAAGACTCTATATACTTCTGTAGCAGACCGTATTGCATCCATTTATTTCTGTGTTCTACCCCCAATTTTTCCAGTGGGAGGAGTTTATTCTCTTCCATCGTTTCTATTATCCTAGTGTCCCCGCTTCTTTTCCATTTGAGAAATGTTTTAGCTTCAAGTGTCAGTGGGAACTCTGGGTTGCTGAATAGTGGGGTCATTGGGCCTCTATAAGTAGATCCAATCTTTCTTTTTATTAAGTTATCCCAAACTTTTAATGTTGATACCACTAGGGAGGGCATCTCCCTCTCCAGTGGTCTTTGCGTTTTTTTAATCCAAGGGAGTGATTTTAATTTGAAAGCTGTAATCTCCTCTTCGAGCTCCACCCACTGTTTATTATTTCTGTTGTGGAACCAGTCTACCATTCTGGTTATCATTATTGCTCTGAGGTACGTATCTATATCTGGGAGGGCAAGGCCACCCTCTTCTTTTGTTTTAATTAACACCGTTCTTTTAATTCTGGGTGTCTTGCCTCCCCAGACAAATCTTCCTATTATTCTATGCAATTTGACCAGAGTATTTGTTACGGGAAAAATAGGTATTGCTTGAAGGATATATAATATTTTGGGCAGTATATCCATCTTTATTATATTTATTCTACCCATCCAGGAGAACATCCCCTTTTCATATTGTTGTAGTGATCTCGTAATTTTTTGTACCATTGGGACATAATTAACCTCCTGTAACTTATCTAGATCAGAGGGGATATAAGTACCCAAATATTTAATTGTGTTCTCTTGCCATTTAAATGAGAAATCTTTTTTAAGGAGTTCCACCATAGCGTTCGGTAAATTTATATTCAGAGCCTCAGATTTATTATAATTTACTTTAAAATTGCTCAATATACCAAATCGGTTAAATTCAGTTATCAAATTTGGTATTGATATCAATGGATTTGTGATATATAGTAATATATCGTCTGCGTATACAGACATTTTATACACCTTATCTCCTACTTTAATTCCCTGTATATCTGTATTTTTCCGAATCGCTATTAATAAATGCTCCATCACTAGTGTATACAGTATTGGGGATAGCGGGCAGCCCTGACGGGTTCCGTTTGTTATGGGAACTATCTCCGATAAGTCGCTGTTTGCTCGTATCCTCGCTGTAGGATTTTTGTATAGGGCCATTATTTTGTCCAAAAGTATGGGGCCTATTCCCCACTGTATAAGGGTCTCTCTGAGGAAACTCCATCCCACCCTGTCAAATGCTTTCTCAGCATCAATCGCCAATAGACAGGATGGGATGGAGCTCCTTTTTACATGCTCCACCAATGTGAGTGTTTTTAGAGTGTTATCCCTTGCTTCTCTCCCCTCTATAAAGCCCACTTGATCTAAGTGTATGGACACGGGCATTAATGGGGCAAGTCTATTGGCAATTATTTTAGCATACACTCTTAAGTCAATGTTTATTAGAGAGATGGGTCTATAATTTCCACATAGAGTATGATCTTTTTCTGGTTTGGGTATAAGTGAAATGTAGGCCTGCATACTTTGTGGAACAAGGGGCTGTAGTGTAGATATTGCATTAAATGTCTGTCTCATAATTGGGACAAGTTCTTTTTTAAATGTTTTATAAAATCTCGGGGTAAAACCGTCAGGGCCTGGACTTTTCCCTGGTACTAATGCATCAATTACATTTTGTATTTCTATCTCTGAGAAGTCTTGATCTAGTTGTACTCTATCTGTCGGAGCTAATACAGGGAGTGCTGTTTCTCTCATATATTGTTCTATGTTTTGTTGGATGCTCTTTGAATCTCTATTCGTAATATTATTAGGGATATTATATAATTTTGTGTAAAAAGTCTGGAACTCTCTCAATATCTCTTTTGGGTCGTATCTCATATTACCTTTATCCGATCTGATCTTAACAATAGGCTGTATATTGCCCCGATGACGCAGAGTTCTGGCGAGGAGTTTACTTGGTTTGTTACCCTGTTGATAGTATAGGGCACGGTTACTATCTCTTATACGTAAGGTTTGTTCATCAATCAAGGTTTTTAATTCTATTTTTTTCTCTGTTAACTCTATTAGTATTTTGCGTACTGGATTTTGTTTGTGTTGAGCTTCTATTATGGATATTTCTTTTAATAGTTGGGCTATTTTATTGCCTTTTGATTTTTTTAATCTAGCCCCGTGTTTTATAAAAAGGCCTCGGATTACACATTTTAATGTTTCCCATTTCATAGGCAGCGAAGTAGTATCTTCTCTGTGGTCGTGCAAGAAGTCTGATATTGCCTTCCTTATTTCTATCACACAAGTCTCATCATGAAGCAAATTATCATTGAGTTTCCAATTCCCTTTCTTGTTACTACCCTTAAGCAAATCCAGAACCAAAAATACGGGTGCATGATCTGACCATATCGAACTACCTATTTCAGAGGATGAAGTTGCCGCCATCCCCATTTGGTTTATCAAAAAAAAGTCTAATCTGTGGTATGTCTTATGTATTATTGAGTGAAATGTGAAATCCCTATCTGTTGGGTGTAGTGCCCTCCATATATCAATCAACTGGTATTTAGCTATCGTATCCAAAAAGTTTTTCTTCTCTCTGCCCCTCTGTATTATCGAAGATGCTGTAGTATCCATTTCCCTATCAAGTACCAAATTAAAATCTCCTCCAATTATTATTATACCTTCAGCTTTTTCCATAAGCTGTTCTAACATTTGTGTTCCTGCTTTATATTGTCCTTGATTAGGTAGATATATGTTAATGAATGTATACTTTTTGCCATATATAATAAGTTTGAGTAATATTGCTCTTCCATCCTTATTATGCCATTCTTCCAGCATTTGGTGAGGTATTGTTTTATGTATTGCTATAGAGACGCCTTTTGATTTTGAATATCGAAAGGAGTCATGATACCAGGTAGTATCTATTTTGTAGATTTGGGACGTGGTTTGTACGGAAATGCGTCTCCTGGAAAAAGATTACCCCCACTTTTTGTTTATGAAGAGAGTATAGGACCTGTGACCTTTTTGATGCTGAGTTGAGACCTCTAATGTTGTACGAACATATTTTCATATTTTAGGACCAATAGAGCCGTTAAGAAGAGAAAAAAAAAAAAAAAATACAAAAAACAAAACAAAACAATTACACACCCCCACTCTCACACTCACCTCACTCCCACACTGTCTTATATCTATTGACTAAAAAAAATAGTCTTTCTTACTATCTAAGTAAGTTCCCTACTATGGGGGGTTTTGAGCCCGGTGACCAAGGGCCGCCTCTCGACCGCTGACCTCTTGCTACATTTTATCATTTTATCTTTCCCCTTTTTCCTTCCCTTCACCATCCTCCTCTTATCTTGGGACATTTTCCTCTCTATGTACCCTCTCTTTTTTTTTTTGGGGGGGAGGGGTATAGGGGGGATGGGGATGTGTCCTAGATATTTATCCTTATTAACAAAAAAAAAAAAAAAAAAACCCCACCATTACCTTTTTATGTCATTTAGTGCATAAACTTTATAGAAATTGATTATCTGTCCATATGTACATTACATTACTCTTGTTGTGAACCACAGAAAAAGTGTATATACATGAGAAAAAAAAAAACAAAAAAAAAACAACCCCCAATCCTCTTGTGTATATATCCTTTCATAAACACTTTTCGTTTAACCCGTTATGTTATAGCGGACCTTTGTATATTATCTTCTCTGTGTTAAGAAAGTAAGCAAAAAATCCCTTAGTGCATAGGACTTGTAAGACCTTGTAAAAATTGTTATCTCCCTATGTGAATTTTACATAATTCTTAATGTGAACAATATATAAAATGTGTATTATCTCCAAGGTGTTGTGCTAAAAAAAAAAAAAAAAAAAAAAAAAAAAACCCTTCACCCAATACTACTATTTACCATATACCCAGTGTTATCATTGCTTATCTCATTAGTGTATTCCTTTATGCAAATTATTATTTACCTGTGCGTGCATTGTGTAACTCTTAAGTGCGAACAACATATTAAATATATATTATCACTTATTATATTATAAAAAAAAAAAAAAAAAAAAAGAAGAAGAAGGGGAACAACCCCTGCGCTGCCTAAGGATCACCGAGAGGGACTACACGTTTTACTCCTCAGTGTACAGTAGTTATTCCAGAATTGATTTTTTCCTGACAGACTTGTATACCCTACAGACAATAAAAAAAGCTGATATCCACAACATCACATGGTCGGACCACGCACCGGTGACTATCGATGTTGTGGATACAAGAAAAACGTCTCACAAACCATTGTGGCACAACAACACCTTACTATCACACCCCAAAATTAGGGATGAGGTAGCAGGGAAGCTTAAAGAATATTTCCAATTCAATGACAATGGAGAGTGCTCCCCTATGACAACATGGTGTGCACATAAGGTGTTCGCTAGAGGTACCCTCATCCAAATAGCAGCTAGGGAAAGAAAAAAGAAAACACAGCGTATATCAAAACTTCACAAATCTATTGCTGATTTAGAAACCCAACACAAAAACCCTGCTACGGCCTCCACCCAAATACTGAATCGATTGACTTCCTGCCGAGAAGAACTGCGGCAGGAACTCAGAGCGGAATATGATACTTAATTTAAAAGGATGAAACTGTCCTATTCACAAAACAACAGAGCAAGTAAACTATTAGCTTCTCAACTCAAAAAAAGGCAAGCACGCTCCAACCTCATGCACATTAGACACCACCAAACCAACACCACCATCTTCAACCCTAAAGACATGGCTAATGCCTTCAGGTATTACTACGAGTCCTTTTACAACCTTAACAAAGATCCACTCACTCACCAACCGACAGAAACTGAGATCAATAATTTTTTGGAAGGGATCAGGTTTCCATCAATAGATTCCACGACACACCACAAACTGAATGCCGCATTCACCATTTTAGAGGTTGAGACCGTCATAAATTCCCTCCCCATGCATAAGTCACCTGGGGCGGACGGGTTCTCCCCTGAATAATATAAGGCATTGTCATCTATTCTCTCCCCCAAACTAGTAGAAATCTTTAATGCTGCAGCTTCCAAAGGCTCCTTCCCAAAAGAAATGCTACAAGCAGTGATAGTTAGACTCCCAAAACCAGTTAAAGATCCTTCTCATCCCAGAACTTCAGACCCATCTCCCTATTAAATTCTAATTTAAAGATATTCATCAAAATATTAGCTAACCGATTAATGGAAATCACCCCATACCTCATAGGCCTAGACCACGTGGGCTTTGTAAAGGGCAAACAGGCACCAGACGGAACCAGGAGAATGCTGAACCACCTGAAATTCGCAGAGGTTTCCCAGAAACCCAGCACGTTCCTGGCCCTGGATGCAGAAAAGGCCTTTTGATAGGGTCCACTGGGGATACCTATCACACACTCTGCAAAAGTTTGGACTATCTGGCCTGATCCACTCTGCAATTATGTCCCTTTACTCAAACCCCACTGGCCAAGTATACACCTCCAACCTTTCCACTGTCAAACGGTACTCGTCAGGGATGCCCTCTTTCCCCAATTATTTTTTCACTCATTATCGAGCCATTAGCGGAATACATCAGATCCGCAGACACTATTCAAGGCATTCCAATAGGCTCTGAGAGACATAAAATAGGACTTTTTGCGGATGATATTATTTTGACTCTAGACAATCCTGAAACCTCCATTCCGGAGGTTAAATCCCTATAAGAAAAATTTGGACAAATATATTACTATAAAGTTAATACTAGTAAATGTTTTTCACTGGCCCTTAACATACCCGTAGATAGAAAATCCAGACTCAAGACTATATTTCCTTGTAATTGGGACTCTCCGTCAATCACATACATTGGGGTGCAGCTGCCCTCCTCTTCCTCTGCTATCTACTCATGTAATTTTCCCCCAGTACTAACTAAAATAGAAGAAGAACTCAATCAGATCAGCAAACTACAACTCACGTGGATGGGGAGGATAGCCGCAAAAATTCTTCACACAATTGCCAATCAACTTGAAGAGATACATTTGGGCAGGGAAGAAACCCAGAATTGCTCTATCACAATTATATAAACCCAAACACCTCGGTGGAGTAGGTCTCCCTAACGCCCAATCATACTACACGGTTATGGTACTAGACTAAATGCGCTACTGGTTTTCTTGCCAAACAGGTGGTCCAGCATAGAGAGAGAGGTAACTCGGGGACACAATCTCCCAGCATTAGCACTAGCGGCTTGCCTACACCACAACACCTGAACCCCACATTACCCGACAGTACAAGCTGCTGTCACGGCTTGCTCCTCTTTGACTAGACAGCAGTTCACTGACACACCGACCTAAAAACTAAAGATTCCATGAGCAACATATGAACAGCTCCTTCCTGGGCTGTCGACTCACTCATGGACACAGCAGGGAGTGCACTTCTCCTTGTCAGACATATACACAAAAGACGTTGGGTAGATATAAAATGCTCCAAATAAGGCATTTCACTATAGCTAATAAAAGAGGCCCTATTGAACTCCCTCAAATACTCTGGAACTATCTGTTAAATAAAAACCCAAAAAAACACAAGGGGATATCCCTATTTTACAAATTCTCCGCCCCCTTGAATATACAAAATAAGTTACCAAATATGATAAAATTGGAAACAGAATTGCAAACAGGATTCTCCATATATCAATGGCACACTGCCATAAAGTACAACAGTAAATCATCGGCGTGTGTTGATCATTGGGAAAATGCTCAAAAAATACTCCATAGTTGGTACCTCACACCATTGCGCTTAGATAAAATGAACCAGGATATCTCCCCACTATGCTGGCGTTCTACTGGCAGCCTTTTACGCATACTTTGGGGTTGTACTGTAATACGATCATTTTGGTCGGAGGTCTCGTCCCTTATACTGGAAATTAGGAGTAGTACGCACACACTGACCCCAGCTTTCACCCTCCTTAGCATTGGTATTGCAGATTTCCCTCCTCTAGTATGAAAAGTTATCATACACATCCTATTTGCAGCGGGCATTACCCTGGCAAAGAATTGGTGCTCCAAGGAGCCCCCAAACATTGCAGAAGTGATATCTAGGGTGAACGTGCAATATACAATGGAAAAGCTGCTCGCCTATAAAGAAAATAGAGCTCTAACATTTCATAAACCTTGGGAAATTTGGAGGTTATCCACAAAGGCCTCCTCACATGTATGACTAAAGCTATACTTGCATTTACTGACAATTATTCTAGAATGTTAAGCTGTCTAGTGGTAGGAATCAAAATGTGGTCAACTCTGGCGTCCAACGTCTCACGGCATGAGTGGTCGGCCACTGCACTTCCATGGATGGACTAAAATCACCAGAGAAGAAGCACTAAGCTAGTTATTGTTGTTAATATTACTTTCAGAGTTACTACTGTAGCACATTATAACTTACTATGCATCCTATTCCCTGAGACCCTCGTTAAGGTCTAAGGCAGGTTATTTGCTTATAAGTTTCTCTGTGAGCCTGGTCACAGTGAGTACTCATCAGGGGTGACAGGCCACACCTCCAAATGAGGTCTTATCCTAAAAATATGGGATACAATAATAAAAAAAGGAGGGATATCGACGATGGCTGGCCCAGTGACTCCATTGTTCTCCAATCCGGAATTTCCTCCAGCAGGAAAAGTCAAAAGATGTATGAAATGGAATAGTACAGAGACTACAACATCCCAGTCACAATACCTCCTTCCGGCCACTTTCGGTTTCAGCTGATCAGGCGGTGGAACGCACGCCAAGCCACACCAGCACGAGCATAGGAGGAGGCTGCTGTTCATACTTTACCTGACACTGTTATACCTGTTACCTTCAGTGCCGAAGAAAGGCACTTTTTAAACTAAGCAGCCATTTGGCCTGTCTATTTTTTATCTATTTTTAACAAATGGAATTATCCTATGTTATTGCCTTTCTATTTTTTCCTAACTACTATTCCGGCTGAGTTTTTTCTGGCTGATCCACCAGGCATCAACACAGATCCCAGACCATTGATAAACACAGCACTACCTGACCTATCTTTTTAAATAAAGTAGTCATGGTAGTCTGGTAAGTAGGTTACTTACCTTTACTCACCGGGTGTCGCTGTTATCCAGAATCGTTCTTTGATAGTGGTGATGGTGTAACAGTTCAGAACATTTCACATATGAACATCATTTTTGCACATTTTTCAGCTGTTTCATGATGCACATTTTCACTTTATATTTGTTTAAGTGTTTACCTATACTGATGCATATGATGGTTAGTCATATGCATCAGCATAGACCAGTTAGTCTCACACTACTAACCAACGTGTGGTTTGACCTAATTGCAGGCAGGTGTGTGAATACATCTGCTATGATCATATTACTGGCTGTTTACCGATACACAGTATATTATATTCACTTTATGTTGTTATATATCATGTTTAAAGGGGTTGTAAACATAATTTTTTTTCACCTATTACCACTGTCTATTACATACTGAATTATAATAATTGTATGATTTTCTCCCAAAATGTTTTTCTTACCAGTTAAATGTGTATGTAAAAATCGTCCTCCGGCTATGCCACAGCAATTCTTTCTTCTATTTCCTGGTTTGCGGTGCGCGTGCATTAAAGCAGCGTCACGGCAACCACGGAACTACATTTCCCATTGTGCTTAGCGGCACCGCGCATGCGCGGTGCCCTTTTAGTACATTTCTTCTAACGAGAACGAGCAACATTCTCGTTCACACGGAATCCAAGTCTGAGGACTGCAAGGGGGCGGAGTTAAGGCGGGGCAGTGAAGATTAGTGCATGGGAGGCGTCGCTGCAGCATCATAGACACGCCCACTAACCCCCAGCCCCTGTGTCTCTCTGATACGTAGAGAGCATCTCCACGCAGGGCTGTAGTCCTAGGGAGGGGGCGAGCACGATCACTAACCACCAGGAACAACAGCTCGAATGACGGTGGCAAGCTCCATGAAGACCAACAGGAAGTGAAGATTTCAAAGAAGGATTAGTGACATTTAGCAGAGAACTAGAAGGAACAGGTAAGTGAACTAGCACTGCATTAGCTTAAAGGAAGCTAGTTAGCAAATAAAAAAAATTACCTTTACAACCCTTTTAATTCTGTACAGTATTGTTCACACTGATTATGGATTATTGATCACTGGTAATTTATTGTCATATTATTAGTACCCCCCTATTTCTATACACCCCCCACTAGCTCAAAGATTGCCCACTAAGCACTTTGAGGGGAGCAGCTTTTTGTTATATTTTTTATTTTGTATATTTCACTCATAGCGCAGAGTCCTTCCTTTTCACAGAGACTACAAGACTGGCACAAATTCTTGTGGAGGGTGAACTACCAAAATCATAAAATATGGGACCGGAATATAAAAATAAATGAATACAAGACCACCAACTAAATACATATATTGAATCCAAAGTACAACTATCAGCATCAAACAGACCATTAACTGATTTTGAATACTTATTAATAGAAGATCGAAAAGGAAGTAAGAATTTTTCTAAAATTTACAAATTATTACTTCCCTCAGGACCTATTAATGAATTGACATACATGAGAAAATGGGAAGAGGAGGCAGAGATCTCAATATCATTAATGAAATGGGAGAAGGCAATGTTAATAATACATAAAATATCAGTAGTAGTAAAACATCAACAAAGAAATTACAAAATTCTGATGAGGTGGTATTGGAGTCCAGTAGCTCTGAACAAAAAAAACAGAGAGAATTCAGAAACATGCTGGAGATGTCTTAAGGATAGGGGGAACTAAGGTACATATATGGTACGGATGTGGATTGGTGAGGGATTTCTGGAATAGGATATTCGAAATATACCAAAAAGTGTCAGGAGTAGAGATACAACCAAATATAAAGGTTGTAATATTATCTATAACATCAGATCAATAAAATCTATAAAATTAGACATCCTTCACCATATAACAGCGACCAGAACAATAATAGCCCGTAGATGGAAGAAGACAGAAACCCCAACAATAATGGAATGGGTATGTGAAATGAACGAAATACAACATATGGAGAGACAGATAAGGGAGGAAGGGATCGAATGCCAAAAATATGGGAGAAATGGGATGAATTCCGGTCCTTGATAAACTATCTATAAAAGGAAACAAAGGGAAGGTTTATGAAGGGGAGGAGAGGAGAGAGAGAGGAGAAGGAAACTTTTTTTTTTTTTTTTTTTTTTTTGTGTTTGAAACCACCATCTGAAGGCCTGGACGTTCATTCCCAGAGTGAATTTGGGGATATGAAAGATATGGGCTAAAGGCTGTATGTCCGAGGTTAGGGCCGGGAGGCTTTTTAGGTTTTCCCAAAGGGAAATGGAATCTGACAGCGTCAGAGACAATATGGGAGAGCGATCTTTGGGAGGACACCAGAGTAGGAAGTCTAACGTGTGTGTAGGTACTGCTTGCCATTCGATATGCACCCAATCAGGTTTCTCTAGTCGAGTATAGACGGTCGACAATTGTGCCAGTTGTACCGCTTGGTAATACCACAACATGTGGGGTACTCCCAGTCCTCCCAGGGTTCTAGGCCTGTATAGAATTTTTCTGGAGAGGTGGTGACCCGAGGAGCCCCAGATGAATTTTATGATTTTTCTTTGGAAAATCCGCAAATAATCCTTATTTATGGGGATCGGGAGAGCCCTAAAGAGATAAAGTAATTTGGAAAGCAGTGTCATTTTGACTGTGTTCAACGTGCCCAGCCAGGATAATTCATGGAGTGCCCATTTCTTAAGGTCTATTTCGAGTTTTTTGTAAAGAGGGGGGAAATTTACCATGTAAAGTTTCTCAGTCTTTAAAGTAAGATCTATTCCCAGTGTGAGGGGGTTAGCTCGGCAGCAGGTGTGTGTGACCCCCTGGATGGGTTCACCACACAAAATCAGGCACAGCAGACAGCGTTATAGGTGAAAAAAAACAAAGGTGCTGTTTATTTAGACTATATGCATTGAAAAATAACAGCAAAACAAAAAGAAACATGAAAAGAAATCCTGGTCAGCTTGACCGCTTACTACTAGATTCCCTATCTAACAACCAGGTGCAGCCTTATGCTGCCCCAGTCCCTATTTCAGAAGTTTGCCACACAGGCGTTGACTCACCGCATGAAATAAATGGCTTAATATTGTATAAAAAGCCTTCAATAATGATGATTCTCGTGAGACGAATTTTGGAATTATTTCTGCTTGAGTCAGCTTAAATCAAACTGTGTGTTTTATTGTACACACATAAACTTGGAAAATACTCACAAAAATAGTACATTCATATTCAGAATTAGTGTTGTTTCATATATGCAAAAAATGTTCAAATATAGTTCATTTGTTTAAAGATCTGAAAAGAGTTCTTAAAGTCATTAGACATGTGCTTCCTTTGTGTTACTTCATCTAAGATGGCCGATTAACCTCTTGTGTCCTGGCTTGAATAGGTGTATGTAGCTTGGAGAGCTGTTTGTCTTGGAGAGAGAGAGATGTGTCTTGGAAGCAGGAGATGTGTGTCAAGAGGCAGAAGGCTGTTTATCCTTTGAATATATGAACTCAGTCTTTCAAATTCGCGCCCAAACACAAATCCCTCCCATACACTCCTCTTTCTCCACCTTCCGAAAAGTGGGGGCTAACAGAGAGCAACATCTGTTTTTCACTTTAACCAAACCTTTTAAACATGAAACCAGATATATGTGAGAGGCTATCAGACTAAACATCAGACCTCTTAAAACATAAACGCATAAATCAAACAGAGTATCGGTTACATAGGAAAATTTTCAACTCATACATATATTATTTACAAAATCCATCAAATTCTGACAGGGTCTTGACCTGCATTTTCAGTCAATGAATGGCCATTTGGATATCACTAGCTCAAAGTCCTATCATTCAAACAAATATGGAAAATGCATATTCTTTTCAATAAAGCCAATTAAAATTTAGATATTAAGAATATAACACCGCACAGGACAGATACCACACTCCCCAGTCTACACAAGCACAGAACTGGTTCCAGGATGGAGCATCTCCCTAAGCATGCTGGGGTGTTTTCTATAGGTCTTAATGAGCCCACTTACGTCAGCTGGGCTCATTAACGCCTGCAGGACTGCCAGCACCCCCACCCTAGTGGTATAAGTCAGCATAAAGCCTGAATCTAGGGCATACATATTTTCCATCCTGGATACAACTACGTGATTTTACCTGCCTGCTGTCACACCAGATATCTAATTGTCGAATCGCTCCACTCAAATTGAAAGGAGCTTTTAAGATTCTCCACCTTCTGAAGTGGGATTGTCACGTTTAGAATCTGTGATTTGGATAGGTTAATCCGCAACCCAGAGGCTTTAGCGAAGTCGTCTTATGACCCGTACACACGGTCGGATTTTCCGACGGAAAATGTGTGATAGGACCTTGTTGTCGGAAATTCCGACCGTGTGTGGGCTCCATCACACATTTTCCATAGGATTTTCCGACACACAAAGTTTGAGAGCAGGCTATAAAATTTTCCGACAACAAAATCCGTTGTCGGAATTTCCGATCGTGTGTACACAAATCCGACGCACAAAGTGCCACGCATGCTCAGAATTAGGGATGAGCTTCGTGTTCGAGTCGAACCGATGTTCGACTCGAACATCGGCTGTTCGATCGTTCGTCGAATTGCGAACGATATGGGCCGTTCGCGCCAAATTCGTGTGGCGCGTCACGGCCCATAATTCACTGCGGCATCGCAGTGCATTGCTTGCTGATGATTGGCCAAGCATGCACTATGACCCGCATGCTTGGCCAATCACAGCGCCGCCATAACAGAGAGCCATAATTGGCCAAAGCCAAGGAGGCTTTGGCCAATTATGGCTCAGGGGATTTAGTACACGCCCCACACTATATAAGGCCGCCTGCACGGCGGCCCTGTGCAGTGTGTTCCGGTGTGCTTAGAGAGAGAGAGAGACAGTGTCATTTCATTTGAGTTAGCTAGATTAGGCAGGACAGTCAGTCAGTTAGCTGCACTTAAAGTGTATTGTGTATATATATGCATCCCAGGTGTTGCATATATATATATATATACACTGTATTCAGTTTAGCTAGATCCGTTCCTGTTATCTTCTAGACTATTTACATTTAGTGCAGTGCGTCCTGCTCACAGTGTTCAGCTAGATCCGTTCCTGTTATATTCCTACTGACAGGCAGGCTTGTCTTGTTACAGTATTTTGAAGAAAATTACTGGTGTTCTTTTGATCCTATTAGTGCCACAGTCAGGCAGCTAGACTATTTACATTTAGTGCAGTGCGTCCTGCTCACAGTGTTCAGCTAGATCCGTTCCTGTTATCTTCTTACTGACAGGCAGGCTTGTCTTGTTACAGTAAATACAGCTACCTGAAGAAAATTGCTGGTGTTCTTTTGATCCTATTAGTACCACAGTCAGGCAGCTAGACTATTTACAGTTAGTGCAGTGCGTCCTGCTCACAGTGTTCTGCTAAACCTACAAGTTAGTGGGGTGCGTGCTGCTCACAGTGTTCAGCAAAACCTACAAGTTAGTGGGGTGCGTCCACCTCACAGTGTTCAGCTAAACCTACAAGCTAGTGGGGTGCGTCCTGCTCACAGTGTTCAGCTAGATCCGTTCCTGTTATCTTCTTACTGACAGGCAGGCTTGTCTTGTTACAGTATTTTAAAGAAAATTGCTGGTGTTCTTTTGATCCTATTAGTACCACAGTCAGGCAGCTAGACTATTTACAGTTAGTGCAGTGCGTCCTGCTCACAGTGTTCTGCTAAACCTACAAGTTAGTGGGGTGCGTCCTGCTCACAGTGTTCAGCTAAACCTACAAGTTAGTGGGGTGCGTCCACCTCACAGTGTTCAGCTAAACCTACAAGCTAGTGGGGTGCGTCCTGCTCACAGTGTTTAGCTAGATCCGTTCCTGTTATCTTCTTACTGACAGGCAGGCTTGTCTTGTTACAGTATTTTAAAGAAAATTGCTGGTGTTCTTTTGATCCTATTAGTACCACAGTCAGGCAGCTAGACTATTTACAGTTAGTGCAGTGCGTCCTGCTCACAGTGTTCTGCTAAACCTACAAGTTAGTGGGGTGCGTCCTGCTCACAGTGTTCAGCTAAACCTACAAGTTAGTGGGGTGCGTCCACCTCACAGTGTTCAGCTAAACCTACAAGCTAGTGGGGTGCGTCCTGCTCACAGTGTTCAGCTAGATCCGTTCCTGTTATCTTCTTACTGACAGGCAGGCTTGTCTTGTTACAGTATTTTAAAGAAAATTACTGATGTTCTTTTGATCCTATTAGTACCACAGTCAGGCAGCTAGACTATTTACAGTTAGTGCAGTGCGTCCTGCTCACAGTGTTCTGCTAAACCTACAAGTTAGTGGGGTGCGTCCTGCTCAAAGTGTTCAGCTAAACCTACAAGTTAGTGGGGTGCGTCCACCTCACAGTGTTCAGCTAAACCTACAAGCTAGTGGGGTGCGTCCTGCTCACAGTGTTCAGCTAGATCCGTTCCTGTTATCTTCTTACTGACAGGCAGGCTTGTCTTGTTACAGTATTTTAAAGAAAATTGCTGGTGTTCTTTTGATCCTATTAGTACCACAGTCAGGCAGCTAGACTATTTACAGTTAGTGCAGTGCGTCTTGCTCACAGTGTTCTGCTAAACCTACAAGTTAGTGGGGTGCGTCCACCTCACAGTGTTCAGCTAAAGCTACCTGTAGAAGGTTGGTGGTGTTCTCATACTACAGGCAGGCAGTTGATTTTGCTAGCTGCAGTATCAGTACATATATATATATATATATATATATATATATATATATATATATATATATATATCCCAGCTTAGTGCAGCTACAGGCCATTAGTATGTCTGGAAGGCCAAGAAGGAGAGGCAGACAGTCACAAGCCAATAAGAGAGGGCAAGCAGGCTCTGTGTCTAGTGCTGGTCATGGAGACGGTGCATGCTCATCAGCACGTGGCCATGGGACACGCTTGGCCTTTTTTTCGGCAGCTGGCCATGTTGAGCCGCAACATGCGGAAGACTTGGTCGAGTGGATGACCAAGCCGTCCTCATCCTCCTCATCCTCTCTCACCCATGCCCAGGGTACTTTGTCTGGCAAAGCAGCGGCCTCTTCCCTCGGCTCAATGTCATCAGTGACTCCTTCCCTAGCCCCACCATGTCCTCCTGAGGAGTCCCTCGAACTGTTTGACCACAGTGTTGGGTACATGCTCCAGGAGGATGCCCAGCGTTTGGAAGGCTCTGATGATGATACTGAGCTCGATGAAGGCAGTAACACGAGCACGGACAGAGGGGGTGCCCAAGAAGGACAGCAATCTGGCAGTCATGCTCCCCCTGCTGCAGCATACTGCCAGGTTTGCTCCAGTGATGAGGAGGGAGGGGATGATGAGGTCACTGACTCAACGTGGGTGCCTGATAGGAGAGAGGAGGAGGAGGAGGAGGAGGAGGAGGCGGCACATCACCAACGAGGCAGGATGCTCTCCAGGGGCCAGCCTAAGGGCAGCACATTGACTGCATCACACCCCAAAGCTCAACATGTGCAGGGCGCTGCAGTCTCTGCGCGTTATTCAAAAAGTTCTTTGGTGTGGGCCTTTATTGAGACGAGTGCATCAGATCGCACCGCTGCTATTTGCAACATATGTCTCAAGCGTATCTCGCGTGGCCAAAACATCTCCCGCTTGGGTACCACATGCTTGACCAGACATATGTTGACCTGCCATGCAGTTCGTTGGCAAGTGTATCTAAAAGACCCACACCAAAGAACAAAGAGGACCTCTGCTTGCTCCTCATCAGCTGAGATTTCCAACCCCACTAGACCTTCAGTCCTCTCTGAGACCTGCACTGAGAGGAATAAAGGTGTAGAATTAGGTGTGTCACAGCCACGTACTTGTGGGCAATCTGATTTTGGTACACCGACGTCAGATTGTACCAGGCAAATTTCCCTGCCCCAGCTGCTGCACCGCCGAAAGAAGTTTGCTCCCAGCCATCCACATGCCCAGCGGTTGAATGCTAGCTTGGCAAAATTGCTAGCACTTCAACTGCTGCCTTTTCAGTTGGTAGACTCTGCCCCCTTCCGTGAGTTTGTGGAATGTGCAGTTCCTCAGTGGCAGGTACCCAAACGCCACTTTTTCTCACGGAAGGCGATTCCGGCTCTCTACCAGCATGTGGAAGGCAATGTCCATGCCTCGCTGGACGGGGCGTTCAGCGGTAAGGTGCATATTACCGCTGACTCATGGTCCAGCAGGCATGGACAGGGACGTTACCTAAGTTTCACGGCGCATTGGGTGACTCTGCTGGCAGCTGGGAAGGATGCAGGACAAGGTGCAGTAGTGTTGGAGGTTGTTCCGCCACCACGCCTCCAAAATGCTAATGATTGTGACACACCTCTCTCCTCCACCCCCTCCTCTTCTTCTTCCTCCATGGCCTCTTCCTCGGAACCAGCGGTGCTCCGTAGTCGTTCAAGGGGCTACGCAAGTACGCAGGCCAAAAGATGCCATGCGGTGCTTGAGCTGGTGTGCTTGGGGGACAGGAGCCACACTGGGGCAGAGGTTCTGTCAGCTCTGCAGGGGCAGGTTCAGAGGTGGTTGACGCCACGCCAACTTAAGGCAGGAATGGTGGTTTGCGACAATGGCACCAACCTCCTCTCTGCCCTCCGACAGGGACAAATGACCCATGTGCCCTGTTTGGCTCACGTCCTTAACTTGGTGGTGCAGCGGTTCTTGGGCAGGTACCCGGGCTTACAGGATGTCCTGAGGCAGGCCAGGAAAGTCTGTGTGCATTTCCGCCGGTCATATAATGCCAGTGCTCGGCTGACGGACCTCCAAAAGGAGTTTAACCTGCCCAAGAACCGCCTAATCTGTGACATGCCCACCAGGTGGAACTCAACGTTGGCCATGCTGCAGCGGCTGCACACGCAGCAGAGGGCCATCAATGAGTACCTGTGCGACTATGGCACCAGGACAGGGTCAGGGGAGCTTGGTTTTTTTTCCCCACGCCAGTGGGCCATGATCAGGGATGCATGCACTGTCCTGTCACCATTTGAGGAGGCCACGAGGATGGTGAGCAGTGACAGTGCATGCATCAGTGACACTGTCCCCCTTGTCCACCTGTTGGAGCACACGCTGCGTGGAATAATGGACAGGGCACTTGAGGCAGAACAGAGGCAGGAAGAGGAGGACTTCCTTAGCTCTCAAGGCCCCCTTTATCCAGACAGTGTTCCTGCGTGCCCGCCGATCACACAGGAAGAGGACAAGGAGGAAGAGGAGGAGGAGGAGGAGGAAGATTGTGTCAGTATGGAGGTGGAGCCTGGCACTCAGCATCAGCAGCAGTCTTTAAGGGATCAGTCCCAAGAAACACATGGACTTGTACGTGGCTGGGAGGAGGTGGCTGCGGACCATGTCGTCCTTAGTGACCCAGAGGACTCCGGACCGAATGCCTCAGCAAACCTACGCTGCATGGCCTTCCTGATCCTGCAAAGCCTGCGTAAGGATCCTCGTATTCGTGGTATCAAGGAGAAGGACCAATACTGGCTGGCAACCCTCCTTGATCCACGTTACAAGGGTAAGGTTGCGGACCTTATCTTGCCATCGCAGAGGGAGCAGAGAATGAAACATCTTCGGGAGGCCTTGCAGAAAGGTCTGTGCAACGCGTTCCCGGAGACTGGGAGGTTACAAACTCCTGTTTCTGGACAACGTGTTGCTGAGGCTTCGGTCAGTCAAAGAAGGAGCGGTGGAGAAGGTGGCCGTCTGACCGATGCGTTCAGACAATTTTTTGGTCCGCAGCCCCAAGGTATGATCGGTTCCAGCAACCATCGCCAGCGTCTGTTTTACATGGTGCAGGAATACCTAGGGGCAAGATCAGACTTGGACACCTTTCCCACCGAAAATCCTCTGGGTTACTGGGTCTTGAGGATGGATCACTGGTCAGAGCTTGCACAGTATGCAATTGAGCTACTGGCCTATCCTGCATCCAGCGTTCTTTCGGAACGCACATTCAGTGCTGCTGGAGGCATGGTAACCGATCACAGGGTGCGTCTGTCCACTGACTCGGTCGATCGACTGACCTTCATAAAAATGAATGAGTCTTGGATCACCACCAGCTACCAAGCACCTGATGCTGATGTAACTGAATAATTTTTTTTGAAATCTCAGATCCCTTCAAAGACTGCCTATGCTGATGCTGAGTGACTATTCCTGAGTAATTATCCTCTTCCTCCTCAATCATCACGCTGATAGCTTGTAAGAGCATTTTTGGTTCTGGGCGCCACCACCAGTGCCTAAGGCACAATTTTTCAGCCCCTGTTTAACAGGGGCGTGTAATTACGATTTTTGATGTAATACTTTGCAGCAGGGCTCGTTCCTGCATTCCAACTAGAGTGTCTGTGAGGGGTTGCAGTGTTGTGGCACCAGCACCAGTGCCTAAGGCCCAATTTTTCAGCCCTTGTTTAACAGGGGCGTGTAATTACAATTTTTGATGCAATACTTTGCAGCAGGGCTCGTTCCTGCATTCCAACTAGAGTGTCTGTGAGGGGTTGCAGTGTTGTGGCACCAGCACCAGTGCCTAAGGCCTAATTTTTCAGCTCCTGTTCAACAGGGGCATGTAATTACAATTCTTGATCTAATATTTCACAGCAGAGCCCTGTGAGGGCTTACAGTGTTGTGGCCACAGCAACACCTAAGGCCAAAATTTCTGCTGAGTATATAGGGCAGGACCCTACTTTCAAACAACTAACTTACAAACGACTCCTACTTGCAAACGGAAGGAGACAACAGGAAGTGAGAATAAATCTACCCCTAGGAAGGGAAATTCTCTCCTGTAAGAGTTAATATGGGAAAAACATTTCTCCTTTCCACTGATGCTTTCCAATCCATTGGGACAAAAAGTGAGGTGAAATCTTCTGAAGAGGAGGAAAGACAGCAAAACAAATGTCACAGGGGTGATAACCCTTCCCTATGTTTTCCAAAAAGCTTAAAAAAGATTTTTTGGCTGGAGCTAAACACGTTAAAAATGTACCCGTTCAAAATTACAAAGAGATTCTACTTAACAACAAACCTACAGCCTGTATACTGCTGTTCAGAGTATATAGGGCCTGGTGGCCCCACACCTTTCCTTATTTTAATTTGGGTGCGGGGTTCCCCTTAATATCCATACAAGACCCAAAGGGCCTGGTAATGGACTGGGGGGTACCCATGCCGTTTGTCTCACTGATTTTCATCCATATTGCCAGGACCCGACATTACATTAAACCCGCAAGCAGTTTTAAATGAGATTTTTTCCTTTAAAAATGACATTTGGTGCAGGGACTGTTCTAAACACGGGAAACACGCGTTACTTTACAGGCATACTATAGACACCCCTCAGGTACGATATTTAAAGGAATATTTCATTTTTTTTTTTTTTACTTTAAGCATCATTAAAATCACTGCTCCCGAAAAAACGGCCGTTTTTAAAAGTTTTTTTTGCATTGATACATGTCCCCTGGGGTAGGACCCGGGTCCCCAAACCCTTTTTAGGACAATACCATGCAAATTAGCCTTTAAAATGAGCACTTTTGATTTCGAACGTTCGAGTCCCATAGACGTCAATGGGGTTCTAACGTTCGTGCGAACTTTCGGTCCGTTCGCAGGTTCTGGTGCGAACCGAACCGGGGGGTGTTCGGCTCATCCCTACTCAGAATAAATAAAGAGATGAAAGCTATTGGCTACTGCACCGTTTATAGTCCCGACGTATGTGTTTTACATCAGCGCGTTCAGAATGATCGGATTTTCCGACAACTTTGTGTGACTGTGTGTATGCAAGACAAGTTTGAGCCAACATCCGTCGGAAAAAATCCTAGGATTTTGTTGTCGGAATGTCCGATTAATGTCCGACTGTGCGTACGGGGCATTACAGTTTACATATGTTTGGAAGGGAAGTCGTTGGGGACGTGAAGAATAACAATTTTTTGTGTTTGAATAGTTACAGGAATGAGTGAGGAATATGTATATATATATAAATTTTTTTTGGATCCTAATAATCTGATTAGGGAACGAATGAAGAGGAATGTGAGGGATATCAGTCCCCAAAAATATAAAATATGGTCCCATATCAGATGGTTAGGATAATGTATAAATGTTGAGGAAATTGTTGTATTGTATTGTTGTATATGTTTTTTGCAATATGTTTATAAAACTAATAAAAAGATATTGAAAACAAATGAGGTCTTATCCAGTTGTTCCCTTACATAGCCCGAATGATCGCATCTTTGTGTTTACAGTGAGTTTGACTTTTTCTGTACCAGTTTGTATATGTACAGTACAGTTTGAAGTAGCTTGTATACCACTTGTACACTGTGGATAATTAATAAAAATCTATGGTTAAAAAAAAAAAAGGGAGATATCTAAGAAAGAATCAATGAGGGGCAGAAAAAGATGAGATTGGAGGGAAATTTTGCCTTACTTGAGGAATAGTGGGAAGGAAAGAAGAGAACAAGGAAAAATTGGGGTGGGGGGCAGGGGTTTGGAGACCAGGGTTTGGAGACCAGGGTGCAACCGGCGGAGGACTAAACCCAGCATAGTATCAGTGTTAATTTAGTTGACTAAAACGACTAATAGATTTTAGTCGACTAAAATTACTAAAACATTTTAATCGACTAAATGAATACTATTTTAGTCAACTAAAATACAACTAAAACTAAAACAATTGAGATGACTAAAATACGACTAAAACTAAAAGGCATTTTAGTCAAAAGACTAAAATTAGACTAAAACTAAAATGCCATTTTAGTCCTAAGACTAAAATTAACACTGCATAGTACATGGGAAACCACATTGGAATGACAACTAGAGATGTGCACAACCGAAAAATGTATTTTGTTTTGCATGTATTAGTTATGTAAATCAGTTCATCATATTAATTATGTTAGAATGATTTGTTTTCGGAATGTGGTTTGTATATTTATTGTTCCAAAGATTCAAATTTTCGGAAGTTATTTCAGAAGATTGGCTAAGTTCGTTTTAACCACTTACGGACCGCCCGCCGCAGGAATACATCACTAACTTTGAAGAGGAATACTGTTGTTATGGTAGCAGCTAGCTACCATAACCCAGTATCCTCTTCTTCAACGGGCGGTCCGATTTCAGATAAAAGCGATCTCTGCGGCGGATTCACCGCAAGATCACTTTTATCGGCGGTGGGAGAGGGCTCCCCCGCCACTCTCCGGTGCCCTCTGCTGCTTACCAGAGCCATCGGCAGCGTCGGAGGCGATTCGGTCCTGTTCCTGGTTGGGTTTGGAGACGAGTGTAGGGAAGATGGCCCCGACCCGTCTCCATATCATTGCAGGGCAGAAGCAATGTCAAAATGTGACTTCCGCCCATAGCTCTTAAAGGGTATATTTTTTTTTTATTGCATTTTAGTCTAAATATGAGATCTGACCTCAGATCTCATGTTTAAGAGGACCTGTCATGCTTTTTTCTATTACAAGGGAGGTTTACATTCCTTGTAATCGGAATAAAAGCAACCCAAATTTTTTCTTTAAAAAAAACAGTGTCAAAATAAAAAAAAGAAAGTAAAATAAATCAGAATTTTTTTTTTTAAAGCACCCTGTCCCGACGAGCTCACGCGCAGAAGCGAACGCATAGGTGAGCAGCGCCTGCATATGAAAACGGTGTCCAAACCACACATGCGAGGTATCGTCACGATCGTTAGAGCGAGAGCAATAATTCTAGCCCTTGACCTCAAAACATGCAACTTGTAGAATTTTTTAGATGTTGCCTATGAAGATTTTTTACTTTCAATAAGTTTTTATTGTCAAAAACAAGCAACATTACATCGCAAAAAGATGGTGGACAAGAAATGTCCAATGTGACATATAACATATGACGGTTACAGAGACCTAGGAGGAATATCACATAATACTTCTATCAAAATGAGGCTAAGTATCTTATCACTTCCTCAGAAGAATATCTCATTGGCTTCTGTGAAGTGGAGTCAACGAATGACGCTATATAGATAGCAAACGTTCCTTAGGTCCCTAAGGCTCCAGCCTGGGTTCATGCTTGTAAGCCATAAGGATGTCAACTTTAGTGTGTCTCTAAATAACTGAACTTGACCGTAGGTAGAAACATAAGTAAAATGTTGCACTAAGAAACATTGCAAAATTGTAGTTATAAGGAAAGAAGAATAGTCTGAAATGAGGAAGGGAAAGAAAAGAAAGGAAAAGATATGAAAAAGGTTAGCCAGCCTCTCGTGATCCCCCCCAGACCCCCATCCATATTCTCCATATTAACTCAAAATGCCTATATAGGATGCCCAGGGCTTCCAAGTTGCTTCAAACTTAGCCGGTAAATCATTTTTTCCTGTGCCATCACCCAATAAATTTTTCTTTTGGCTGCTGCTACGGAGACCGTCGGTTGTTTCCAAGCTCGTGCTATGGTAAGTTTTGCTCCCAGAAGGATAAAAAATATCATATTCTGGGTGGCTTTGGTGATTTTAGGGACCGGGGTGTTAAGTAATGCTATGGAGGGATCCTGCAACCTGTAACCTTGCGTATCATGTGAAACACTCTGTTCCAGAATCCTCTGACTCTCGGGCATTCCCACCATATATGGATCATGGATCCTGAAGGAGTGCATCTTTGAAAGTATTGAGACGAGGCGGAAGGAAACATTTTGGCCAATCTGGTCGGGACTAAGTACCATCTAGTTAGTACTTTTAGATTATCTTCAATTAGGGCAGTGTTGTGCATACCTTTGTAAGAACGGAGAAAGTTCCTATTCCACACTCCCGCGTCCCAGTTGTTCTGTAGCTCTCCCTCCCAGGCCGTCATGTATGATAATTTAGCGCTGTCTGAAGGAAGAGACAGGTATATTGTGGAGATGCCCCCCTCTGTTCTGTGACCTGGCCACACCTTTGCTCATATGCAGTCAATTTTGGGGGTTCTGGTTTATTTTTCTATTGAGAGTGCAAGAAGTGAGATATTTGTATGAATCGAAACCTCTCAGCGTTAGTCATTTCCTATTTGCTTTTGCAGTAACTGAGCAAGAGCAGGCCTAGGGGGTAAGATAGTGTCCAATGCGGTATAACCCCTTGTCTAACCACCATCTGAAGGCCTTGATGTTCATTCCAGGAGTGAATTTGGGGTTATGAAAGATATGAGCTAAAGGCTGTATGTCCGAGGTTAGGGCCGGGAGGCTTTTCAGGTTTTCCCAAAGGGAAATGGAATGGGACAGTGTCAGAGACAATATGGGAGGGCGATCTTTGGGAGGACACCAGAGTAGGAAGTCTAACGTGTGTGTAGGTACTGCTTGCCGTTCGATATGCACCCAATCAGGTTTCTCCATTCGAGTATAGACGGTCGACAATTGTGCCAGTTGTGCCGCTTGGTAATACCACAACATGTGGGGTACTCCCAGTCCTCCCTGTGTTCTAGGTCTGTATAGAATTTCTCTGGAGAGGCTGTGACCCGAGGAGCCCCAGATGAATTTTATGATTCTGCTTTGTAAAATCTGCAGATGATCCTTATTTATGGGGATCGGGAGAGCCCTAAAGAGATAAAGTAATTTGGGAAGTAGTGTCATTTTGACTGCATTCACCCTGCCCAGCCAGGATAATTCATGGAGCGCCCATTTCTTAAGGTCTATTTCGAGTTTTTTGTAAAGAGGGGAGGAAATTTACCATGTAAAGTTTCTCAGTCTTTGAAGTAAGATCTATTCCCAGATATCTAATTGTCGAATCGCTCAACTCAAATTGAAAGGAGCTTTTAAGATTCTCCGCCTTCCGAAGTGGAATTGTCACGTTTAGAATCTGTGATTTGGATAGGTTAACCCGCAATCCGGAGGCTTTAGCCAAGTCATCTAACAGTTTACATATGTTTGGAAGGGAAGTCGTAGGGGACGTGACGAATAACAGAAGCTATCCGCGAAAAGGGCACAGTTATGCGTCTGTGGACCGCAGTTAACCCCTTGGATGTCTAGGTGGTTGCGTATGGCTATCGATAGAATTTCTATGGCTATTGCAAAAATTAAGGGGGACAAGGGGCAGCCCTGCTTGGTTCCTCTAGCTATTTTGATTGGCTCTGAGAGATAGCCTTGCATGCGTACTCGGGCTTCCGGGAAGGAATAGAGTGCTGTCAGTAGGCCCAGTTTTGATGGACTCTTCTCTAAGGAGCAAAGCTGGAAAAGTCCAGAAAGGAGGAAATGTTGGTTCCGATCCCTCAAGTTTCTAGGAGGCCTGCCTTCTTTGGGTTTCTTGAAGCTCTTCTTGTTCCACATTGGGGAAATGGGACTAGAGTGCGTTTGTCGTTTTGTGGCCCCTGATTGGGTGTTCGGGTGGGTTTGCTGGGGTCTGTGCGAGATGAGTCTCAGGCTCAAAAGTAGCTTCTTTCCTTGTAAACTAAAAAAGGAGTAGGTTTTTGATTTATAAGCAAACTTGAGGGCGAAAGGGAAGGCCCACCAATATTTGACGTCCTTTTGTGATAGAACCGTAAGCAGGGGTTTCAGGGCCCGCCTTTTTTGTATGGTCGACGGGAATTGTCTGCAAAGACTAGTACAGGGTGATTGCGACAGAGGAGTGACGATTGTGTGCGTGACTCCTTCATAACTTCCTCTTTCACCGAGTAGAAATGGGGTTTGATCACCACATCCTTGGGGGCTCCATCTTTGCGTGGGGGACCCAATGCTCTGTGTGCGCGATCCAGTTCCAGTTTATGAGGAGGAATGTCAGGGATAAGGTCCCTGATAAAGTCCTGAACTGCCAGTGTAACGTCAGTGATTGACTCCGGGAGCCCCCTTAAAAGAAAGTTGTACCTTCGCGATCTGTTCTCGAGATCATCGATTCGAGATAAAGCTGTGTCCAATTGATCCTGGAGAACATGGATGTGATCAGAGTTCTGATTGGTCCTAGCTACTGTGGAATCTGTTTTAAGTTCCATTGCTTCCATTCTGCCTCCTAAGTTCTGGAGATCTGCCTTTATGTCCCCAGTGATTTTAGCTGCTGTAGTGGAGAGTCCCCTATTTAACAGTTCCAAGAGTTTATGGAACAGATCAGCAGTGTTGATCAGTGTGTCTGAGCTGGTGTGCCCTGGCTGTTGTGAGGTAGCCGGATAGGCCTCAGCATATCCCATGGGGGAGAGCATATAATCCTCCAGAGTGTGCCCAATAAGTGACACTGTGGAGGCTGGTGAGAGAGCCTCTGTGGGGGGTTTACTTACTGCTGGTCCCGGAGGTCCCTGTATGTAATCCTGGATTAGTGGCAGAGGGAGTTTTTCCTCCATGTCATCACACGATTGTGCCGCGGCCACCATTTTTAAAACGAGGGATCGTAAAATCGTGGATCCCTTCTGACCGGATTTGTAATCATGTGCCGGTTCCTGGGGGTATCCCCGATTCTGCTGTGTGGCCGTAGTCGTGCTTATTAGCCTCAGGCAGTGTTGTGGTGACCCGTTCGGCCAGGATGGTGCGGAGCTCCAGGCTTACGTGGCCATCTTGGAGCCTCCACCGCCTATGGAGATTTTTAAGGGTAAAAGTTTGTTGCCATTCCACGAGTGGGTGCAACTTTGAAAGCGTGATATGTTGGGTATCAATTAGTAGTTTTCTAGCAAAAAAAAATGTTTTTAACTTGTAAACAGCAAATCTCAGAAAGAGGCTCGGTCATTAAGTGGTTAATGTGTTAATTAGTTATTTCAGGAGATTACTTATGCACTCTGAAGTCATCCCTACTAGTCCAACCCACAAAAAGGAATGAGCTGATTGGACAACTGGTCAACTGGTGTCACGTGCATCCAAAAGAACGAATGGAACTAAAATTAATTTTGGATTCATTTATGTTTTAATTCTGAGATTCTGTTGAATCCACCTCCATCCAACCCCACAAGTAGGAATCATCATCTTATTTCACTTTATACCTTGCTGTATTTATTGCAATATGTTTCCATTTCATATGTAGTACATTTGTTATAATAATAAAAAATGTTAATGCTAAATAAAAATTAAGTGGATCCGAATCAATTCAGATAATTTGTTATGTCATTACAATATTTCGGATGCTTCAAACATTAACAAAAGGCCCAAACTATCACATCATGTCATCCAAATGGGACAAATTAATACAAATGAATTTGTTTATTCGTTATATTTATTGTGGATTAGTTGAAATTTGTTACTATTGTGACGCAATTCAGATACGGATGAATCTCCAAATAACAAAATTTCTTAATTTTTTTTTTAATGAAGTAATATTTTCCATTACCCTAATGCCTTCCACTTGTCTAATCCACTGCTTTATGGTTGCTAGTATAGGGCTTGACAGGGCTGTCTGAATAACTATTAGGGCTCTTATGTATGGGCATAAAGCCTACCTGGTCCCAATGAATACCTAAATGTTGTAAATGTGGGAGTAATATATTTGTTAGCATTTTTGAAAATAATTTTAGATCCACATTAAAGAGGAGCTCCAGGCTCTTTCAGAAAAAAAAAATCAAAGTCAGCAGCAACAAATACTGTAGCTGCTGACTTTTAATTTTAGGGCACTTAGCTTCCAGGAAACGAGCAGTGTCTTTACCCGAGCCGATTTTTTAATCAGCTATTGGGTGCTGCCGCCACCATCTTGACTAAGAGAAACCAGCAGTGAAGCATTGCGGCTCCACATCCTGGTTTCTACTGCACAGGGAAAAGGAGGGGAGGCAAACTTTGGGCTCTGTTCACCGTGGCAAACTGAGCCAGAAGTGGGAATGGTTACCTGTCAACACCAGGTAACCACCCCCCCCCAAAGGGTACCAAATGTGGCAGCGGAGGGGAGAATAGGCAGACAAGTGGAGCTTCCCCTTTTGGGTTGAGCTCCGCTTTAAGAAGGGATATAGGTTATTTGTGTAGCTTTTAGGATTCTTGCCTTCTTTAGGATAATAGAGATATAAGCCATCAAAGCAGAGTGAGGAAGTCTTTGGTCTGGACAGAGGGAGTTAAATGCCTTATCAAAGCAAGTGGTCAAATAGGCCTGGAATGTTTTATAGTAATGCAGCGTAAAATTATCAGGTCCTGGAGCTTTACCAGTCCTGAAGGCCTTGATTTCAGCAAAACATTGTTTTCTTGAGTTGTACCACTTGGTCCTCTAAAGAAAGGAAACAAGAGTTTCTCAGATACTCTTTAATTTTATGCATGTGTGTGTCATTTGGGAAATTCAGTGATACAGTTTGGTGTAGTAGTCTACTTTGTCTTTTAGATGTGAAGCTTTAATCCCAGTCGGGCAGAAGATCATAGGGATAAAAGTTTTAGCTTACTATTGACGAAGGACCTTAGCAAGGAGTTTACTGCAATTTTTACAAATTCCTCCTGCATATGATCAGCATATCTTTCACATCCTACATTCATAAAGAAAGCAAGTGGAGTCTGTAGTCTGCTAGTTCAGCTAGGTAATAAGGCATTTGGTTAAGTTTGTGTAGCATTTCTCACTTATGTATCTGCATAAGTAAATGATCTGATGACCCCCAATAAATGCATGCTATATTTAACCAATACTTCTCTCATATATGCCTTGTGTGCTTCCCATTAAAATGTGTGGAGATGTGTCGGGGGGGGGGGGTGAATTAAAAGTCAAGTAAAGAGTAAATTCTAATTCTCATTCAAGGTCTTCTTTGAAAGGAGGATCCTGCAAAAGTGATTCATTAAATCTCCAAGAGGAAGAGTGGGTAGTTGAGGGGGCTAAGGCAAGAAAAAGAGTGACTAGAGCATGGTCTCAAATGGTAATATTAGCAATGGCCAGTTGTGAGACCAGAGATAGATAGCAATGTTTAATAAAGAGCATATTGATGTAAAAATATAAGTCATGAATGACAGAATGAAACCTATGGTCTTTAGTTGTAGGATGCAGTGTTGCCAACCGTCACTATTATTACTGGCAGCCAGTAAAAAAAAAACAGGCAATTTTCTCCTGCCAGTAAAAGTAAAAAAATATGGCTGTGATGCTCGGCTTGGTCTGGAGACGGCCGAGACCATCCAAATGCCTGTTACAGTGTGATCGGGCAGCTCTGACGGAGACGGTGCCTGAGCATGTCATGGCGGCCAGAGCCTCGTGTGCGGGTCTGCAGTATGGGAGCAAGGCAGGCTGGGAAACGGGACCGTCAGTGCTATTTAGACTGGATTGGACTGGAGGGACCACTTGGCTTGGAGAGAGACTGTCACTGTGACTCAAGAGGGAACGTGTTGTGTCGGTGAGATCTCATAATCATCTGTGCTGCTGCCCACTGCTGTCAATGTCACTGTGAGAGTGAATTTTATGTGTGTTTTCCTACCCATTCTAATTTCTTGCCCTCCTAAGTCCTGTCCCTGAGCTACTTACTTACTATATCAAAAACAAAATAAGAAATATGTTTCTTGCCTTATTATCTACCTTAAATCATATTGCTAATTGCATACTGTATTTGTTTGTAGCCTAAATACTCGAATTTGCACTTAAATCTGTCATTTTGTAACTTTTGGAAATGTCAGTAAAAACTTGGCTGTGCAAGTAAATTTTGGGTGTTGTGTCAGTAAATTTCAATCTGGTAGGTTGGCAACACTGGTAGGATGTAACTCAAAGACCCCACGCTCCTTGCTATATGTAAGTGAATGAAAATCAGCCTCAGCCCAGACTCCTCCCAGGCCACGGCCCATGACACATTCTTCTTTGCAAAATAACTCAAGCTCTGTCAGATTTGATGGAGAGCGTCTGTGAACAGCAATTTTCAAGTCTTGCCACAGATTCTCTGTTTCAAATATTTTATTGAATTTTATAATTATCAACAAAATTCCATTAACAGAGAATGTACAATAATATAATAGAAATAGATATTCCATTAACAGAACACGTACAATAGTATAGTAGAAAAAGGCGTAATCATTCAGGAAAGTAACTCTTATAAATGTAAATGAAAATAGATAACCTAGCAGATTGTAAGATAAGATTATGTAACATGAAGTGTCATAATCATAGCTTCATGGCAGCTATTTGATGACAAGTAATTGAGAAATTAAAGCGGGATTCCGTCCCTGAAAATTTTTTTTTAAAATTCAGCAGCTACAAACACTGTAGCTGCTGACTTTAAATAAGTAGACTTACCTGTCCTGGGTGCCTGCGATGGCCGACCCGTCCCTCGGCTCTCGGTTCCCGGCACTGCCATCCTAAGTAAGGGAAACAGGCAGTGGAGCCTTGCGGCTTCACTGCCAGTTTCCTACTGCGCACGCGCAAGCGGCACGGCGATCTGTGAATGGGCCCGTGGTTTTCTGGGAACACACACAGTTCCCAGAAGGCAACAGGGCCGGTCAGCTAGGAGCAGAACACGCCGCAGAATAGGAAGAGGCAGATTAGGAAGACTGCCTAGCAACAAGGGTTCAGGTAAGTTTTTTTTTTTCAAATGTTTTTTTTTTAGGATTTTTGGTGAAATTTTTTTTTTCAGGGTGGCCCTCCACTTTAAGTTGGTTAAAATAATATAATATAATTATGTCATCTATGAAGAGAATAAAATAGAGTAAACCTATAACGAAATATAAAGTTAATGTGTTGTAGAATAGCTGAAGAAATAAATTAGGCTAAACCAGGGCCAAGTTCCTTCTCTTGGCTTGGCTTTATCTGGTGCGAAGGTCAAAAATCCCAATCATTTAAAGCATCTTCTATTACAGTTGGTATATCAGATAATTAACAAGAATAAACCTAGTAGAGGGGATAGGGCACAGAGGGGAGAGAGAAAGAAATGTCCAGGGGGACCAATGGTTAGAGAATCAAGTGAAAGTAATCATAGTAGCGGGGTGGATATTATAATCTCTCAGGGAGAAATTAGTGAACAGTCCAAACCAGGGGGTAAATAGTGTTTGATCCAAGGTCTCCATAAGGATTCAAAATTAGAAACTTTATCTAGTAGTATAGCTTCAGTTGCCACAGATTCTCAATTGGATTTAGGTTTGGATTTTGACTGGGTCATTCTAACACATGAATATGCTTTGATCTAAACCATTCCATTGTAGCTCTGGCTGTATGTTTAGGGTCGCTGTCCTGCTGGAAGGTGAACCTCTGCCCCAGACTCAGGTTTTTGCAGACTCTTAACAGGTTTTCTTCTATGGCCTCGTACACACGGTACAAAAATCAGAAGGGTAAATTCTAAGGATGAGCTGTCTGCAGATTTTCGGATCATTAGTACAGTGCATTCAACAGACGATTTGACTTTTACATCAGACAAAAGCTGGATGTGCAGGCTAAAAAATTTTTGTCGGATGTGAACTCAACATCTAATTTTTCCGATGGTCAGTACAGCAATCCATCACACAAAAGTCGAAAGTACAAACATGCATGCTCGGAATTAAGGAACGACTGGGAAGAGTTTGGTCTTGTAAACTACTGTTCGTAATCTAGAATTAACATTCATGACGTGCCAATTGATGAAATGTCAAAATTCTCATCTTCTTTAATGGGATAATAATGAAGCTGCTTTGCCTGAAGTTATGCCAAACATATTTTAAAAGGCATTTGTTTTGTACGATCTGAAAAACGCGAATCAACGTTTACCAAACTTCTACTAACATGAAATTAGCAGAAGGGGCCCAAAGGGTGGCGCTTGAGAAATGAACTTCCTCTTTATACTCTCATAGTACATAACTATGTTTGTGTTTGTCAAATGACAATTTGCAGATAGTATGCTAGACGAAATCCTGCACTCGCCCTTCTGACAAAAATCAGACGCTCGGTCGTCCAACAATCAGACCGTGTGTCCGAGGCTTTAGATTGTCCTCTATTTGGCTCCATTCATCTTCCCATTAACTCTGATCAGCTTCCCTGTCCCTGCTGAAGAAAAACATCCCCACAACATGAGACTGATGCCACCATGTTTCACGGTAGGGATGGTGTGTTCAGGGTGATATGCAGTGTTAGTTTTCCGTCACATATTGCGTTTTGCTTTTAGGCCAAAAAGTTCAATTTTGGTCTCATCTGACCAGAACACCTTCTTCCACATGTTTGCAGTTTGCAAAAAGTCATGTGGGGGACACAGCAAACAGGACTTCTTATGGCTTTCTTTCAACAACGTCTTTCTTCTTGCCACTCTTCCATAAATGGCAGATTTGTGGAGAACACGATTAATAGTTGTCCTGTGGACAGATTCTCCCACCTGAGCTGTGGATCTCTGCATCTTCTCCAGAGTTACCATGGGCCTCTTGGCTGTTTCTCTGATTAATGCTCTCCTTGCCTGTCAGTTTAGGTGGATGGCCATGTCTTTGTATGTTTGCAGTTATGCCATACTCTTTTCATTTTCGAATGATGGATTGAACAGTGTTCCATGAGATGTTTAAAGCTTGGGATATTTTTTTATAACCTAACCCTGTTTAAACTTCTCCACAACTTTATCCCTGACCTGTCTGGTGTGTTCCTTGGCCTTCATGATGCTGTTTGTTCACTAAGGTTCTCTAACAAACCTCTGAGGGCTTCACGGAACAGCTGTATTTATACTGCGATTAAATTACCCACAGGTGGACTCTATTTACTAATTAAGTGACTTCTGAAGGCAATTGGTTCCACTATATTTTAGTTAGGGGTATCAGAGTAAAGGAGGCTGAATACAAATGCACACCACACTTTTCAGATATTTATTTGCAAAAAATGTTGAAAACCATTTATCATTTTTCCTTCCACTTCACAATTATGTGCCATTTTGTGTTGGTCTATCACATACAATCCCACATTTCAAGAATTGAATAATTTTTCAAGGCACTGTATGTGGAGCACACACATAGAGAAGAGCTGGCCATCACAGAGGTGTTGGCATTCACATTTTTACATCTGTTTACATATGAAACTGTGTAGCATCCAATTTTATGGTATGTGTTTTGATAGATTTTGTGAATTACATTTTAAATATTGTTAGCATATTATTCAGTGCTGTTATTTGTGGGTGGTACCTCTGAACTTCCTTCTGTATCTCATAGTGTTTGTTTCTACACCTGTTTTGCCTTTAGTTATAACTTTAATGTGTTAATGCATATAGACACAAAAAATCAAAATATAGTAAATCCATACCTCATTCAGATAAAATGTCACCAAGTCATTGTTGACCTCACTTTTTCGGATCCCATGTTTTTTCTCCATCTGTGAAGAGAAAATACTGTATGTATTAGAAGGTATTAGGACTCCACAGTACAATACACACACAATTGTTTTAAAGAGGTTGTATACCGCTGGATGTTTTTTTCTTCAAGGTAAAGTCATATTGTGCTAGTATGCATCGCATACTAGCACATTATGTGACACTTACCTTGAAACGCTGCAGCCACTTCCATCCTCACCCGTCTTGCTTCAAGGTTCGCGGGCTCCGGCTCTGTAACTGGTCGGAGCTGCGATGACATCACTCCCCCGCATGCGCACAGGAGCCGCCGTTCACGGCACAGGGTTCGGAAGGAACGGCATGGGTGGCCGTTCCTTCAGAGCCCATGTGCCAGTCATGTCACTGGCTGCATGTAATGTAAATGTCTCCTAAATGGTGCATGTTTAGGAGATATTTACACTACCTTATTATAGGCTTACCTATAGGTAAAAGTCAGTAGAGGAAGTTTACTTTCTCTTTAACCACTAGCTGCCTGCCCACTGTCATATGACGGTGGGACGAGGCAGCTCTCGTTCTGGGCGGACGTCATATGACGTGATCGCCTTCCCGAGCCACTAGGGGGTGTGCTTGCGCGCCCACCGCGTCACTAGGGACCCGGTGCGCATGCCGGCGGCCGCGATGTCCACCAGGCACGCGCAATTGCCCAGTAACAGAGCAGGACCGTGGATCTGTGTATGTAAACACACAGATCCACATCCTGTCAGAGAGGAGAGGAGACCGATGGTGTGTCCCCTGTACATAGGGACACCGATCAGTCACCTCCCCCAGTCAGTCCCCTCCCCCCACAGTTAGAGTCACCTCCCTAGGACACACATTTAAGCCCTCGATCACCCCCTAGTGTTAACCCCTTCCCTGCCAGTCACATTTACACAGTAATCGATGCATTTTTATAGCACGGATCACTGTATAAATGTGAATGGTCCCAAAAATGTGTCAAAAGTGTCCGATATGTCCACCGCAATATCGCAGTCACAATAAAAATCGCAGATCGCCACCATGACTAGTAAAAAAAAAAAAAAATAATAAAAATGCTATAAATCTATCCCCTATTTTGTAGAGGCTATAACTTTTGCGCAAACCAATCAATATACGCTGATTGCAATTTTTTTACCAAAAATATGTAGAAGAAGACATATCGGCCTAAACTGAGGAAAAAATTTGTTTAAGAAAAAAAAAAATTGGATATTTATTATAGCAAAAAGTAAAAAATATTGTATTTTTTAAAACTTGTCCCTCTTCTTTTGTTTATTAACTAAAAAAGGAGGTTCCCCTAACTGGATTTTTCCGGCACTTGCACAAGAAATTGTATAAATTGTGATCTCATATAAGAGTAAAAACTGTATTTTTATTTAAAGTTTATAAAAACAAGACATTCCAAGCAACGGAAACATATATAATACATATAATTCAAAAACAGTACTCATTATGTTCAACTAGACAATGATATTCCTACAGTCGGGGCTTTTTAGGCCCATTAATTATATTCCACTGTGCGGTGGTATTTAAACGATGGAAAACCTTTTGCCAGCCCAACGCGTTTCGGGATATATTAAAATTCAATCCTTCTTCAGGGGCTTAATTGGAAAGAGGAATTCATCTGTGATGTTGACGTTGCTTGTTTTAGAACCAATGGTAAACACGGGAGAACGAAAGTATTTGAAAATATGATGACAGATGGTTATAATTTTTATGTATATGACGTGCTGTTCTCTGGATAGTTCGTCAATATGTTTCAATCCCTCAAATTGTGGATATGTAAAATTAACCTTACACCTACCCTGTCCGTCATGGATGCGTGCTGGCCGCAGCGGTACACTGGAGCAAAAACAGGGAAGAAGGCAAACCTGTAATTGAGTGTTTTAAAGTTTTAGCCAGCCACAGATCCCAGCATCCGACAGACACGGTGTCTCTTCTTTTGTTTATAGCGAAATAAATAAAGACCGCAGAGGTGATCAAATACCACCAAAAGAAAGCTCTATTTGTGGGGAAAAAAATGATAAAAATGTCATTAGGGTGCAGTGTTGCATGACCGCGCAATTGTCATTCAAAATGCGACAGTGCTGAAAGCTGAAAAATGAGTGAAAGTGCCCTGTATTGAGGTGGTTAAGGTACCCAAAGACACCGCATAATTATCAGCTGATCCTTCTAAAATCAGAAACGTCTGATGATTATGAAATGTCTATGGTAACCATTGCCACTACTAGGTGGGCCATTCTAAAATAAATGTATTTATTTATTTAATTTATTTATTTATTTAATTTACATAAATTTATTAAACAAAGATCTGACTTTTAATCTCAAACTTCTAACTTTAAAACTGAGAAATGTGACTTTTAGTGTCAGAATTCTGATGTTGAAACTCAGAATTTTAATATTAATTATTACATATATTATTATACATAATTATATTTTAATCTTAGAATTCTAACATTTAAACTCAGAATTCTGACTTTAAAAGCCAGAAATGTGTTTCTTAAATGTCTTTTAGGATGGCCCGAGGGTTCTTTTGTATATTTCATTATATATTGTGTATATTTGTTATATTATTATATTACCCCCACATACAGTGGAACCAGTCTGGGTAGGAGCCATTTAAAGAGATTCTGTCACTAGACCAATCATTTCACCAACAATCTTCCTGTAAATTTATATGGGCATTTAATGTTTTTTATGCATATTTCTTACCTGAAAATCATCTTTTTTTGTAGCCACCCAAAAGCCCTGGGCCTGCTTCTGGGTACCATCATATTGAAAGTGATGTCAGCAGGCCCAGCAGGCTCAGAACTGTCACTCAACTAAGGTTCTGTGGAACCCTATGGTTCCTCCAGAGGTTGCTAATAAGTTCATAGTTAGTCTGGTTGAAAAAAGTCTATCTAGTTCAACCAATAATTCCTCAAGCTGTTACTGAGAGTAGTGTCGGATTTATAAGGGGGCAAAGGGGGTCACTGCCCTGGCATCCACTGACAGAGAAGGCCTCCCTTTATACAAAAATTATATAAAACAATATAAAAATGAATATAAAATACAAAATAAATATTAATAAAATGATATAACATGTATAATAATTTTGGCAGCTCAAGCAAACCACACAGAGTGCTTTGACTGCATGTGTTTTCACACAAGACCTCAGAATGATATTGTGTCATGCATGTTAAAAATGTGTGACTGTCATTGCAAATGCATGTAAAAGGGGCCCCCAAACCTAAGGTGCCCCCCCCCCCCCCAAGATCTAAATCTGGCCTAGCTGAGGAACCTCCCATTTAATAGTGCCTGCATAGTTGTTAAGAAAGAAAATCATTGATAGAGCCATCTGCATGACCCCATTGATATTTTGGTTGCCTGTAGGTGTGGTATTTTGATTACCACTGTAAGGGGGGCATTCTTCCAATTGGCCACTGAATGTCAATTAGTTTTAGCAGGTTTTCCCCAAGATCTGAAAATAGTTTCAAGAGTTCTTCTGAGAAAATAGCCTAAGAAAGACTTCACTATACGGTCCCCCTTTACTCCTTCCCCAGCAGACACATAAAAGGTCATGCAAGGAGGTGAAAGGAGTAGTTAGGCCAGCATAGCAAATAATTATATACTCCTAGACAGGGCTTTTTTTCTCGGAAAATAGGTACAGCAACTCAGTCACAATCTCTCCCCCCATCCCCGTCCCTTACACACACCCTCCAAACAGCATCAAATAGTGGGACTGGTCAAAGTGTTGATGTATTGAGCTGAAGCACCCAGCCAGCTCTAGTACCTCCCTGCATACTATATTTGGCTCCACCTCTCTCGCTTGTGGGTAGATCATCCAGTGATGATGTTGGCATTTGAAATGCACCCCGTGTACCTGCATCTCCCTTTTCCCCATCCTTCTTCACTCAGTGGGAGCCACTCAGGAGATCTGATATGTGGGAGCTGTTGGGGAACAAGCTGTCACTTGTAAGTATAGAAGTCGGACCTTTGTGTTTTCAAGTAATAGTGGTCAGCAGGAAGCAGAGGGCCTGAACCAGAGGTGGTGGAACTGAGCTCCACCAAGTTCCAGCACAAAAAAAGCCCTGCTCCTAGAAGAGGGAACGGACTTCTCCAGAGGAAGTAATATTTTCACACAAGCTTAAAGGCATGTAGCAACTGAATAACAAAAAAACACTCATGATAGGAAAATGCTGCAAAAAGCGTTTAAAATACTTTTCTGTGGTTTTGCTTAATTTTTTTTTCAAGTTGGTGCCAAGGTCTCTTAGAACTAGAAATAGGCTGAATTATAGGGAATTACCAAAAGGATTTCAGACTGCTACAAGACCTCATTCAGCAAAGCTATCTATTTTCACTGTCTATATCCTGTAAAACTATCAACACCCAGATGTTGAAATCAGGCCGAAATTGCCTAATGGAAGATGACAATCTTTTCAGTATTTATTGTATTGAATTCTCTTGCCCCTAAATATAATAAAACCCCATAAAACCCAAACACAAAGGGAAATGGCAATGACATACCTCTCTTAGTGAGCTCTTCACAGGAATATAGCCAGACAACATCTTCACCTCTATAATAGCCATGTTGGATGTCTTTCGAGCACCTGTGTATCTGCAAGTATTTTTAAAAAGTTGTATTATGATTTTATTCAGTATGAGACCCCCAAAACATCCCAGAAATAACAGTTATGAAATCATCATCATTTCTATTTTTCTTTTGTTGATTATCCTGCGGAGCTTTATAGCTGTCATCTTTCTCTTTTTCTCTTTACCAGTGGAAACCTTGCAAAAAGACCTGAACAAATTAATGGGGTGGGCGACTACATGGCAAATGAGGTTTAATGAAGAAAAATGTAAAATAATGCATTTGGGTGGCAAAAATATGAATGCAATCTATACACTGGGGGGAGAACCTCTGGGGGAATCTAGGATGGAAAAGGACCTGGGGGTCCTGGTAGATGATAGGCTCAGCAATGGCATGCAATGCCAAGCTGCTGCTAATAAAGCAAACAGAATATTGGCATGCATTAAAAGGGGGATCAACGCAAGAGATAAAACGATAATTCTCCCACTCTAAAAGGCTCTGGTCCGGCCGCACCTGGAGTATGCTGTCCAGTTCTGGGCACCAGTCCTCAGGAAGGATGTACTGGAAATGGAGCGAGTACAAAGAAGGGCAACAAAGCTAATAAAGGGTCTGGAGGATCTTAGTTATGAGGAAAGGTTGCAAGCACTGAACTTATTCTCTCTGGAGAAGAGACGCTTGAGAGGGGATATGATTTCAATTTACAAATACTGTACTGGTGACCCCACAATAGGGATAAAACTTTTTCGCAGAAGAGAGTTTAATAAGACTCGTGGCCACTCATTACAACTAGAAGAAAAGAGGTTTAACCTCAAACTACGTAGAGGGTTCTTTACTGTAAGAGCGGCAAGGATGTGGAATTCCCTTCCACAGGCGGTGGTCTCAGCGGGGAGCATTGATAGCTTCAAGAAACTATTAGATAATCACCTGAATGACCGCAACATACAGGGATATACAATGTAATACTGACACATATCACACACATAGGTTGGACTTGATGGACTTGTGTCTTTTTTCAACCTCACCTACTATGTAACTATGTAATCTTATGCCGCGTACACACAACCAGACTTTTCGGCATCAAAGGTCCGACGGAACGATTCAATTGTGTGTGGGCTTCATTGGACCTTCTCTGTCGAAAAATCTGACAGACTTTAGAACATGTTTCAAATCTTTCCGATGGACTCGATTCCTATCGAAAAATCCGTTCATCTGTATGCTAGTCCGATGGACCAAAAACGACGCAAGGGCAGCTATTGGCTACTGGCTATGAACTTCCTTATTCTAGTCCGGTGATACGTCATCACGTTCAAAATGATCGGACTATGGTGTGATCGTGTGTAGGCAAGTCCATTTCGTTGGAACTCCGTCGGAACTCTGTCAAAGTCCTTCGAAGTTCAGTCCGACGAGAAGTCCGCTTGTGTATACGCGGCATAAGATTAGTGCAGCTCCAGGATTTGGTTACTCTAATGCCCCGTACACACGGTCGGACTTTCCGACGTAAAACGTGCGATCAGAGCTTGTTGTCGGAAATTCCGACCGTATGTAGGCTCCATCGGACAGTTTGCATCGGAATTTCCGTGGCACAAAATTTGAGACCTGGTTCTCAAATTTTCCGACAACAAAATCCGTTTGCGTAAATTTCCGATCGTGTGTACATCATTCCGACGTAAAAAGTGCCACGCATGCTCGGAATCAAGCAGAAGAGCAGCACTGGCTATTGAACTTAATTTTTCTTGGCTCGTCATACGTGTTATACGTCACCGTGTTCTTGACGTTCGGAATTTCCGACCAACTTTGTGTGACCGTGTGTATGCAAGATAAGTTTGAGCCGACATCCGTCGGAAAAAATCCATGGATTTTGTTGTCAGAATGTCCGATCAATGTCCGATCGTGTGTATGCGGCATTATTCTCATCATGAGTGCCTCCTCAAATTATTAGGTTGGAAGTGAACATATCTGTGCATCTAGGTCTGAGACGAGTGTTTGATGAGCACAAAGCTAATGAACAAAAAAATAAAAATAAACAGTAAACATACCGTACATCCAAGTATTACCAAACAACAGAAATGGCAATACAGTGGAACCTCGGATTGCGAGTAACGCGGTTAACGAACGATTCTCAATACGAGCACTGTATTTTTAAAAATGACTCTGTTTGCGAGTATTGTTTCGCAAAACGAGCAGGATTCAAGCCACAGCGGTGTATAGTACCGAGTTTGGCCTGAGGTGGGGGGGCGCCGGAGCCGATCGGAGCTGATCAGAGCAGTTCGGAAATGCTCAGTTTCGGAGCCTTTCCGAGGTTTTCCGAGTTCAGGCGAGCTGTTCTCGGCCTTTCCGATCATTTCCACATGCAGTATTGCATGCCATTGAAGTCAATGCAGAACAAATTATTTTCGTTTCCATTGACTTCTATGGGGAAACTCGCTTTGATATGCAAGTACTTTGGATTACGAGCATTCTCCTGGAATGGATTATGCTCGTAATCCAAGGTTCTACTGTACTTATATTTCTGTGTATATATTGTCTACATATTTAGCAGCTCTTCACTAAATTTATTTATTTAAAGTTGCCTGGGAACCTCACATGGTATTGGGGCATAGGGATGGGCGAATGGTTCAGCCCGAGCATGACTTCGGGCCCAACATTTGCCTGTTTGGCCGTTCGCCGAACACCCGAATTTGCAGGGTGTTCGCCCCGTCGAACACCCTGCAATGCACTGAGCGCTGCACAGTGCATTCTGTACCCTGATTGGGCAAAGCTTTGCCCAATCAGGGTGCAGTGTAAGCTGGTTGTTAAGGAATGGGGCCGGGAACCCGGCGGCCGCGTCCTTAACAACCAATGAGTCATCAGATTTGTCAATGGGTTTCCCCGCTGACAGATGAATAAAAAAAAAAAGTGCTGGTAAAAAAAATAAAGAAAAAAACAACATCATGACCCCCCAAGTCCATGCCAGGCCCTTCAAGTCTGGTATTGATTTTAAGGAGAATCCCATGGCAAAATAAAAAATAGCGTGGGGTCCCCCCCAAAATTTATACCAGACCCCTATACCCTTATCCGAGCATGCAGCCCGGCAGGTCAGGAAAAAGGAAGGTGCTTTGGGACAGGGGGGCTCTGCTAGGGGATCTGATGGGGACAAGGGCCTGCTCCCGACAACCCCGGGCTGTGTTTGTTGGGGTCTGCGGGCAGGGGGGCTTATCGGAATCTGGATGCCCCCTTTAACAAGGAGGCACCCAGATCCTGACCCCCCCCCCCCATGTGAATGGGTATCAGGTACATCATACCCCTACCCATTAACCAAAAAAAGTAACAAAAAGTAAAAAACACAGGTTTTTGACAAGCCTTTTTTAAAAAAATTAAAAATAGTGTCCCTCAATGTAAATCCACCGTCAATCACGACGTCCGACGGACCTGAAAACTAGAAAAAATGGAAACCGCTTCTGCCTCCATGGGGAGGCAGCTCTTGTATAGGCAAGGGGCAGGGCTACCCGGTGACGTAACCTGATGGCCCCGCCCCTTCTGAAGTCATGTGACTTTTTAATTTTTTAATAAACGATTGGTCAAAAACAGTTTCCTGTGTTTCTTACTTTTTGATATTTTTTTTAGTGAATGGGTAGGGGTACGATGTACCCCTACCCATTTACATAGCAGTGGGGGGGCAGGATCTGGGGGCCCACTTGTTAAAGGGGGCTTCCAGATTCCGATAAGCCCCCCACCCACAGACCCCAACAACCACTGCCCTGGGCTGCAGTTGTCGGGAAGAGGTCCTTGTCCCCATCAACATGGTCTAAAGCACCCCTGGTATGGTTCGGGGGGGGCGTTTGCTTTCCCCCCCTATTCCTGACCTGCCAACTGCCTGCTGGATAAAGGTCTGGCATGGATTTTGGGGAGGGACCCCACATTTTTGTTTTTTGGCATGGGGGGGACCCTATGTAATTTTTTTCTTTATTTTTTAATAGTCGGATGTCTACAATTGTAACCGCGAGTCATTTTAAATGGGATTTTTTTCTTTAGAAATATAATTTTTGCTGTAGCATGTTCTGTATATGCTACAAATGCGCTACTTTACAGGCACATTAAGAAGGGCCTCCAGGCACGATATTGAAAGGAATTTTTCATTTTCATTGTTGCACTTTAACCACTTGCCGACCGCCTCACGCAGATATACTGTGGCAGAATGGCACGGGCAGGCAAAATCACGTACCTGGTGCCCGAGGCAGTCAGCTTCTGTCCGGAAGCGATCAGAGGTGAGGGGGAGGCCATCCATTCGTGGCCCCCCTCATGATCGCTCCCAGCCAATGAGATTCTTCCTCTGCTGCTGTATAGTAAACAGCAGAAGAGGAAGTGATGTCATCTCTCCTCGGCTCGGTATTTTCCGTTCCGGCGCAGAGGAGAGAAGATGTGAGTGCACAAACACTACACACACAGTAGAACACGCCAGGCACACATTACACCCCCCCATCACCCCCCCCCCCGTCATACTGACACCAAGCAGTTTTTTTTTCTGATTACTGCATTGGTGTCAGTTTGTGACAGTTAGTGTGGTAGGGCAGTTAGTGTTAGCCCCCTTTAGCTCTAGGATACCCCCCTAACCCCCCCCTAATAAAGTTTTAACCCCTTGATCACCCCCCGTCGCCAGTGTCACTAAGCGATCATTTTTCTCATCGCTGTATTAGTGTCACTGGTGACGCTAGTTAGGAAGGTAAATATTTAGGTTCGCCATCACCCGCCGTTTATTACCGAATAAAGGTTTAGCCCCCTGATCGCCCGGCAGTGATATAACTTAGGTTTTAGGGTCAGATAGGGTCTGTGTTGCCCCAGGCAGCTATAGGTTAGTGCCAGTAGCGCTAACACCCACGCACACACCATGCACCTCCCTTAGTGGTATAGTATCTGGACGGATCGATATCTGATCCGATCAGATCTATACTAGCTTCCCCAGCAGTTTAGGGTTCCCAAAAATGCAGTGTTAGCGGGATCAGCCCAGATACCTGCTAGCACCTGCGTTTTGCCCCTCCGCCCGGCCCAGCCCAGCCCAGCCCACCCAAGTGCAGTATCGATTGATCACTGTCACTTACAAAACACTAAATGCATAACTGCAGCGTTCACAGAGTCAGGCCTGATCCCTGCGATTGCTAACAGTTTTTTTGGTAGCGTTTTGGTGAACTGGCAAGCACCAGCGGCCTAGTACACCCCGGTCGTAGTCAAACTGCAGTAACACTTGGTGACATGGCGAGTCCCATAAGTGCAGTTCAAGCTGGTGAGGTGGCAAGCACAAGTAGTGTCCCGCTGCCACCAAGAAGAAGACAAACACAGGCCCGTTGTGCCCATAATGCCCTTCCTGCTGCATTCGCCAATCCTAATAATTGGGAACCCACCACTTCTGCAGCGCCCGTACTTCCCCCATTCACATCCCCAACCAAATGCAGTCGGCTGCATGAGAGGCATTTTCTTTATGTCCTCCCGAGTACCCCTACCCAACGAACCCCCCCAAAAAAGATGTGGTGTCTGCAGAAAGCGCGGATATAGGCGTGATACCCGCTTATATTTTCCCTCCTGTCCTGACAATCCTGGTCTTTGCATTGGTGAATGTTTTGAACGCTACCATTCACTAGTTGAGTATTAGCGTAGGGTACAGCATTGCACAGACTAGGCACACTTTTACAGGGTCTCCCAAGATGCCATCGCATTTTGAGAGACCCGAACCTGGAACCGGTTACAGTTATAAAAGTTACAGTTACAAAAAAAAGTGTAAAAAAAAAAAAAAAAAACACAAAAAAATATATAAAATAAATAAAAATAGTTGTCGTTTTATTTGTATCTCTCTCTCTATTCTCTCTCTATTGTTCTGCTCTTTTTTACTGTATTCTATTCTGCAATGTTTTATTGTTATTATGTTTTATCATGTTTGCTTTTCAGGTATGCAATTTTTTATACTTTACTGTTTACTGTGTTTTATCGTTAACCATTTTTTTATCTTCAGGTACGCCATTCACGACTTTGAGTGGTTATACCAGAATGATGCCTGCAGGTTTAGGTATCATCTTGGTATCATTCTTTTCAGCCAGCGGTCGGCTTTCATGTAAAAGCAATCCTAGCGGCTAATTAGCCTCTAGACTGCTTTTACAAGCAGTGGGAGGGAATGCCCCCCCCCTTACCGTCTTCCATGTTTTTCTCTGGCTCTCCTGTCTCAACAGGGAACCTGAGAATGCAGCCGGTGATTCAGCCAGCTGACCATAGAGCTGATCAGAGACCAGAGTGGCTCCAAACATCTCTATGGCCTAAGAAAGCGGAAGCTACGAGCATTTTATGACTTAGATGTAAACAGCGCCATTGGGTAATTGGGAAAGCATTTTATCACACCGATCTTGGTGTGGTCAGATGCTTTGAGGGCAGAGGAGAGATCTAGGGTCTAACAGACCCCATTTTTTTCAAAAAAGAGTACCTGTCACTACCTATTGCTATCATAGGGGATATTTACATTCCCTGAGATAACAATAAAAATGATAAAAAAAAAAAAAATGAAAGGAACAGTTTAAAAATAAGATAAAAAAAAATAATAAAAAAAAAAAAAAAAAAGCACCCCTGTCCCCCCCTGCTCTCGCGCTAAGGCGAACGCAAGCATCAGTCTGGCGTCAAATGTAAACAGCAATTGCACCATGCATGTGAGGTATCACCGCGAAGGTCAGATCGAGGGCAGTAATTTTAGAAGTATACCTCCTCTGTAAATCTAAAGTGGTAACCTGTAAAGGCTTTTAAAAAGCTTTTAAAAATGTATTTAGTTTGTCCCCACTGCACGTTTGTGCGCAATTTTAAAGCATGTCATGTTTGGTATCCATGTACTCGGTCTAAGATCATCTTTTTTATTTCATCAAACATTTGGGCAATATAGCGTGTTTTAGTGCATTAAAATTTAAAAAAGTGTGTTTTTTCCCAAAAAAATGCGTTTGAAAAATTGCTGCGCAAATACTGTGTGAAAAAAAAATGAAACACCCACCATTTTAATCTGTAGGGCATTTGCTTTAAAACAATATATAATGTTTGGGGGTTCAAAGTAATTTTCTTGCAAAAAAAAAAAAAATTTTTCATGTAAACAAAAAGTGTCAGAAAGGGCTTTGTCTTCAAGTGGTTAGAAGAGTGGGTGATGTGTGACATAAGCTTCTAAATGTTGTGCATAAAATGCCAGGTCAGTTCAAAACCCCCCCCCCCAAATGACCCCATTTTGGAAAGTAGACACCCCAAGCTATTTGCTGAGAGGTATAGTGAGTATTTTGCAGACCTCACTATTTGTCACAAAGTTTTGAAAACTGAAAAAAGAAAAAAAATTCCAAAATAGGGTCATTTGAGGGGGGGGGGGGGGGGGGGTGCCACCTGGGCATTCCATGGCCTCCGAAACTGTGAAAGGCCATGAAGAGTGAAATCAAAAATTTACGCACTTAGAAATCCTGAAGGCGGTGATTGGTTTTGGGGGCCCCGTACGTGGCTAGGCTCCCAAAAAGTCCCACACATGTGGTATCCCCATACTCAGGAGAAGCAGCAGAATGTATTTTGGAGTGCAATTCCACATATGCCCATGGCCTGTGTGAGCAATATATCATTTAGTGATAACTTTGTGCAAAAAAAAAAATATTTGTCACTTTCCTGCAACTTGTGTCAAAATCTAAAATATTCCATGGACTCAACATGCCTCTCAGCAAATAGCTTGGGGTGTCTACTTTCCAAAATGGGGTCATTTGTGGGGGTTTTGTGCCATCTGGGCATTTTATGGCCTTCAAAACTGTGATAGGTAGTGAGGAGTGAAATCAAAAATGTACGAACTTAGAAATCCTGAAAGGCGGTGCTTGGTTTTCGGGGTCCCGTACGCGGCTAGGTTCCCAAAAAGTCCCACACATATGGTATTCCCGTACTCAGGAGAAGCAGCTGAATGTATTTTGGGGTGCAATTCCACATATGCCCATGGCCTGTGTGAGCAATATATCATTTAGTGACAACTTTTTGTAATTTTTTTTTTTTTGTCATTATTCAATCACTTGGGCCAAAAAAATGAATATTCAATGGGCTCAACATGCCTCTCAGCAATTTCCTTGTGGTGTCTTCTTTCCAAAATGGGGTCATTTGGGGGGGGGGTTGTACTGCCCTGTCATTTTAGCACCTCAAGAAATGACATAGGCAGTCATAAACTAAAAGCTGTGTAAATTCCAGAAAATGTACCCTAGTGTGTAAACGCTATAACTTTTGCCAATAAACCAATAAATAAAACCAATAAATATACGCTTATTGACTTTTTTTTTTAACAAAGACATGTGGCTGAATAAATTTTGGTCTAAATGTATAACTAAAATTGAGTTTATTGGATTTTTTTCTTTTTATAACAAAAAGTAGAAAGTATCATTTTTTTTCAAAATTTTCGGTCTTTTTCCATTTATAGCGCAAAAAATAAAAACCGCAGAGGTGATCAAATACCATCAAAAGAAAGCTCTATTTGTGGGAAGAAAAGGACACAAATTTCGTTTGAGTACAGCATTGCATGACCGCGCAATTAGCAGTTAAAGCGACGCAGTGTCAAATTGTAAAAAGTGCTCTGGTCAGGAAGGGGGTAAATCCTTCCGGGGGCTGAAGTGGTTAAGCATCATAGAAATCACTGCTCTTGAAAAAACGATTGTTTTTTAAAAACAAAATGTTATTGATACATGTCCCCCAGGGCAGTACCCAGACACCCATACCCCTTTTATGGCCAATTACTTGCATATAAGTCTTCAGAATGGGCACTTCCCATAGACTTCAATGGGGTTCGTGTTCAGGAGTTCTGCTGTGAACCAAACAGGGGGGTGTCTGTTTGGGCATGAAGGGTCCTTATGAATGTCATATCTTCCAACCAAGTGATTGATTTATCCCAATCAATATGAAAAGAAGTCTTGAGCTACCGGTTCAGTATGGGCTTTGATGAGCAAATAATACTACCCAGACAATTAAAGCAGAGCTTTACTGTATTTGAGCACAACAAACTGAAAACACTATTTACAGTGATTGTAAAGACTTGTTTTTTTTCCTATAAAAATAACAAACATGTTATACTTACCTGTTGCAGTGGATTTGCACAGAGCAGCCCGCATCCCCCTCTTCCCAGGTCCCTATTCTGTAATCCTGGCCCCTCCCTCCTGTTCAGTGCCCCCACAGGCAGCATCTTCCTATAGGGGCCCCTGAGCTGAGTCACAGTTCCCTGTGTCCATTCAGACACAGAGCCCTGACCTGGCCCTGCTCCCTCTCTCCCCTGATTGGCTAGCTGACATTAAATGACAGCAGTGGGAGCCAATGGTGTCGCTGCTATGTCTCAGCCAATTAGGAAGGAGAATCTCGGACGGCTGAGACATTCATGGACATCACTGAAACTAGATGGACCTCAGGTAAGTATAAGGGGGGCTGAGGGGGGAGCTGCACACAGAAGGCTTTTTATCGTAATATCTGCAAAGAATGCATTAAGGTAAAAAGACTTTCTGCCTTTACAACCCGTTTAATTCATTTTTAATATTTAATAAAAATCCCTTATCCATCCATGTCTCAGTGCTTTATTTTGTTGAGAAATCACTTTAAAAAACATCCCCTAGCATTTCTAGCAGTGGCGGCTGGTGGTAAATTTTCTTGGGGGTGGCAAACAGTGCACCCTACACCCCCTGGGTCAGGTCGGGTCGGTCAGTCGGTTGGTGAACTTACCTCAACCACGGGCGGCTACCTAGGCTCTCCTCCGCGGGCATCTACTTCCCCTGCTCGGCAATTCCATCTCCTCCCTCCGCCTCGGTAGCCAATCAGAACGCTTCTCCTTTTGGCCAATCGGGAAACACGTCTCCCACCCGCATTTCCTGATTGGCGGAGTGGCGATTCAGTGTTAGAATAAAGAATAATAATTTGCTATTTTAACACACCTGGGTGGGCTCCTGGCACAATGCTCTGCGCCACGAGTCCACCCTATTTTGAAGCCTATTAGAGCCTCTGTCTATAATCAGGTGCTTCAAATAAAAAAATCCCTGTCCCTGTAATTCATGCATCCGGCGTCCTGAAAGGGGTCAGACGCATGAATAGGGGGCGGTGGCTGTGATGGAAAGGGGAGGTGCATCCTTAATGGATGGGCCGCCCCTGATGTCTAGCCACAGCCATCTTATGCCAGGACAGATAATTCAAGTAGCATTTACTTCCAGTAATCCATCTGCCCTTAGCTCAGGAATGCAGGCAGGAGGGTGTACATATCTGGGAAAACACCTCTTTCCCTCCAAATATTATGAAGACTCCTGGGATGTATGACATCATTTTGACTTAGGCTAGAAACCAGGAAGCAGCTGAAGAAATGTAAAAAATGCAAAATATACCTGCCTATTTATTGGCTATGGCTAGCAGCATAAGGAATACAGTTGGGTAATGTTAATTGATAAGAGTAAAATTTTGCTTTTAAACACAAGAACATACACTCTCCTTGCAGGGAGCTCTGGAGGTTCCAATGTATTCTGGTGAAAACAGCTTGTCTAGCAGTCATCCAAAGGTCCAAACATATCAATTAGAAATACAGTGGAACCTTGGATTACGAGCATAATCCGTTCCAGGAGAATGCTCGTAATCCAAAGCACTCGCATATCAAAGCGAGTTTCCCCATAGAAGTCAATGGAAACAAAAATACTTTGTTCCGCATTGACTTCTATGGAACGCAATACCGCATGTGGCCAGAGGTGGGGGGCGCCGGAGAGCCTCGGAAATACTCGGGGACAGCTCAGCTGAACACAGAAAGCCTCGGAAAGTCAGGATTTAAAAAAAAAATTGCTCGTATTGCGAAACGCTCGTTAACCGCGTTATTAGCAATCCGAGGTTTCACTGTACCTCCAATTGACTTCAGTGCAATTTTAAATTAAACATTTTAATTAAGTACAATCAATCAGATTTGAACTCTGAAAATTCAAGTTCAATCTGAATTCAAATCTCAACACTACTTATCAGTGATAATAGTGATGATGTTGGATGATGATGATTATAGTTATAATTAGACATGTGCATGTCATTATGTTCTGAATTCGTTTGTTTAACAAATTCCGACAAATTTGTTAACTCGGAAATATCCGAATTAACGAACACCTGTTTAACAAATTTTTCTGTATATTTGTAAATTTTAATATTCTTAAATTCGTAAATTCGAAAATTCGTAACTTCGAAATTCGAAAACCCAAAAATTTGAAAATCTGAAATAACTAACTAATAATAACTAAATATTAAATTATCGGTATTGGAATTTCCTTTCAAATTTGGCTGTTAGTGAACGTAATGGTAATGAATTTATCCGAAGTTCCAAATTATCCGAAATAACGAATGCCGTATCCAAGCGAATGGAACGTAACAAATTATTAATAATAAATAACAATAATAATAAAAATGTTTTATTATTATTATTTATTATTAATTAATTCTGTTCCATTTGTTTAGATATGGCATTCGTTATTTCGGATAATTCGTAACTTCGAATAAGTTCGTATTCATTACATTCACTAACAGCCAAATTTGAAAGGAAATTCTAATGCCTATAATTTAATAGTTAGTTATTATTAGTTATTCTTTAGAATTTTCAGATTTTCTTTCTTATTTTCAGATTTTCGAATTGCGATCATAACAAATGACCCGAAAAACGAAAAAAAAAACTGAATGAAATGAAAACTAACTCGGCAGTGCACATGTCTAGTTATAATCACCCATACAGGATTGTTATAAGATTACTGAATTATTAGAAATAAATGATTAAAGTAGCAAATAACTGAGACAGCTGTAAATTGAATAATAAAAAAAAACTATTACAATATTGTTTATAAAACAATAATTGACTAAATTGTAAGAGACAACAAAATGTCTCTAGGTATTGCTTTTCCCAGTAATCTACATTGTATTGTATGTATTGTATACTCTTAGGCTGGGTTCACATATGTGCGAATTGGATGCAGGTTTCTCCGCCTCCAATTCATATGACATGCAAGTGTGCCCGGTTCGCAATGAAGCCGGTTCACACAGGTCCGGAGCGGCCGCGGTCCTCATTCCAAAAGGGTCCTGTGCGTCTTTGGGTCTAGTTCAGGTGTGAATTCAGGCAAAAATTGGCACCTGATTCGCACCTGAACCGGTGAACAGGGACGCACCGGACCCCATGCTGGGAACCGTAGCCGCATATATGTGAACCCGACCCAAAAGAACCTGCACTCAGAGGATACTTTTTGTAAGAATGTTGATAATTATGAAATCTTATATGATGCTGCTGAATATGAACACAGTTTTACTTACTGAGCAGTTATATGAAGTCCAAGGCTTTTCACTGGATCTTTCTCACATTTTTTTGGTGTTACTTCAACACTGACTGCAAAGGCGGCCTCGTTTCTTACCACTGGGATGTTGAATCTAAGAACCGTCTACAAGAAAGGATAACAATGAGATGGTTGCAGAATGGATGGGACAGAAGAAATATATGGGATTTCCCACGTACCTGTACAAAGACACAACCACTTCCTGTAGCAGTCACTGTGTACTCTCCGGGGATGGTTGGTAGTTTCCTACTCTGGAGGAGAAGTCGGTTTTCGTTGTTTACATGGAACTTCTCCAGAAATCCTGTCTTGGAAGTAACGGTCACCGTTATATCTCCCTTGATACTGTATTTAGCCTCTGCATACTTGGCTTTAGCCTGGAGAGCCACGACTGTGTCCTATAAGAGAAAATGCCTAGATGTTATATACAAAGGATATTACAATAGAATTAGGAGACTGAACAGTTCACCAATATAACTTAATGTACTGTATATTTCTGTTTTTTTAATCACTATCCTGTTGTGTTTATTAACTCTCTAGATTTTTTTTTTTTTTATAAAAAGCTAAATTCTATTTGGCTCAGCTACAAAACAAAATTCAATTTTCAAGTATCAGTGTACGGCATATCAAAAACTGGCTCTCATAAATGTTATGAAATGGGAAAGGGCTTTTATTTGCAGAAGAAGAATTACATTTTCCATTAGCCACGGAATCACTTTAAACTAAAAAAAGTATGCAATATTAGTGATTCTAGAGGTTCATTTTTAAAATAAATAAAGATGTTATACTTACCTGCTCTGTGCAAGGGTTTTGCACAGAGCGGCCCAGAGCCGCTTCTTCTGGAATTCCCTGCCGACACTCTTGGCTCCTCCTCCCTTTCTAGTGCCCCATAGCAAGCTGCTTGCTATGGGGGCATGCATGCAGGCTCTAGGCTGAGCTGGGCTGTGTGCGTCTATAGACACACACAACCCAGCTCATCTCCACACTCCTCTCCCTCCTTACAGGATTTGATTGACAGAAGCAGAAGCAGATGGCTCCTGCTGCTGCCTCCATGTCCTGTGAGGAGAGAGAGAGAAAGGAGAGCACCGTTGCTCTTGGGCACAGTGCTGGATCGATATTGGGCTCAGGTAAGTATTTAGAGGGTCTGGAAGGTGGAGCCGACCATGGAAGTTTTTTTTTACCTTATCACAGAGAATGCATCAAGGTAAAAACCATTAAGCTTTTACAACCACTTTAAGCAAGAATAGACATAATTTTCATATTACAAAATGTTACATGCAACAAAAGTTTTTGTACATCACAGGACTATTAAAGAAGGGTAAATGTGTGCTATGGCTGTCAATATATTTTATGTTTCCATCAGTTTTTATTTTTTAAAGGGGTATCCCCTTTTTCCTACAAACTAAATTGAGTCATTGAGCCTGTAAGTTGGGTGAAAATAGCCAGTTTAGTGCGGTCCCAGACGGGAGGGTAAAAGTTAATGCTTTCCCAGTTCATTGGTCTTTTTGGTGGGTATTTCTCTGGGTTCAACCCACTGATCTTGTGTTATAAAATAGAGACAGTGGTCCAAAGCAGAGAGGTTGAGGTCTAGGCCAAGAGCCCCTTGTAGAAGAGAAAGTTCCCCTTGCAGAAGAGAGAGATCTGGTGCCTGTAAAGGAGTAAGACAGAAAACAACACCTGCGAGGAGCAGAAGTATGTTGCTTTTTACTACTGGGATGTAAAGTCACAAAGGACACAAACTTTGCAGATATGCCGGGGCACTACACCTGAGTTAGGGTTTGGGATGTAGGAAAGAATTCAGTCTCTCAATGTTGGACTTTAAAATGCTTTTTGCACTTTTTCAAGTAAAGTTTTGAAACCTTTTTCCCGTCTGGTCTGAAGTTACTAAAGCAGTGTGATGAAAATAACCGGCACCATCCCATGGTTCAGGTCACTAAAGTACTTGGGATATGAAGACATTAGTATGGAAATAATGTAGTGCGAAGACACCAGTGGGTACCTAGGGTAACAGATTTCTAACAATCAGCCTGTTGGAAGCTTATGCCTGTTGCAGGTGAAATGGCCTCTAGCAGCGAGGCAGATGTTGTCGGCACTCCAGCAGTCTGTCTCCCATAGCAACAGGAGTGGAGGAGCACTGCGGGTCTCATTTTGCTACTGGGGAATTGTAGTGGAAATGCTGGAAAGGTGGAAATGGACAAGGCTCAACGTGTCCCTCCTAAATGCAAGTTACAACGAAGGTGTACCTGTCACAGGTACCCCAGAGTTAACTGGAGAGCAGCTATGGTGCAAGTGTACACGGTGTACCTTCATCTCTAAAAGTAGAGGCCCACCTTAAGGTTGAGTATCCCCCCCACGGAAGCCTCAGCCTTGTCCCCGAGCATTGATGAAAATGGCACAAGAGCAAAGGTACCTTATGTGTAGAGCAAAGTTAACCCATGACAGGTGCCTATCATAGCCCAGAAAAACCCATCTTGGGGTAGGCCTCCCATGTAACTCTTGCTTGGCTCCTAGTGACGACCACCCTACCCTGGCTACAAGTGTGTTTTAGGCAGGAGCTTTTGATTAGCCCTCAGACTGTCTGGGGATTTTGGAGCCACTTGTCTCTTCTACATGAGGTAGCTCTACCCTCAGATGGCCCTTGGTGTACCACATCATAGACACACTTTTTATCTGTTACCTGTGTAAATGAGTAGCCTCCATAGGGGTTCTGTTTTTTGCTCAGCCAGTTGACAATCTCTTCAGCTTTGTCCAAATCAGGTTTAGGTTGAGACAGCAGAGCCTGTAAGACATATGCAGTCATCTCCACATCTAAAGGTGCAGCTCTGTGCCAGTTTGTGGCTTTAAAGGAAGGAGTAGATTTGCATTCCCAGTGTAGCTGTCCTTCTATAAAAGAGTAAAAAACAAAAGCTTACACTAATTTAAAATAAATATATGCACGTGAACAGTCTCCCAAACCAAATTGTATTTGGCTATATTGGACAACCATATCATTTCTACGTAGCAGTCTTTGACTCTCTCACACAACTGTTCTGGAGAGAGAAATTGATCAGGTAGGTTACAAAACCTTCTCCGACTGCTATTGTTTGCCTTTAAATAACTGTAAATGATGATGATGCCCCCAAAGAAGATTCACATCTATATATATCACAAATTTATTATTTATAGCAAAAAAAAAACTTTATTGACCAAAAAGTATCCTTTATTAATAAGGTACACTTAAGCAAAACCCAGTAAAACCCCACCTGGCTTGCCTCAATAATCCAGCTTTATAGCAAGGATGGGTCGAACACCCCCAGGTTCAGTTCGCACCAGAACACCTCAAACAGGCAAAAAGTTCTAGCGAACATGCAAACCCTATGAAAGTCTATGGGACACGAACATGAAAAATCAAAAGTCCTCATTTTAAAGGCTTATATGCAAGTTTTTGTCATAAAAAATGTATGGGGACCCGGGTACTGCCCTAGGGGACATGTATCAATGTAAAAGTTTTTAAAACAATCGATTTTTCAGGAGCAGTGATTTTAATGATACTTAAAGTGAAACAATAAAAATGAAATATTCCTTTAAATATTGTGCCTGGGGGTCCCCTTAGTCTACCTATAAAGTGGCGCATATGTGCAATGTATAGAACATGCCTAAGCAATAATTACTAAAGGAAAAAACATAATTCAAACTTGCTCGCGGCTGTAATGCATTGCCGCTTCCTGGCAATATAGATGAAATATCAATGAAAAAAATGGTACAGTCCATTCCAGGCCCTGCGGGTCTAGTATGAATTTTAAGGGGAACTCCACTCCAAAATATAAAAAAAATTGGCATGGGGTCCCCCCAAAATCCATACCAGACCCTGTTCCGAGCATGCAGCCTGGCAGGTCAGGATAGGGAATGATGAGCAAGCACCCCCCCACTGAAACATACCAGGTCACATGCCCTCAACATGGGGGGCTGGGTGCTTTGGGGCGGGGGGGCTCTGATGGGGACAGGGGCCTCTTCCAGACAACCCTGGCCATTGGTTGTCGGGGTCAACAGGTATCTGGAAGCACCCTTTAACAGGGGGCCCCCAGATTCTGCCCCCCCCTGTGTGAATGGGTATCGGCTACCCATTTACCAAAAAAGTGTCAAAAAGCAAAAACCACAAGAGACCGTTTTTGACAATTCCTTTAATAAAAAAGAAAAAAAAGTGTGCCGCGATGTACATCCATTTTCAATCACGCCACCCGACAGACCAGAAACAGAAAAAACAAAAAAAACTCTGTCTCCGTGGGAGGCCTCCCAGCGACTGCTGTCTTTCCACTTTGACAGCTCTTATATAGGCAAGGGCAGGGCCACCGGCAGACATAACCGGATGACCCCGCCCCCTCTGACATCACATGAGGTCTCATGATGTCAGAAGGGAGCGGGGTCACTCAGTTACGTCACTGGGTGATCCCGCCCTTGCCTATATAACAGCTTTCAAAGCCAAGAGACAGCAGTCACCGGGAGGTCTCCCATGGAGGCGGAGCTTTTGAATTTTTTTCTATTTTTCAGGTTTGTCGGGCGGCAGGATGGATGTACATCACAGGCCCCCCTGCCCCAAAGCACCCACCACCCCATGTTGAGGGCATGTGGGCTGAGCTGGTCCAGGAGGCAGTGGCGCTCACTTGTCCCCTCCCTTTCCTGGCCTGCCAGGCTGCATTTGGTGTGGAGTTCCCCTTAAAATCTATGTCAGACCCAAAGGACCTAGTATGGAGTATGGGGGGGCCCACGCATTTTTAAAAAAAATTTAGAATGGAGTTTCCCTTAACCACTTGCCGACCAGCCGCTGCAGTTGTACTGCGGCAGAATGGCACAACGTTATGTAACATCGCTTCGCCCTGTGGCGCACCCCCCGCTCACCCCCCGAGCCGATGCAAGTGCCCGGCGGTCTCGATCACCGCCGGGCTCCCGCGATCGCCGCTGAGACATGGAGAACCCGTAACTGTGTGTGTAAACACACAGTTGCTGGTTCTCTGAGGGGAGAAGTGACAGATCGTCTGTTCATACAGAGTATGAACAGCGATCTGTTATCTTGCCTGCACAGTCCCCATCCCCCTTCAGTTAGAACACACACTAGGACACACCTAACCCCTTCACTGCCCCCTAGTGTTAACTCCTTCACTGCCAGTGACATTTTTACAGTAATCAATGCATTTTTAATCGCACTGTTTGCTGTATTTTCCCAACAATGTGTCAAAATTGTCCGACGTGTCCGCCAGTCATGATAAAAAAACGCAGATTTCCGCCATTACTAGTAAAAAAAAATTAATAATAAAAATGCTATAAATCTATCCCCTATTTTGTAGACGCTATAACTTTTACGCAAACCAATTAATAGACGCTTATTGCGATTTTATTTTTACCAAAAATATGTAGAAGAATACATATCGGCCTAAACTGAGGAAAAAAATTGTTTTTTATATATTTTTCGGGGATATTTATTAGAGCAAAAAGTAAAAAATATTGTGTTTTTTTCAAAATTGTCACTTTTTTAAAATTTATAGCGCAAAAAAATTAAAACCGCAGAGGTGATCAAATACCACCAAAAGAAAGCTCTATTTGTGGGAAAAAAAGGACGTCAACTTTGTTTGGGTGCAACATCGCACGACCGCACAATTGACAGTTAAAGTGACGCAGTGCCGAATTGCAAAAAGTGCTCTGGTCAGGAAGGGGGTAAAATCTTCCGGGGCTGAAGTGGTTAAAATCCATACCAGACCCAAAGGGCCTGATGTGGATTTTGAGGGGGACCCCACCCTGTTTTTTTTCTTAGTTCTGTCATAGGGTTCCCTTTAACCACTTCAATACACTGTATTACATACTCTGCCCTGCACTGTATACCTTGCACTGTATTATATATACTTTAATGACTGCACTATATACTTTGCAATGTATTAATATACTACAGTATACTGATGGCACTATATACTCACAACTGTATTATATATACTACACTGACTGCACTATGCACTATATACTATAAACTGTATTATATATACTACACTGACTGCACTATATACTCTCCACTGTATTATATATTCTACACTGACTGCACTATATACTCTGAACTGTATTATATTTAATACCAGCACAATGGTGTAGTGGCACTTTCACCTGGCAGCTAAAGAGTCGCTGGTTCAAATCCCAACCATGACACTACCTGCCTGGAGTTTGCATGTTCTCCCTGTGTCTGCGTGGGTTTCCTTCCACACTCCAAAGACATGCAGGTAGGAGCTTTTTAATTTTTTTCTATTTTTTGGGTTTGTGGGGCAGCAGGATGGATGTACATCACAGGCCCCGTTGCCCCAAAGCACCCACCCCCCATGTTGAGGGCATGTGGGCTGAGTTGGTTCAGGAGGCGAGGGCGCTCGCTCGCCCCCTCCCTTTCCTGGTCTGCCAGGCTGCATGCTCGGATAAGGGTCTGGTTTGGATTTTGGGGGGGACCCTGTGCCATTTTTTTTTAATTTTGGCGTGGAGTTCCCCTTAAAATCTATGCCAGACCCAAAGGGTTCATTGGATCTTGTCTAAATTGGCCATAGTATGTGTATGAATGTGAGTTAGGGACCTTAGATTGTAAGCTCCTTGAGGGTAGTGACTGATGTGAATGTACGATGTACATGTAAAGCGCTGCATAAATTGACAGCTCTATATAAGTACCTGAAATAAAAAATAAATAAACAATCTCTGCAAAAGCCAATGCAAATTTGAAGTTAGGGGCTTTTAAAATAGGCGACAGGGTCCAGAGGTAGAGATAGTCAGCGTGGAACATATTTCAGAGGTTAGTATTGGGGGTATTATTGGTAGGTTGACTAAAGTACTTAAAACCCGAGGTAAGTATAGTAACAAGTCCTATTTGCAAGAGCACCCAATAAGGAGACAGTATGCGACCAGTCTAAACTATGTTGCATACCAATGCCAGAAGTCTGGCAGACAAGATGGGAGAACTAGAGCTACTGTTGTACGAGGAGGATTTGGATTTTGTGGGAATTTCAGAGACTTGGTTCAACAGCTTTCATGATTGGCTGGCAACCATTCAAGGGTATTCCCTATATCGCAGGGATAGAGAGGGTAAAAAAGCAGGAGGGGTATGCCTGTATATCAAAAATGATGTACAAGTGAATGTGAGAGATGACATCACTAAGGGAGCAAGGGAGGAGGTGGAATCCTTATGGGTAGAGCTGCAAAGGGATGAAACTAAGGGGAAAGTAGTACTGGGAGTATACTATATGCCCCCTAACCAGAGGGAGGAGGTGGAGGTGGACCTCCTATCACAATTTGGATTAGCGGCAAGGATGGGAAGTGTCATGATAATGGGGGACTTTAATTATGCAGACATAGACTGGGTGGAAGGAACCACGTATTCATCTAAGGCGCGCCAGTTTCAAAATATCTTGCGGGACAACTTCATGGGTCAGATGGTAAACGCACCAACTAGAAACAAAGCGTTACTAGACCTACTGAATACCAACAATACAGAACTGATCGCGGATGTGGAAATACGGGGCAATTTAGGAAACAGCGATCACAGATCAATTCGTTTCAGTATAAAGCACACTAATAAGAAACATAAGGGGAATACAAAGACACTGAATTTCAAAAGAGCTAACTTCCCTAAACTACGAGCCTTGCTAGAAGATACAAATTGTGATAAAATCTTAGGAAAAAAGAACACGGAGGAGAAATGGGTATGCTTTAATAAGGGCATTAGCCAGTGCATCCCAATGGGAAATACATTTAAAAGAGCTAAGAAACATCCTAGGTGGCTTATTTCCAACGTAAAAATGCATATAAAAGCAAAGGACAAGGCTGTTAAAAAAATACAAGGCTGATGGATCATCATCAGCATTCCAACTTTACAAAGAATGCAACAAGAAATGTAAGGGTGCAATCAGGGTGGCTAAGATAGAACATGAAAGGCACATAGGGGAGGAGAGTAAGAAAAATCCCAAGAAATTATTTAAGTACATAAATAGCAAGAAAGAGAGGTCAGATCATTTTGGTCCTATAAAGAATGATGATGGTAATCTGGTTACTAAGGATGGAGAGATGGTGAAGGTATTGAATTTATTCTTCTCCTCAGTCTTCACGAGGGAATCGGGGGGCTTCAGTAATAAAAACTGCAATGTTTATCCTCATGACACGTCACAGAAATCAACAGAGGACAACATTAAAAATAGACTTGGCTAACAGAGGACAAAATTAGAAATAGACTTGAAAAACGTAACATTAATAAGTCACCGGGACCAGATGGCTTGCACCCGAGGGTCCTTAAGGAACTCAGTCATGTAATTGCCAGACCATTGTTCCTAATTTTTACAAATAGTCTACTGACTGGAATGGTACCTGCTGATTAGAGAAAAGCCAATGTAGCACCAATATTTAAAAAAGGGCCAAAATACATCCCTGGGAATTACAGACCAGTTAGCCTAACATCAATTGTATGCAAGCTCTTGGAGGGGATAAGGGAATATATACAAGATTTTAGTAATGACAACGGTATCATTAGCAGTAATCAGCATGGATTCATGAAGAATCATTCTTGCCAAACTGTCAGGAATATTGGGGTTAAAAATAATTAATTCCTAAGGCCTATGCATATCATTTTTCGTATGTCTTTATGAGCAGTTTAGGAGCCATCTTGTTCAAAAATTCTTTTTTTAGAAGGTTAAATTAAGTCCATGATTGTGGACACAAGTTTATTCCTCCCAAGTTATAAATCTTGAGAAGTCTTAGTCAAATAAACAAGATAAGGGAACCATGAGCTTACAGACATATTTTTTTCTCCTTCTCAGGAATGAGAATGAAAATAGGGCTTATTCAAAAAGTTGCCTTATAAACAAACCGTATTGCTCATAACAAACCTTATTACTCATAACAAGTAATCGTATTAGTGGTAATTCTCATTATGGTATTATTACATTATATTGGAGTAATTATATGCAGAATTAATTGAACAATGTCACTTATTTTAAGTTTATTTTTTTTATATATGAATTATGTATTCACTGATCTAAACTAGTCTTCATATTATTAATATGAGGGGTACAAAAGTTAAAATACTGTATATGAATGTGATGTCTAGAAGTTCTATTATTGGGGATTTTTAGGAATAGGCCATTATGCTTTTAGTCAAAATGATCTCACTCTCATGATATGTAGAAGAAGACTAATTATGTTATCCAAACTCACTTAGAAGCTATATATTTTAGTTCCAGCCACAAAGTCTAAGGATGTTGACACATAAGAGACAGCTCTAGATATTTTATAGCCTTCTGTTAAGCCTAAGTTAAAGGTTACATGGAGACAGATTTTTGATACGTTAAAATAACTTTCAATATCATGTTTAATCATATACTGCCACTATTGAAAACTATGTGTAAGGATACTACAATTTCCCTATAGGTTTGTCCAGGAAATGACATATGTTTTAACGTCATTCATGACGTGAAAAGCATGTCCACACCAAGTCCTGGAGGGAAAATAGAGGGTTTACAGATGAGATTGAGGGAGATTGAACAACGGAGAGCTTAAAGGAAACAGAATGGAGAAATGTAGGAATGGTAGAGAAGTCCTTTGGGGCACCCAGCTGATACCACTCAAAACAACTGATTTCTTAAATCTCTGGTAAAGTATTAATTTATATTTTTACCTTTTTGGTAATTGAAGTTGTTTGAGCATATGCTTAACTAACCCAATCAATGTTGGTATATTCAGTTTTGGATTGAAATTAATTCTAACTGCAGCATGAATTTCTTTCCCTTTAGAATCAAGAGAGATACATATCTTTTTATATCAAAACAAAACTGACTTCAAAGTCTTATAATTGGATTAGTTAGTATGTGTTGAACCATAGATTCATTCTAAATGTATCTTTATTTAAAAATAAGTCTTGGTTAAATTATCAATTTTGTATATGGTCAAAATTGTCCATATACCATAAAAGAGGTTTAAACTTGTAGATCTGTTTGTTTGAGAAGAAATCGCAATTTGTTAGAATCAACACCTAGTTTGTTTTCATAGTCTGTTTTTAAAGCCATGAAAAGCTATTTACTAAGCCGTCATTAAAAAAATATTGAGACAAGGTATTTTTGAAAAAAAAAAAGCTTGTGGGTAATTTCCTCATCATCTGTATCACCCATATATTTGATATTTAAAATTATATCTTTTGGTATAGCACCAATTATATTTGATATTATTTTGCATTGAATTTTTAGTTTACACATATATTTTAGCACATCGCTGTATTCATTTTTGTCTTCAAACTAGCATGGATAAACAAATTTGATTATTTGGTTGATTTATGGAAAGACGTGAAAATCTGCTGAACCATAGATTTTTGTATATTTACATAAATATAATACTGTTAATATTTCAGTATAAACATCTGACAAGACCAATCTATTAACCTTCTATGAGGAGGTGAGCTGCCATCTAGATAAAGGAAGGCCCATAGACGTGATGTATCTGGATTTTGCAAAAGCATTTGACACAGTTCCCCATAAACGTTTACTGTACAAAGTAATGTCAGTTGGCATGGCCCATAGGGTGAATAGGGTGAGTACATGGATTGAAAAGTGGCTACAGGGGCGAGTTCAGAGGTTAGTGATAAATGGGGGGAGTACTCAGAATGGGCAGGGGTGGAAAGTGAGGTCCCCCAGGGTTCTCTCCTGGGACCAATCCTATTACTTTATTTATTTCAGGTACTTATATAGCGCCGTCAATTTACGCAGCGCTTTACATATACATTGTACATTCACATCAGTCCCTACCCTCAAGGAGCTTACAATCTAAGGTCCCTAACTCACATTCATACATACTAGGGACAATTTAGACAGGATCCAATTAACCTACCAGCATGTCTTTAGAGTGTGGGAGGAAAACGGAGTACCCGGAGGAAACCCACGCAGGCACAGGGAGAACATGCAAACTCCAAGCAGGTAGTGTCGTGGTTGGGATTCGAACCAGCGACCCTTCTTACTGCTAGGTGAAAGTGCTACCCACTGCACCACTGTGCCACCCTAGAGGAAGGGATACATAAATCTTTTATTGTTATATCGTTAAATATCGTTAAATCACTAAATCTCTGTATTTGCGGCCGATACTACGCTAATCAGGGCAATAACTTCTCTGCAGGATGTGGAGACCTTGCAAGAAGATTGTACAAATTAATGGGGTGGGCTACTACATGGCAAACTAGGTTTAATGTGGAAAGATGTAAAATAATGCATTTGGATGGCAAAAATATGAATGCATTCTACTCACTGGAGGGAAAACCTCTGGAGGAATCTAGGATCGAAAATGGCCTGGGGGTCCTAGTAGATGACAGACTCAGCAATGGCATGGAAAAAAAAATGGGTAGTGGCACTGCTAAATAGTATGAGATTTAATACATTAGTCCATCAATAAGTCCTTGAAGTGGATACTCAGTATATGTGGAGGGGGAGAGATGAAGAGGGGAGACATGTATAGATTACTTGTCCAAAACAACCTTGGCAGGCTTTGAGGGGAGAGTTGAAAGCAGACTCCAGATATGCAAATGAGAAGAGAAACACAGGCGCCTCTAGGTTAGAACTGTAAACGTTTTAATGAGATACATGTGCATTATCCACTTACATGGAGGTTAAGGAAGTAAGGCACAAGTCCATCCACACTGGCGTGGCGTTCACTGCAGAGAGGTGACTCATCCATGAGGTATGGAGTTTGGGCTTCCTTTGGGTTTGTTTGGGTTGTTTTTTTTCCCCGTCCCGAGTGGTGGGTGTGGGTATTCCCTTTGCTCTTACTTCCTTAACCTCCATGTAAGTGGATAATGCACCTGTATCTCATTAAAATGTTTAAAGTTCTAACCTAGAGGCGCCTGTGTTTTTCATCCCATCAGTAATGGCATGCAATGCCAAGCTTTTGCAAGCAAAGCAAACAGAATATTGGCATACATTAAAAAGAGAATTAACTCCAGAGATAAAGTGATAATTCTCCCACTCTATAAGACTTTGGTCCGGCCTCACCTAGAGTATGCTGTCCAGTTCTGGATACCAGTCCTCAGGAAGGATGTACTGGAGAGAGTCAAGAGAAGGGCAACAAAACGAATAAAGGGTCTGGAGGATCTTAGTTATGAGGAAAGGTTACGAGCACTAAACTTGTTCTCTCTGGAGAAGAGACGCTTGAGAAGGGATATGATTTCAATTTACAAATACCGTAATAAGAAGAAAAGTGGCTTAACCTTAAACTGCGTAGCAGGTCCTTTACTGTAAGAGCAGTAATGATTTGGAATTCCCTTCTACGGGCATTGGTTTCAGCGGGGAGCATAGATAATTTAAAAAAATGAATGGATAAGCACCTGAACAACCACAACTTACAGGAATATACAATGTAATACTGACATAAAATCACACATAGGTTGGACTTGTGTCTTTTATCAACCTCCCCTACTATATGTAACTATATACTACACTGACCGCACTATATACGCTGAACTGTATTATATATACTACATGTACTGCACTACATACGCTGAACTGTATTATATATACAGTGTCTTGAAAAATTATTCATATTCCTTGCCTTTGGCCAATCATGGCTCACACAGCACATCACACTGTAATTGGCCAAAGCATACAGGTCAGGTGCATGCTTTGGCCAATTAGCAGCTGTCAATGCACTGCGATCTTGCAGTGCATTATGGGGTGCTCCACGGCAGGCGAACTTCCCACAAGCGCCCCATATGTTCGTTTGTTCTACGTTCGACTCAAACATCAGGACCATCCCTACTTTATAGCACTGCAGCACACCACCTGAATGGTTCTTAGTGCTGCCCTTTCCTCTCCTAGTGAAAGCTCTGCTGTACAGGGAATTATGACAGGCTGATACTGAGTCAAATGCAAATACTTACACTAGAACTAAAAATGCATTTAATGACATGAATGCAAACCTTCATTTATTGCTGTTTTTAATATGTTCCAGGAATACACATTTATCAATTACTGGTTATTATGAACATTCCTTTTCTTATGCACTTCTCCAGTTTTATTTTATTTTTTTAACATCAAGTTCAGGAGAAAGATGGAAGTTCCATGGTAGAAATACTCCATCAGTACTCACCTCCTCTCACAGCCTTTTCATCCAGTTTGTCGAATACTATTTTCCTGAACTCCATTTCTCTGCACAAAGTAAAGGTGTAGGCAAGAAGAGCCAAGGTGTATACATCGGTCACATTCAGAGCTTCCTTCTGCAGACACGACACTGCGTCCCTGATCAGAGGGTCCTGGATTAGAATACAATTTTAGTATGTTATTTTTTTACTTGAATGGCCAGCTTGGTTTAGTTCATTTCCTGACATTTATTAAGAATAATCCAGGGCTTTTTTTCTCAGAAAATAGGTGCAGGAACTCAACTAAGACCCTCCAAACCCCCCCCTCCCCTCCACCACACACATCCTCCAAACCATCCATCCAACCTCTTTCAAATGGTGTGGTCAAATTTCACTTACAGTGGAAGGGTCTTAAAGGTGCATTAACCACTTACCACTGGCATTGGTGTATTGGTCCAGCAATGTACCAACACCTTTGCAGTCATTGTGCTATTTGCCGGGTGTTTGGTGTGCTCCTGTACCTTTAAGAAGGGGTAGGCTCTCCTTCAGTCACCTGCCCTAATTTGTCCATCAGAATACATATGCCTCCACTGTGGGGACACTCATATTTTAGTGTTAGGACCACAGACACCAGGGTGCCGTGACGAGGCTTTGTGGCTTATGCATGCGTTTGCCAATGCGTGC